>NC_056732.1:1378351244-1378707494 GCF_019279795.1 Protopterus annectens
AGACTAAACAAAAGATAATATAGAAACTGAGAAACTGGAAACACCATTAATTGATATGAATAGCAAGATACAGACAGTGAAAATGTTTTTAGTTCCGTTAGTTTTATACACAGGTCAGGCATATTTTTATCAACCAGAAGAAAAGTTGTTTATAGCAATTAATAAAGAGTTGAAGGATTTTATCTGGGAGAGGAAGACGGCAAGAGTCAAGTGGGATAAGTTGATCATTCCAATAGAACAAGGTGGTTTGGGATTACCTGATTTGAAGGGATATATCAGTTAAGGCTCCTGTATATCAACGATCTCCAACTTTTTTTTCACCAACGACCGGTTTCATGTAAGACAATTTTCCACAGACCAGTCATCGCACAGGCATAATATTTATTTACTTACTTGTTAGACATTTGTTTACCGGAGAGGTCTGACTGGTATAGAAGTCCATTTTCAGCAGAGACCTGGTGAGCAATTCTCCAAAGTGTAGTTAAAGGACAATTGGCAATAATTATCAAAAAAAAAAGTGTACATTCTGCTTAACAGCATAACATTGATCTACTATTGTCGAGAGGTGCGTAATCCTAATGCAACCTTGTTGATTTTCTAAGTTTATAAGAGCAATATTTAAAATATGTCCGTTATTTGGCACTGTCCAGATTTATTGTGTGAGAGATTGAGTGGTATGTTTGAGAGATACTTAACCTAATGGCCACCTTATTGACTTTCTAAGTTTATAAGAGCAATATTTAAAATCTGTCTCTATTATTTGTTTCTGTCCAGATTTATTTTGCCAGAGGTAGAGTGGTATGATCGAGAGGTATATAAACCTAAAGACAACCTTAATGACCTTCTAAGTTTATAATAGCAAGCCAGTATTTAAAATCTGTCCCTATTATTTGGCTGTGTCCAGATTTATTGTGCCAGAGGTTGAGTGGTATGGTTGAGAGGTACGCAAACCTCATTGTTGTTACTGCTACTGCCAGGGATCACTCTCACTCTTCACTTTTACTCTGTCTCTAACTCACATACCCGCACACACAGTCTCTTTTGCTTTCATGCATGCATGTATTTACTCATACAAGGTCGCTCTCACTTATTCTCTCTCAATATCTCTGACACACACAGTCTCATTTGCTTTCATGCACATATTCAATCAAACATGTAGACAAAAAAAACACACACACACACTTTTTTTGGTTTCCTTGACTTTTATTTTACATTTGCTAAACAGCAAAAGCGCTGCTTTGTGAGTGTAAACTAATGTCTTGATCGATCTCAGTGCTCGCTCTCTCTCATACACACAGTCTGTTCTTCTTTCACACGCACGCTTTCTGCTTTCTGCTTTCATGCATGCATTCACTCACACATGCAGGCAGACACATAAACACACTCATATACATACATGCACATGTTCATTTTTTCGTTTCACTCCATGCCTGGCAGCCTGTTACCAAATAATCCAGGGCCCCGCACCACTCCTCGGCCCGGTGGTTAGGGACCACTGCTGCACATAGCACAGGTAGAAAGATATAATTTAAAAGTGGAAAAGGGATGATGATGATGAAACAGGAGGAAAGCTCGAGAAAGAAGGAGCTACTGGGATTTTGGATGCAGATCCTTAAGGAGAATAACAGTAATTGTACAGAATGTTATATTCCTAAAGTAATAGAAAGTATTATAAGAAGTAAGCCAACACAGAAATGGAGAAGGGAGATTCTTCGATAGGGATGACTGCAGTTATGTGTAAGAGAATAGGTAAAGGGGGATGGAATTTATTGGAAAAAAACTGGAGAAGGAACCAAGGTATCAGGAGCAAGTACTTAGAGAGGGAAGTTAATAGAATGGGCAAAGGCCAAGAATGCATTTAGACTACAGGTTAGAGACTGCCTTTCCTGTCAAGAACTGATATCACAGTATAGGCAAAGACAAGCTCAATTCCTGCCAGGAAAGCTGAATATTTTGGCAGATGAGCTAAGCAGAAATCTCATGGACCCACACGAATGGAAACTGGAACCATGGATTTTCAACATGCTGACACGCAAATGGGGGAACCCAGACATAGATCTTTTTGCCTCACCCCAGAACTACCAGTTGGACAAATTTTACACAAGAACTCCTCACAAAAAAGCATGGAAAGTGGATGTTCTGTTCTTCAGCTGTGAAAACCTATCAGTCTATGCCTTTCCCCCTCTGCCTCTGCTCTCCAAAGTTCTACTAAAAGTCAAACAGGACAAACCAAAAATGATTTTGATTGCTCCAGACTGGCCTCGCCAACACTGGCACCCACTCCTACGCAGTCTGTCACAAATTTCTCCATGGCACCTGCCTCAGACACCTTCCTTACTGTCTCAACAGAACAACCAAATTCTGCACCCTCAGCTCCAAACATTGAATCTTGCAGCTTGGCTAATCACTTAAATTCCCCCTTAGCATCCCTCAGCAAACCTGTGATGGATGTCATTTTGGAGGCGAGAAGGCCTAGTACTAGAAAATCTTATGCTGACAAATGGAAAAGATTCTGTGCCTTGCATCAATCTCAAGGGATAAGCACAGAAATGCCCAATTTACCTCAGATTTTGCAATACTTAACTGAGATGCTTCACAAGGGCCTGTCTTTTTCTTCCATAAAAATACATGCCTCAGCCATTTCAGCTCATTATAACACAGAACCCCCCCTCTCAGAGGGGTCAAAAACTTGAGGCCAACCAGGAGAGCTCCAACCCCTGCCTGGGGCCTTAACGTTGTACTGGAGAAACTCACTCTCCCTCCTTTCGAGCCAGCTGCTACTGCAGACTTAAAATTTCTTTCCTGGAAAACAGCCTTCCTTTTAGCAATCACTTCGCCTAGAAGGATTTCTGAATTACAGGCACTTATGGCAGTGGAGCCTTTCATCATCTTTCATGTAGACAGGGTGTCACTCAGGACCAACCCATCCTTCATGCCCAAGGTGGTATCCAGTGTGGCTCTTAATCAGTCCATTCATCTGCCAACTTTCTTTCCCAATCCACAGAACAAGGGGGAGCGGATTCTGCATTCATTGGATGTACACAGAAAACTTAGATTTTACTTGAACAGGACTAAATCTCGAAGAAAATCTGAACAACTGCTGGTAGCATTTGCTGCAGGGGCAGAGGGAAAGGCTATTTCAAAGCAAACCATTTCCAAATGGATAAGTCATTGTATTCATTTCTGCTATAAGCACCATGGAAAACCTATCCCCCATGGAATCAGATCCCATTCTACCAGGGCTGCATCTACTTCTACAGCCTTTCTCAGAGGTGTTCCTACCAGGGATATTCTAGAAGCTGCTACCTGGAGTTCAGTTCATACTTTCACCAAACATTATCATTTACCAATTTTCTCTAAATCCAGAGCTGGCTTTGCCACTGCTGTTTTGCAGGGCCTTATAGCCGGTCCTAATGCTGTATAAATCCATCCTCCCAACCATAGCTTTGGGAATCTACCCAAATGTGATGACTGCAACAGTGAAACACAAAGAACATAGTACAGTTGTGTACACTTGCCATACATGTAGATGTTCGAGTGTATTCACTGTTGCAGTCCTGGTTACCCTCCCTCCAGCCCCCTCTGTTTTCTCTTACTATGCCTCTTCTTTCTTTTACTACACTTAAAAGCCTTTTTGGTGTATTTGCTTTTGTTTGGAGGTATATTTTTGTGTTTTAAATTATTTATATATATTTTGCTCCCCATTTGGGGGGGGGACACCTGACATCTGGGGCAAGAAAAACTGATGTAATGGCATCGGCTGCATGTTTTATACCCCTGATGACCTGACGTCATGGAAGAAGGGACAGCAACCGACGCAGGACCCAAGACTTTGTTAATCAGGCCGACTGAGGGCAACCTGCCAGCAGATTACCCAAATGTGATGACTGCAACAGTGAATATACTCGAACATCTACATTTATGGTAAGTGTACACAACTGTACTTTTTTAACAGTCCATGACTGGAAAGAAGCCATTTCTCCCATTCTCACACCTCCATGTGTTTCTGTCATTCCCCAAGTGACTTTTGAAGTCTTCCAGTAGAACTACAGAATTTGTAGCTGGTCTCCTATCAAGCACTCCACCTATACACTGTAGGAAGGACTGAATGCTCTTAAAAAAATGTTAGGTACATATACACAAAACACTGACTCTTAAGTTGTACCGAGGTGTGATCCTCTTGTTTAATGGCATAGACACCACCTAAATGGTTCCCAACTAGGGGCTTTTGAGTATATCCATACCCACCTGTGGCCTCTTCTGTGAGTCAGCTCCACAGTAGGAGAGAGAATGTGTATTTGAGAAGTGATTCCAGAATCATTGCTGTGTGTCAAGGTAAGGCCAACTAAATCTAGCTGGCACTTTTCAATGTCCTGCACAAGCCCCACTTTCTTCTCCAGCAGTGAGGTGACTTCCCTTGTCCCAGCAGCCAATTTGCACTGTTGTTATCTAGCTCATTTGAATCCATTCTTTACCTGTACCAGAAGAACCACAGCTCACAGCACCTGCCTGATGCTTGTTTGCTTCACTTCTGACTACAGTCCTTCACCTGGAAGATGGTATACCAACATGGAAGTATTATTGAACTTTTTTTGTAGGTTAACCTGGCTCAGGTATGCCACCTTACTGTCAGTCACAATAAATGGCACTCCTCTAGTTAGCTACAAAAAGATATGTCCAGGCAACCACATTACAGATGAGGTTCTCAGATTCCTTAAATGAACCATCATATGAACACTGTAGGTCACTGTTAGTTTGGTTGTTCCTTCTTTCCTGACCAGTTTGCCAAAGGTGACTCATACCAGTAGCACAAAACTACAGATAACATATCTCCTTGGATCTCAGGGTCATATAAGTTTGTCTTCTGTACAGGCAGTTGAGTGTGAAGTGGATGATGTTGCAATTCGTAGATCACTGCTGGATGAGTTGCAGCACAAATGCCCTACACTGACCACCTCAAAAAACTCCAGCTTTACTCCATAGCATATCGCCTACTCAGAGGTGATCTCTGCCTAACATATAAAGCTATGTCAAACCCAGAGCTGTTGGACATGCTACACCTAAAGAAATCCCAATCCCTCCGAGCTACACGCTCTAGGGATCTAAACCTTGTCACCACAATAAACAGGACATGCTGGAGGGATAGATTCCTATCCCAAAGACTTCCCATACTCTGGAACAGGCTACCCATCTATGTCAAGCAAAGTTCTTCATTAGCACTCTTCAAGAAAAATCTTGATGAGTGGATGGGAAATAGGAAATACACCCCTGGGATCACTTCTGTGTCTCTGCTCATCAGTGGCACAGGAAAATAACTTTCTTGGGTGGCGTAAGGCAGGGAACCTTGTTGGCTAGGCTTGCATAGGCCCTTGGGCCGATAGCCTAGTACCTACCTATGAACCTATGGCTGCCATTTTCTTACATAAAGTAATTACCTGAACTATTATAATAACAGTGCTCGCAATTATTCAGAACCCCCCCCCCGAGTTTTCATTTTTGTCTTTGGTTGTGCGACCATGAAGTCAGTATGTATAAGTAAAGGGTTGTGGGGGCATTGTCTTTCACTTGGGGAAACATAGTTCATATTTGTTTCATCCTGCTAAAGCATTAAATAGTTGTTTTTCCTAATTGTAACTTTGTCAAGATGCAATTAGCCATTCATAATGGAACCTATAAAAGGCATTCCTTTTGTCTTGTGCTAGTCGCACAATAAAGTTATACTTGCATTTTTCCTGTTTGGTGGCTGCCTTCTTTCAGGTTTCTGTGAACATGCTTTTTTTGGTTATACTGTGTTACTTTAGCATGTATCGTATGCCTAGTCTTTAGTTTAACCTATAAAACCCTCCGTGATCCGGTCATGATCATAGGAGGAGCTGTCCAATATTTCTGTAATGTGTTCTGAATGTTGCCTATATATTGTCTGAAGAAAAAAAGTCACTACAGAATATATTAAATGTAATGTATTCCATTATGTAATCTTGTAGTTAGTTAACATTTTGATTGTTGATATCTTAGTAATTTATTTTTTTTCAAAGTTATATGTACTACAGTCAAAATTGTAATCAATTCAGCAGTTCATTTCCTAAATATGCTTTGTTTAATGTCTGCTCACTTGGTACGTTTTTGCTCCCAGACTGCGGCTGAAAACATCTCTTAAGATTAGTCCACTATGCCAGTTAAAAGTTAAAATAAAATAAAAATAAGTAAATACTATGCTAAATCCATAACTGTATTTGGGCATAGTGGTATCAACTTAAAAGAGAGGCTATGTTACATCCAAGTCATGTTTAGACCCTTTAGCCTGTCAATATTGTATAAGTCATGGAAACACCTAACAAAACTTACCTGAAGTGATGCATGGGGGTACTTTTTGTTAGATATGGGAATGTGTGGGTTTGTTAAGAGAAGAGCATGACTTTTGAATTTTGTGGCATTGTTAAATTCTTTGCATAAATAACAGCAACACTCGAACAAAAAATGTACGTCTGTCTCTCTCATACACACACACACACACACACACACACACACACACACACACACACACACACACACACACACACAAGCAGTCTCATAAATACTAAACCTGCTCCCAAATGATCAGTTCACCTTTACTGAAGACAGTTACCATATGGGGCTGTCATGTGCTTGCTTCATTTGGTTTCACACTAAGATATCACCAAGAAAGTCATCAAAGTGGCATTAAAATTGGTTTTACAGCAGTCACTGAAATCAGATAGCAGGGAAGAAAAGCTGCTGTATTTCTCAAAAGTATTGGCTGTGAAAGTTAAGAAGGGCAGCATACAAGTAAACAGATTTTACTGTTGTAGTTGTTTTTGTCATTTTAAATTTGGAACATAGTAGATAGATTTCCTTTGGTGATTGTGTGTATTATAACAAGCCATAAATGTAAATTATTTCATGTGTATGATATTATTACATGACTTTTATTTCGGTATTGTGTAAAACTGTCTGGCATCTTGCCTTCTAAGCTGAAGCATTCTAAAAGATATTTGATAATATGAACAGTCATCCCTTGAAAACGATGTATATAAATATTGCAACACAGTGACTACTGAGCCTAGAAGCATGTTATTGTTGATGCAGGGAAACCTCCTAATGAGCATAAAATGGGGTGTGTTACACTGAAGCAGGCAAGCAAATTATTATCATATTAATTAACTGGAAACAGCTACCATAGGGAGCTGTTATTATATTATTTAACTGGAAGCAGCTACCTTAGGGAGCTGTAGCAATATAGCTACCCCTGCTATGGTTAGATTTCTGGTTCCAGGGACAAGACGGGAGTCTCCAGAGAATGATAACCAGAGTTAAACTGTGTCCCTGAAAATAAGAGAAACTGAAGTATATCCCTAAGGTTGGAAGGGGATAAAGGGTTGTTATTCTGTACATTGACTTGGATACTTGTGGAAATTGTTGAAGTACTCGTTTGGATTAGGGGTGAGATCTTTGTAAGTACTGTAGATTCTTATGGAAATTGTTGAAATACGTGCGTGATTTAGGATTGAAATCTTTATAACTACTGTTTTATTTTGGATTACTGGGGAGTGGAGCCCAGACAGACCTAAGGAGGTCTGTAGAAAGACTTTGCTGGAATGCTACTGTTTATTTTCTGTGACTCGAGGAGGAGTGTGGAAAGAATGTGCAGATATGCTTTTTTTAACTTCCACACTTCTCAAGAAGCTTACTTTTTATTTTCCTATATAAGTAAACCTACTTAAAACTGAAGATCAGCTACAGACTGTTCCATTTGGTAGTACATTCTACACTGCTATAGAGTACAGGGAGAACTGTTTTCTTTTATAACTGTGACTTTCCTACTTGCTCTGCCTGAGTCTTCCCCTGCCCTACAGCCAAAGGTAAGGAATGTACGCTCTGCTTGAGTTTCAAGTATGGACTAGCCCTTTTAAAAGAAATACACCTCCAAAGTGAATGCTACTTAAAAGTGTTGAGAACCTGTACTATATTAAATGAGAGGCATACTGAAAAATTGTTAAACCCTGTGTCCATACACAGATTTGCTCTAACTGAAGGGAATCCCATGGCAACATAAAGGGTTGCACAGAGGCCTTTCCCCTAGTTTAAACACCAGTGGAAGTTATGGGGAAATGGTTCTGTTTTTAGCATTACAAACATCTAAATGTGTGTTCTCTCTAACCTACTAAATTCCCTGCAAAATAAGTTTTGTACATATTGTAATTCTTTCTAGCATTCTACTACCTATACTTATTTTTCTCATTTTATAATATCATCACATATGTAAACTTGTTACTTAACATACTTTTTAATTAATGTCTTATTACTAGTACTTTCTCCTTTCAACTCTTTGTTTTCAATTAACACTTTGTGTCTGTAAAAGGAAAAGGTGACTTATTCTCCTTTTTATTACAGTGTAGATCAGTTTATATTTGTAGTTATTGACAGGAGGTGCATGTCTTCCTACCACCCATTTCATAATATATCTCAGAAATTGTTGATTTACTTATGTGTTACAACTTCCTGTTAACGGCCTTTCCTCAAAATTCCAGCATGAGATCATTTCAGATGTATAGCATTATGACCTTAGTACTTTACCATGCATGTTACATTTAACATTCATACTGTCATTGTACTATTTACTACTTTGTACAATGTAAATTGTGTACAGTGTGTCACATGAAAGTATAATTCCAACTGCTACTTTGTTTTTGCCTTTGGTCTGAGTCATTGTTGAAAACTGTCCCAGGATCCACTGTTGCATTTCAAGTAGTAAAGGAAGCAGTCTGGTGACTGACAGGGAAGGTGAGTCTTAACAAAAGGCTCTAGTGGTTGAATAAGTAAAAGAAATTGGTGTGGAAACTGATAGAAAAGAGCTCATTATTAAGAATATAGGGAAGTGGCTGTACAAATCGGGGAATAGATGGGTGAAAGTCATACTGAAGAGTAAAGGAAAGGGAAACAGAATGTCATCCCTTCTCCCTGCTACACCAAAGCAGAGAATCAGTCAGAAACAGAAGGTGGGCTCTAAGAGTAAAAGGAAACCTGTACCCCTGGTGGAATTTTTTTTCATAAATTTTCATTTTTCGAGGTTGAACTAGAAATAGGAGAGAAACCTGTACTTGTATTTATAGGCAAATATGGCACTGTTTCTTTTCCACATCAGAATATTGTGGAAAATATTGCTGATTGGCTGACCTCCATATAAGCCATCTGAGTCTCAAAAAGGCTCAGTGAGAAGGAAATACATCAAGCAGAACTAGAGAGAATGTAATTAGAGTAGATGAGAAGAAGGGAACAGAATGCTCCCAATTCTTAATCATACATTGAACTAAGTAATTACTTGCTATATAAGGTAACCAAAGACAAAGGCCAGATACTGATACTAAGTTGGTTGTTACTTCCAAAGCCATTTAAAACACTTGTGATGAAATTAGCACATAACCACATTTTGGCTGATCATTTTGGGATGGACAAGACAAATGTGGAGGTTTTAGCTAGATTTTGCCAGCTATGTGTTATGAAGTGCAGGGAGAATTTTTGCACCCCTTGCCCAGAATGTCAAACAACACCATCCAGCTCAGAGTTGAAGAACTCTTTGATACTTTTACCCATTGTGGATTGTAAAGTCAGGTAACGTCATCATCAATAATTTTTTTTAACATTTTTACACGGGGTCAGGGTAAAATTCAATTAATCGCCATCAGTGTATCCTGGTAGTTGATTGTGCAACAATATTTTCTGAGGCAATACCCCTATGAAGAGTCAATGCAAAGCATATAACAAAGGAACTAGTTGTGCTTTTTTTCTAGGATAGGACTACCCTGAGAAATTCTTACTGGCCAGACTATCCCATTCACATCCAGAGTAATGCATGAATTTTTCTCAATTTTTAAAATGAAACAGCTAAGGTCATCTGTATACCACCCTTAGATAGCTGGGGTAGTTGAGCACCTTAATAAAACTCTACAATCAATGTTACAAAAGTCTATAGATGTAGATGAGAGAAACTGGCTTCATCTGTTTCCATGTATTTTTTGCTGTTCATAGGTTGGTACTAGGCTATCAGCCCTAGGGCCTATACAAGCCTAGCCATAACAATTCCCTGGCTATTTCTTCCCACATTATTTACTTTCCTGGACCCCTGTCTAGCAGGGCGACTGACGTGATCCCTGGGGTGAATTTCCTTTCTCCCATCCAATCGTCAAGGTTCCTCTTGAAGAGGTCCAAAGAGGCACTCTGCTTGACATGTATGGGCAATCTATTCCAGAGTCTGGGGAGTCTCTGGGTCAGGAACCTATCCCTCCAGCATGTTTTGTTTATTGTGATGACAAGGTTTAGATCCCTGGAGCGTGTAGCTCTGAGGGATTGGGATTTCTTTAAGTGTAGCATGTCCAACAGCTCTGGGTTTGACATGGCCTTGTATGTTAAGCAGAGATCGCCTCTGAGTAGACGATATGTGACAGAGTATAGCTGGAGTTTTTTAAGGCGGTCAGCATAGGGCATCTGCATTAGGCCTGTGATTCTTTTAGTGAGGTATTTCTGATGTCTTTCCAGTTGTTGCAGATGTCTTGAGAGGTACATACCAAATGGGGTGTTGTATTCTATAATGGGTCTAATGAGGGATGAGTACAGTGGGACAATGACCTCCTTTTTCCTGGATGAAAAGCCCTTCATGATGAGGTGTGCCACATAGAAGGATTTCCTGACTGTTGTGGCGATGTGGTTATCGAAGGTGAGACCACTGTCCACCTGTGTCCCTAAGTCTCTTATCACACTTTGTGTGTTTAGTGTACTGCCACCTATATGGTAATTCATGGATACATGTTTTTTCCCAAAGGGGATAACAATACATTTCTTGGCATTGAGCTTGAGCCCATGGCTCTGGCACCAAGCATCTGTTTCTGTAAGGCCCTTTTGTAGAGTATCCACATCATTTGGGATTCAATAATGGCTCCCAGTTTGCAGTCATCTGCAAACTTTGTTAGCCAGAGTCCCTTAGTGTTGACCTGTACTTCAGAGAAGTAGATGCCAAACAAGAGCGCCCCAGGACTGAACCCTGAGGTACTCCACTTGTCACTTGTCTGGAGCTGGATTTGGAGTCGGCTACTTTTACAGTGTGGGTTCTATCAGTAAGCCATTTAGCAACCCATTGGGTGACATAGGCATTAATGCCCAACTTAGTAAGTTTATCTATGATTCCAGAGTGGGGGATGGTGTCAAAGGCCTTGGCAAGGTCTAGATAGGTTGTGTGGACCACCTTACCCTTGTCCATG
This sequence comes from Protopterus annectens, assembly GCF_019279795.1. Lineage (NCBI taxonomy): Eukaryota > Metazoa > Chordata > Ceratodontiformes > Protopteridae > Protopterus > Protopterus annectens. Next base: position 1,378,362,515 of record NC_056732.1, read on the forward strand.
GCTCTGGAGACTGATTCAAAGAAGTCAATCAGGTTCAGGAGACAAGATCGGCCCTTCACAAACCCAAACTGGGTGGGGTCCAGTGTTTGAAGGTTGCCAATGTCTTTGTTTATAAGTTCCATGATAATACGCTCCATGGCCTTGCAGATAAGACTTGTCAGACTGATGGGACGGTAGTTTCCGGGATCCAAGGTGGATCCCCCCTTGTGGATTGGGATAACTGTAGCTCTGCGCCACTCAGTGGGTACGAAACCTGAGGTGAGGCTGTGATTAAACATGACACTTAGGTGAGGTGCCAGTTCATATTGTAGTTCATGTAGTACACAGCCCGGGATGTCATCTGGTCCCATGGATGCTGTATTCTTGGCTGTAGAGAGTGCGTTTTGTACCTGTGTGGCCGTTATTACTGGAATTTGGCAATCTTCCAGTATTGAGATGGGCCATTTAGGGGGTGAGAGGGGGGTGAAGTTGGCACTGAATCGATCTGCCAGGATATTGGCAATATCCTTCGGATCAGTATATTTAATGCCATTCTGTTTTAGCTCAGAGCAGATCTGAGCATTGCCATTTAGATTCTTGACATAGTTATAGAATGCTTTGTGGTTGTCTTTGGAATCTTTGGCAATTTTATTTTCGTAACCTGCTTTGGAGGATTTTATGAGGCATCTCAGTTTCTTACTGAGGCTAGTAAGGGAGTTTTTTGCATCCTGGGATTTTCCTCTTTTCTGCAAAAGTTTCTTCCTTTTGTTGTAAAGTTTGTTTATGGCAGGGGACCACCAGATTGGCTTCCTTTTTTTGGATGAGAGCATTTTGGTTCTGTTTGGGATGGCACGATTCATGCATGAGTGGATGTGCTCGTACAGTGCCTTAGTGTAGGATTCAGCAGTTGAACTTTCAGTTCCCGTCTGCATGGGTTTCATGAAGTTTGTCACTTCTGACTTGAGTAGCATGAAGTTGGCTTTGGAGAAGTTTTTTTATGGTGGTTTCTTTACTGGGGGGGGTGGGATGTGGATGTTAAGGGTGATTAGCTTATGGTCAGACCTGACTAACGAGGGGGTGACCATAGGTATGGAGCATTGATTTCCCATGTTGGTAATGACCAGGTCTAGGATATTGGAGTCCCTGGTGGGACTGTGGATTAGTTGATCCAGGGCGTTGGAATTTATGAATTCCAAGAACCGTTGCGCAAAGGTGTTGGGACATGAGTAGTTTTCCCAGTTAATGGCAGGGTAGTTAAAATCCCCCAGTATTAGGGTGTTTGGTTCTATCTTAATATTTTCCAGTATGTTTAGAAAGGTGTAGTGAGAATCTTGGGGTATGGCGGGGGATCTGTAGCAAGCTACAATTTGGATTGCAGTCTTACCTAGTGTTAGTTGTACTTGGAGAATTTCAGACACATTGTGTTGGCCAACTAGCCTGGTGGTGTGAATATCCTTGGTGAATATTGACACTTCTCCACCTTTAGTGTTTTGGTCCTGGTTTGGTGGCTGAAAAGTGTGGTAATAGTTGTAGCCTGGTATTGCAGGGGTGCTCTCTGGAGCCTTGAACCAGGTCTCAGTTACTGCACAGATATCGATGTTCTCCATTTTTAGGAGTGCCTCGAGAGAGTGCATTTTGAGGTTTAGACTTCTAGCATTGAGTAGCATTACCTTCAGATTTTGCATGCTTGTACCTGTTACGGTGGTGGTTTTGTCCTTTGATGTTTGCCTAAAAAAGGCACTATAGGGGTGGCAAGAGCTTTAGCCAGTAACCTAAATCCCAGGGGCGACAGGTGCAGACCATCTCTGGCAAAGCATCGTGGTCTGTCAATCATGTCATCCCAGGCAGACAGATACTGGATCCCCTTTGAATGACACCATAAGCTTAGCCAATTGTTGAAGTCAGTCATTTTATCCTTATATTTTGGTATCATTCTGGGCGAAGGCAGGATGCTACTCAGGGCTAGGGTCATACCTGCCTGGGCCACATGATCCAAGAACTCTTCCATGTCTCTTTTCATGTAGTCCAGGGAGGTACGTCTCAAGTCATTCACTCCAACATGGACAATGACAGAGTCATATTTGTACTTGTTGTGGAGTGACTTGAGTGCATGCGTTATGTGGCGGATCCTGGCACCCGACAGGCAGATGACTGTAATTTTCTCCTTATTCAACCTGGTGAGAGGGACATCAGTGTGCCGGACTATAGAGTCACCTATGACTAAAGTGTTAGGTACATTGTCTTGCCTTAGGGGCTGTTGCTGGGTGGCACACTGGTGTTGTGAACTATGTGACACATTGGTTGTGATTGGTGTTTGTTTGCATTTCAGCTTCAGAGGTCTTTGCTTGGGCAGGTTACAGTTAAGGGCCTCTGCATATGTGGATTTAGTGTTGCTATATGTGGGTGTTGGTGGTGCGGGTTTAGAAGGGCTATGTGTTGCTTGAGGTGTAGTGTGGGTGTTAACCTTCTCCTCTTGACTGTTTAGCGCAATCTTGGGTGGAGAGAGCTTTGCTTCCATTTTGGCTATGTAAGTGCATCTCTCACAGGTTGTAGTGTTGGATGGTAGGAGGAGAGGGTTGTCTGTGTACATGAGGCAATTGCTGCATTGCCCCAGAATGCCCAGATTCACCAGGTGGACAGGAGAAATCACCGGAAGCTGACCCTTGGACATGCCTGGTTTGGGGCTTTTTTTCTTTGTAAAGTATAGGAGCTGTTTCCTTAGTAAGGTACTTTGCAATTATAGGCTGTTTAGTGCCTACTATTAATTTCTCCTTATTAACAAGGAGAGTTCAGTGTTTGTATGAGTTTAAGGCTTCCTAGTGCTTTCCAGCAGGTATTAGAGAAAGTGCTAGTCACAGGGATGCTTAAAGGTAAGATTGAAAAGAATGCACTCTGCAGTGTGCACTAGAGAAGTTAGATGTGAAAGCAGGTAACTTGAGTTTTACCTGTTTAAAAAGTTAAGGTTTAGTGGAGAGTTACTATTTTTAAAACAGCAAGATGTTGAAAGGGGTGGTCACTTTTGTATTTTGGTACTATGAAATACTATAGGATGGCCAATAAATTTAAATAATTGAAGGGGTGGGATTTCAAAAATGATGATTTTGTGATTACTCACATAAGCCAGTGAAAGTAGAGAGAAATGAGATATATGGTCAGATTAGCATAAGAGGCGGGCAACTAGAAAGACAGTGGTATTTAACAAGACAACTTAAATGGGCGGGAAAAAATTCTGCCTGACTCAGAACAGAGAGAGCTGTGGTCTCTTTTGAAGTTTTAATATGCTGTTAAAACAGAATGCAAGCAAAACACAAGGTAAAGAAAACAAACTACAGTATTCAAAATATAGAAAGGCAATACAGTAATACAAAAAATAAAAGCAAACTAACCTTTCCTTCACAGCAAGGTGTAGCAGAGTCTGGATGAGCCTTTCTGGTAAAGCTCTGAAATGTTTTAGTTTACTCCTTAAATAGAAATTTTAGTTCCTAGCTCCACCCCCTCTGTTAACAAGTGATTAACCTTAAGTGACCTCTTCTGTCTTATGAATGAGTCCTTAATTAATCAGTTCTTATTTGTAATGGAAATACCCCAAACTTCCACCAGATTCACACCCTTTGAACTGGTGTATGAGACATCCTTGAAGCTTGCTAGATACAGCAAAAGATCCCTGGGAAAGTACACCCTGTAAAAGTAGAAATTAACATTTTTAAGACCTGCAAAACATGTTGAGAACTGTAATGCTTATAAAATACATATGATGAAAGCACAGGAGACACATGAGATAACTTGTTCAAGCCAGGGGATAACGTATGTGAGTTACAACACGCTGATGAAAATAAATGTAATTTCAAGTAACGGAAACAATACATGAAATAAATTATATGGTGAGACATCTGAGGAAAATAAAATTAGAACAGTTACACCATGTAGATGCTCATAGAGTGGGATATTGGCATAATGGTTAAGGTGTTTACCTTACAGACACAAGGTACAGGGTTTGATTCTCACATAGGGCAATTGACTAGGCTTAAAATGTCCCACAAGGGCAGTTAGCCTAATACTAATCTATGAAACTATGAACCTATAAACATTGGAGAAAAGTTTAAGTTTCTGAGGTGAGCATGTTTGCTGAAGAAGTTAAGATTCTGACAGCATGCTCTGAAGATAAAATAGGGGAGACATTATCACTTTCTCGGAAAGAAGTAGTAAAGGAATATATCTTCAGTAATAAAGATATATTCTTTGAGTTACCTGGTAAAGCAGTATAATCCAGCACAAAACAGAGAGTATTTCTTGTGAGAAAGTAAATTTGAAACCATATAGCATACCAGAATCCGAACTGCGGTGGTGGTGCTGCGGTAGAGTTGTCGCCTCACAGTAAGACGTTGTCCTGTTCTATTCTCAGCTAAAGCGTCTTCTGTGTGGAGACATGCATGAATGGGCGTACCTTCGTTGAAGGTTGTGCATCAGGGCTGGCAACTCGGCACGTAAAAATCTACTGCCAATCATTAGCAGACCGGAGTTCCGCTGTGGCGACCCCTAACCGGGAAAAGCCGAAAGACACAACAACAACAGCATACCAGAGTCCCAGCACCAAGCAGTCAGGGAACAGTTACAGAAAAAGCTTAAACTTTGGCAATAGAGTAATCTCAAAGGTAGTGAAACAGTCTTCATTATACTGTTCCCCAAGCCTAACTGGTCTATATGGTTTTGTAATGACCTCTTAAGGTTGAACACGTCTCAATTTGATTCATACCTGATGCCTTAAGTTGCCAAACTGAAAACTGTGGATGTAACCAAAGGGTATTAACAAATTCCACTTGTTCTAGAAGCTAAGAAAATAACAGCATTTTCCACACCAGATACACATTTTTACTACTGAATCCTGACTTTTCATATCCATGGAGTGCCTGCAGCATTACAGAGGCTGATGAACAAAATTCTAAGACCCCATATCAGGTATGGAGTAGCCTTCCTTGATGATTTGGTGATAGTTTTGAGGATTGGAAAATCCAGCTTCCTAAATTTCAAGTCATCTTGGGTTTAATACATTACACTAGGCTGTTACTCCAGCTACATTTAAGTTAGTCATGACAAAGCTTGCTGTTTAAGTTATATAAGGAATAGTTAAACTGCAGACTGAGTGGACTGAAGCAATATACCATTGGCCCACATCGACCACTAAGAAGAAGTTAAGGCTTTTCTAGGCCTGGTGAACAGTTATCAGAAATGTATTCTGAATTTAGATGATATTACATGCCCCTTTACTTACTTAACCAAGGGTAAGGCTTCCTTGAGAAGGAGATGGACAGATAAAGCAGAACAAGCTTTTAGACACTTAAAGGTCATGTTTTATTTGGAATTCGTTTTAATTGCTCCTGACTTTCCTAAACAATTCCTCATTTGTACTTGCTTCAGCGGTAAGCATAGACACAGTTATGTCTCAAATTATAGGGGTTACAAACATACTATTGATTATATCAGCAGAATGCTCAGCGTTGTTAAGGAATATTATTCTTCGATCAAAAGATAATGTTGCTCGATTAAGTAAACTCTCAACACCGTCAGTTATTACCTTTTAGGCAGAGAGTCTTATTTGGTACTTGACCATGCCCCATTACAATCTTTTTGTCTGTAAAATCATGATAGGCTTCTTCCCTGTAGCCATTTAATTTCAAGATCCACTACCACCTTGCCCTCAGTCACATAAATGAAGATGGGCAGCCTTGTGGCTCCAGCCCATATGGTGTGGCTGGAACTGGTGGTTTTGTACTGGAGAAATGTCATGTAATATACAGTACCTGCTGAGCCAGAGAAACATCATATGTTGAGTATAGAAGAGGGTGTGTTAGAGAGGCTAAAGAAAACAGACAAGTTGTGCCAGTGGTAATTAATAGAATCATCTGCATTTCATGGTTATATCAGGATTCTACGCCTGCTAAGATTATATTCCTAGTTCACAAACCAAGAGAGCAGTACCCAGAGAGCGTAGAATCCTGATATAACCATGAAATGCAGTCTTTCCCTTAGAATCCCCAGGCTGCTGTGCGTCCCTGCCTTCAGCGTTCCATGTTTGTCTATATCACCTCCTGACCATTTCTAGGTCTGGGATCTAATAACCTAACTAAGACTGCTGCCTCCTATACTACTCTAAGGAGCAGCCAACCCTCTTTTGGGAGCACTCTCCTGGAAAGATAGAAGAAACTATATCACCTCCTGACCATTTCTAGGTCTGGGATCTAATAACCTAACTAAGACTGCTGCCTCCTATACTACTCTAAGGAACGACGCCAACCCTCTTTTGGGAGCACTCTCCTGGAAAGATAGAAGAAACTATATCACCTCCTGACCATTTCTAGGTCTGGGATCTAATAACCTAACTAAGACTGCTGCCTCCTATACTACTCTAAGGAACTACACCAACCCTCTTTTGGGAGCACTCTCCTGGAAAGATAGAAGAAAGTATGTCCTACAGTTCCTGCAATCTGTAAATAACAGTTGTTAGCTTTTCTCACAGTGTAACTGTAAAACCCAAAGCCAGGTCAGCCAGCAGCCAAACATTGCTTCTTCCAACCAACGGACCAAAGGTCTCCATTAGTATCCCCAGCAACCTTACCTCTTACTGTATGCAGTAAGCCCTGCAAGTAGCCACGGTTCCAGTACCTGCTGTTGCCTCTAGGTGGCGGCCTTCTCTTATAGATATTCCCCTCTGTAAGTAATTTCTCCCCAGTGAATTCTCTTTATCTTACCCTCTGTTAGTCCCTTTATGCCCCACCACCTTTATCTACTTTCCCTACTACTTCTAGCATCAACTCACTCCTAACTTTTGCCATCTAACTTTCACATATCCCTTGGTTAACTCACCTGTACGATCTGCACTTCACTGATTGTTTTCATCTGAAACTCTACTTCTTTGGCTCTCTATCTGTTCTCATGTTTCATGCTGTAAGCAGTTTTTACAGCCACCCCATCTAAGCCCTCCACCCTATATTATAATATTTCTTCTTCCCCTCTCTCGAATTACTAAACCTAATACCTCTCTACTCCTTTCCTTATCGTCCACTACCCCCACGTAACTCTAATCCCCTCACCCTTGGATTTCCACACCCTCTATTCCTCTTTCTTGTACTTTCAGGACTGGCACTTACCTCTCTTCTGGTTTTTCAGCCTGCCCCCCACTCCTCCCCCTTCTCCCCTCTAACCCTACTTCCTTTCTTAAACTACATATACACCTGCCCATAATCGCGCCGACTCTTTCCCTTAGAATCCCCAGGCTGCTGTGCGTCCCTGCCTTCGGCGTTCCATGTTTGTGTAAGTAGCGTGTTATTTCTTTTTTTCTATTTTTATGATGTGTCACTGCTGCGATATATCGTAGCTTGTATGGCTCTGGTACTGCTTTTTTTTTTTTTGCCATTCCAATACTGTTACTACTGCTGCACTGTTTACTGTATAACTGTTTGAGTGCTACAAAAATCGCTGCTTATCGCCAGTATGGCTAATGTTGATTAGCGATAAGCCTGTTATATCTCACTGATTAGAGGTAAGTCTGCAAGCTTGCCACTATACTTTACTATCAGCAGTAGGGAAAGAACACCGCATTTGCTCGATGAGGAATTGGTTTATACTATATGAACAGCAGTAGGGAATTACGACCGCATTGCTTGACAGGGAATTGGTTTATTTACCGTGGGCCGGTTTTCGCGCCTTACCCGCTCCATAAAGCCAAGCATATGGATTACAACCCTTGGCGACAAGCACCCAATTAAAGTGTATTTTTAGCCCAATACCTCTCTGAAGTGTGTGGAGTTAGTAGCGTGTTTTATTTCAGCTACTCCACACGTGCTTAATGTATTTCTCCCCATCTAAGTACCAAAGACTTTAGCGTGTTCCTATGCAGTAGCCACAACAAGCTTCTGAGCACTACCATAGCCTGAACGCATACCTTTCATGCTTCGTTGTCTTTATCTAGAACATTACAGTAACCCCTTTTTTTTTAACCTCCTCTGCTCAGCTGTAAGCACATACAGTACTTTTAGTTTAAGGAGAACTTTTTCACAGGTTGGTCTGCTCTGATTTAGATGTTTAATTTAGTAATCTATGTTTGCTCAATTTATCGCTATTGCGTAATAATTTGTAGATTTAGTGTTTCTATTCTTTGAGATTACCATTGTCCTGCTCTGCATGCTATGATATGCTTAGTTAAACTTGTTAGTTAGTTCATAGAGATATGAAGTATCTGAACTAGCTGGTGGGAGTAGGGTTTGATAATAAGATAGCTTTTGTATGCTGTTGCCTGCTTTTTCTTCCACTAGGAATTGAGGCTGGATTTGACTGTATTCCTAGAAGAGTGATTACTGTATTCATAGTAGAGCTTTATCAAGGTTTTGTTTGCCCTATATCTAAATCTTCTCCTTCTCCCCTCTTTTCCCAGCTATATCACCTCCTGACCATTTCTAGGTCTGGGATCTAATAACCTAACTAAGACTGCTGCCTCCTATACTACTCTAAGGAACGACGCCAACCCTCTTTTGGGAGCACTCTCCTGGAAAGATAGGAGAAAGTATGTCCTACAGTTCCTGCAATCTGTAAATAACAGTTGTTAGCTTTTCTCTCAGTGTAACTGTAAAACCCAAAGCCAGGTCAGCCAGCAGCCAAACATTGCTTCTTCCAACCAACGGACCAAAGGTCTCCATTAGTATCCCCAGCAACCTTACCTCTTACTGTATGCAGTAAGCCCTGCAAGTAGCCACGGTTCCAGTACCTGCTGTTGCCTCTAGGTGGCGCCCTTCTCTTATAGATATTCCCCTCTGTAAGTAATTTCTCCCCAGTGAACTCTCTTTATCTTACCCTCTGTTAGTCCCTTTATGCCCCACCACCTTTATCTACTTTCCCTACTACTTCTAGCATCAACTCACTCCTAACTTTTGCCATCTAGCTTTCACATATCCCTTGGTTAACTCACCTGTACGATCTGCACTTCACTGATTGTTTTCACCTGAAACTCTACTTCTTTGGCTCTCTATCTGTTCTCATGTTTCATGCTGTAAGCAGTTTTTACAGCCACCCCATCTAAGCCCTCCACCCTATATTATATTTTTTCTTCTTCCCCTCTCTCGAATTACTAAACCTAATACCTCTCTACTCCTTTCCTTATCGTCCACTACCCCCACGTAACTCTAATCCCCTCACCCTTGGATTTCCACGCCCTCTATTCCTTTTTCTTGTACTTTCAGGACTGGCACTTACCTCTCTTCCGGTTTTTCAGCCTGCCCCCCACTCCTCCCCCTTCTCCCCTCTAACCCTACTTCCTTTCTTAAACTACATATACACCTGCCCATAATTGCTGACTCTTTCCTTAGAATCCCAAGGCTGCTGTGCGTCCCTGCCTTCGGCGTTCCATGTTTGTGTAAGTAGCGTGTTATTTCTTTTTTTCTATTTTTATGATGTGTCACTGCTGCGATATATCGTAGCTTGCATGGCTCTGGTACTGCTTTTTTTTTTTTGCCATTCCAATACTGTTACTACTGCTGCACTGTTTACTGTATAACTGTTTGAGTGCTACAAAAATTGCTGCTTATCGCCAGTATGGCTAATGTTGATTAGCGATAAGCCTGTTATATCTCACTGATTAGAGATAAGTCTGCAAGCTTGCCACTATACTTTACTATCAGCAGTAGGGAAAGAACACCGCATTTGCTCGATGAGGAATTGGTTTATACTATATGAACAGCGGTAGGGAATTACGACTGCATTGCTTGACAGGGAATTGGTTTATTTACCGTGGGCCGGTTTTCGCGCCTTACCCGCTCCATAAAGCCAAGCATATGGATTACAACCCTTGGCGACAAGCACCCAATTAAAGTGTATTTTTAGCCCAATACCTCTCTGAAGTGTGTGGAGTTAGTAGTGTGTTTTATTTCAGCTACTCCACACGTGCTTAATGTATTTCTCCCCATCTAAGTACCAAAGACTTTAGCGTGTTCCTATGCAGTAGCCACAACAAGCTTCTGAGCACTACCATAGCCCGAACGCATACCTTTCATGCTTCGTTGTCTTTATCTAGAACATTACAGTAACCCCCTTTTTTTTTAACCTCCTCTGCTCAGCTGTAAGCACATACAGTACTTTTAGTTTAAGGAGAACATTTTCACAGGTTGGTCTGCTCTGATTTAGATGTTTAATTTAGTAATCTATGTTTGCTCAATTTATCGCTATTGCGTAATAATTTGTAGATTTAGTGTTTCTATTCTTTGAGATTACCATTGTCCTGCTCTGCATGCTATGATATGCTTAGTTAAACTTGTTAGTTAGTTCATAGAGATATGAAGTATCTGAACTAGCTGGTGGGAGTAGGGTTTGATAATAAGATAGCTTTTGTATGCTGTTGCCTGCTTTTTCTTCCACTAGGAATTGAGGCTGGATTTGACTGTATTCCTTGAAGAGTGATTACTGTATTCATAGTAGAGCTTTATCAAGGTTTTGTTTGCCCTATATCTAAATCTTCTCCTTCTCCCCTCTTTTCCCAGCTATATCACCTCCTGACCATTTCTAGGTCTGGGATCTAATAACCTAACTAAGACTGCTGCCTCCTATACTACTCTAAGGAACGACGCCAACCCTCTTTTGGGAGCACTCTCCTGAAAAGCTAGAAGAAAGTATGTCCTACAGTTCCTGCAATCTGTAAATAACAGTTGTTAGCTTTTCTCTCAGTGTAACTGTAAAACCCAAAGCCAGGTCAGCCAGCAGCCAAACATTGCTTCTTCCAACCAACGGACCAAAGGTCTCCATTAGTATCCCCAGCAACCTTACCTCTTACTGTATGCAGTAAGCCCTGCAAGTAGCCACGGTTCCAGTACCTGCTGTTGCCTCTAGGTGGCGGCCTTCTCTTATAGATATTCCCCTCTGTAAGTAATTTCTCCCCAGTGAATTCTCTTTATCTTACCCTCTGTTAGTCCCTTTATGCCCCACCACCTTTATCTACTTTCCCTACTACTTCTAGCATCAACTTAACTTTTGCCATCTAACTTTCACATATCCCTTGGTTAACTCACCTGTACGATCTGCACTTCACTGATTGTTTTCACCTGAAACTCTACTTCTTTGGCTCTCTATCTGTTCTCATGTTTCATGCTGTAAGCAGTTTTTACAGCCACCCCATCTAAGCCCTCCACCCTATATTATATTTCTTCTTCTTCCCCTCTCTCGATTTACTAAACCTAATACCTCTCTACTCCTTTCCTTATCGTCTACTACCCCACGTAACTCTAATCCCCTCACCCTTGGATTTCCACGCCCTCTATTCCTCTTTCTTGTACTTTCAGGACTGGCACTTACCTCTCTTCCGGTTTTTCAGCCTGCCCCCCACTCCTCCCCCTTCTCCCCTCTAACCCTACTTCCTTTCTTAAACTACATATACACCTGCCCATAATCGCGCCGACTCTTTCCCTTAGAATCCCCAGGCTGCTGTGCGTCCCTGCCTTCGGCGTTCCATGTTTGTGTAAGTAGCGTGTTATTTCTTTTTCTATTTTTATGATGTGTCACTGCTGCGATATATCGTAGCTTGTATGGCTCTGGTACTGCTTTTTTTTTTTGCCATTCCAATACTGTTACTACTGCTGCACTGTTTACTGTATAACTGTTTGAGTGCTACAAAAATCGCTGCTTATCGCCAGTATGGCTAATGTTGATTAGCGATAAGCCTGTTATATCTCACTGATTAGAGGTAAGTCTGCAAGCTTGCCACTATACTTTACTATCAGCAGTAGGGAAAGAACACCGCATTTGCTCAATGAGGAATTGGTTTATACTATATGAACAGCGGTAGGGAATTACGACCGCATTGCTTGACAGGGAATTGGTTTATTTACCGTGGGCCGGTTTTCGCTTTACCCGCCTCCATAAAGCCAAGCATATGGATTACAACCCTTGGCGACAAGCACCCAATTAAAGTGTATTTTTAGCCCAATACCTCTCTGAAGTGTGTGGAGTTAGTAGCGTGTTTTATTTCAGCTACTCCACACGTGCTTAATGTATTTCTCCCCATCTAAGTACCAAAGACTTTAGCGTGTTCCTATGCAGTAGCCACAACAAGCTTCTGAGCACTACCATAGCCCGAACGCATACCTTTCATGCTTCGTTGTCTTTATCTAGAACATTACAGTAACCCCTTTTTTTTTAACCTCCTCTGCTCAGCTGTAAGCACATACAGTACTTTTAGTTTAAGGAGAACTGTTTCACAGGTTGGTCTGCTCTGATTTAGATGTTTAATTTAGCAATCTATGTTTGCTCAATTTATCGCTATTGCGTAATAATTTGCAGATTTAGTGTTTCTATTCTTTGAGATTACCATTGTCCTGCTCTGCATGCTATGATATGCTTAGTTAAACTTGTTAGTTAGTTCATAGAGATATGAAGTATCTGAACTAGCTGGTGGGAGTAGGGTTTGATAATAAGATAGCTTTTGTATGCTGTTGCCTGCTTTTTCTTCCACTAGGAATTGAGGCTGGATTTGACTGTATTCCTAGAAGAGTGATTACTGTATTCATAGTAGAGCTTTATCAAGGTTTTGTTTGCCCTATATCTAAATCTTCTCCTTCTCCCCTCTTTTCCCAGCTATATCACCTCCTGACCATTTCTAGGTCTGGGATCTAATAACCTAACTAAGACTGCTGCCTCCTATACTACTCTAAGGAACGACGCCAACCCTCTTTTGGGAGCACTCTCCTGGAAAGATAGGAGAAAGTATGTCCTACAGTTCCTGCAATCTGTAAATAACAGTTGTTAGCTTTTCTCTCAGTGTAACTGTAAAACCCAAAGCCAGGTCAGCCAGCAGCCAAACATTGCTTCTTCCAACCAACGGACCAAAGGTCTCCATTAGTATCCCCAGCAACCTTACCTCTTACTGTATGCAGTAAGCCCTGCAAGTAGCCACGGTTCCAGTACCTGCTGTTGCCTCTAGGTGGCGCCCTTCTCTTATAGATATTCCCCTCTGTAAGTAATTTCTCCCCAGTGAACTCTCTTTATCTTACCCTCTGTTAGTCCCTTTATGCCCCACCACCTTTATCTACTTTCCCTACTACTTCTAGCATCAACTCACTCCTAACTTTTGCCATCTAGCTTTCACATATCCCTTGGTTAACTCACCTGTACGATCTGCACTTCACTGATTGTTTTCACCTGAAACTCTACTTCTTTGGCTCTCTATCTGTTCTCATGTTTCATGCTGTAAGCAGTTTTTACAGCCACCCCATCTAAGCCCTCCACCCTATATTATATTTCTTCTTCTTCCCCTCTCTCGATTTACTAAACCTAATACCTCTCTACTCCTTTCCTTATCGTCTACTACCCCCACGTAACTCTAATCTCCTCACCCTTGGATTTCCACGCCCTCTATTCCTCTTTCTTGTACTTTCAGGACTGGCACTTACCTCTCTTCCGGTTTTTCAGCCTGCCCCCCACTCCTCCCCCTTCTCCCCTCTAACCCTACTTCCTTTCTTAAACTACATATACACCTGCCCATAATCGCGCCGACTCTTTCCCTTAGAATCCCCAGGCTGCTGTGCGTCCCTGCCTTCGGCGTTCCATGTTTGTGTAAGTAGCGTGTTATTTCTTTTTTTCTATTTTTATGATGTGTCACTGCTGCGATATATCGTAGCTTGTATGGCTCTGGTACTGCTTTTTTTTTTTGCCATTCCAATACTGTTACTACTGCTGCACTGTTTACTGTATAACTGTTTGAGTGCTACAAAAATCGCTGCTTATCGCCAGTATGGCTAATGTTGATTAGCGATAAGCCTGTTATATCTCACTGATTAGAGGTAAGTCTGCAAGCTTGCCACTATACTTTACTATCAGCAGTAGGGAAAGAACACCGCATTTGCTCAATGAGGAATTGGTTTATACTATATGAACAGCGGTAGGGAATTACGACCGCATTGCTTGACAGGGAATTGGTTTATTTACCGTGGGCCGGTTTTTGCGCTTTACCCGCTCCATAAAGCCAAGCATATGGATTACAACCCTTGGCGACAAGCACCCAATTAAAGTGTATTTTTAGCCCAATACCTCTCTGAAGTGTGTGGAGTTAGTAGCGTGTTTTATTTCAGCTACTCCACACGTGCTTAATGTATTTCTCCCCATCTAAGTACCAAAGACTTTAGCGTGTTCCTATGCAGTAGCCACAACAAGCTTCTGAGCACTACCATAGTCCGACGCATACCTTTCATGCTTCGTTGTCTTTATCTAGAACATTACAGTAACCCCTTTTTTTTTAACCTCCTCTGCTCAGCTGTAAGCACATACAGTACTTTTAGTTTAAGGAGAACTGTTTCACAGGTTGGTCTGCTCTGATTTAGATGTTTAATTTAGCAATCTATGTTTGCTCAATTTATCGCTATTGCGTAATAATTTGTAGATTTAGTGTTTCTATTCTTTGAGATTACCATTGTCCTGCTCTGCATGCTATGATATGCTTAGTTAAACTTGTTAGTTAGTTCATAGAGATATGAAGTATCTGAACTAGCTGGTGGGAGTAGGGTTTGATAATAAGATAGCTTTTGTATGCTGTTGCCTGCTTTTTCTTCCACTAGGAATTGAGGCTGGATTTGACTGTATTCCTAGAAGAGTGATTACTGTATTCATAGTAGAGCTTTATCAAGGTTTTGTTTGCCCTATATCTAAATCTTCTCCTTCTCCCCTCTTTTCCCAGCTATATCACCTCCTGACCATTTCTAGGTCTGGGATCTAATAACCTAACTAAGACTGCTGCCTCCTATACTACTCTAAGGAACGACGCCAACCCTCTTTTGGGAGCACTCTCCTGGAAAGATAGGAGAAAGTATGTCCTACAGTTCCTGCAATCTGTAAATAACAGTTGTTAGCTTTTCTCTCAGTGTAACTGTAAAACCCAAAGCCAGGTCAGCCAGCAGCCAAACATTGCTTCTTCCAACCAACGGACCAAAGGTCTCCATTAGTATCCCCAGCAACCTTACCTCTTACTGTATGCAGTAAGCCCTGCAAGTAGCCACGGTTCCAGTACCTGCTGTTGCCTCTAGGTGGCGCCCTTCTCTTATAGATATTCCCCTCTGTAAGTAATTTCTCCCCAGTGAACTCTCTTTATCTTACCCTCTGTTAGTCCCTTTATGCCCCACCACCTTTATCTACTTTCCCTACTACTTCTAGCATCAACTCACTCCTAACTTTTGCCATCTAACTTTCACATATCCCTTGGTTAACTCACCTGTACGATCTGCACTTCACTGATTGTTTTCACCTGAAACTGTTTGTTTCTGCCCCGCTCCCCTCCCTACCCCCTTATCCCACCCACCCACGTACCCTTACCCTTATACCTCACTTTCCACACCCCCTAAGCAATCCCACCTATCCATAACACCGACCTCAATTGTAAATCTCCTCCCACTGGTAACTACCATACCATTTCCTTCTCATCTCCCCTCCCTCCTACACCTAAGCTTATACTCTGGCTCTTTCCACCAAGTTTCTCCAACTTACTCTATAGTCATAGCCCAACCTTTACTCTGGGAGTTCCTTTTATCCCCTCCTCAACATGTCTTCTAAAACCAACAAAACGCCATCCATGACCCCTATAATAAAACAAAACCCAGCCAAGCTATTACCCCTGTTTATTTCTTCTCTAGTACTTACACTTCCCTATCTCCTGACCTCTTATGAAATAAAATATAATTATCACTTTAAAACCTCTTCCAAACAAACTGCCTCAGATTTAATAACCCCAAAGTTCACACATTCAAACATTACTTCTACCTCTTCCTACCTCTTAGCCAAATATCATAGACTATCCCATATTAAATCTAATAATCTCATGTTAAGGAAACTAAAATATTTATTGTTGTTTACTTGTAAGCCACACTTACAATACAACCCCTCTACCCTGATAGATGGCGATATACATCCAAACCCAGGACCCTCTACTATTTCCTCTGAAGCCACACCTATTATCTCAAACTCTTCCCTTCATTTACCAACCCTTAATGCACATTCCTTACTCATAGGACACCTTAATATCAGAAGTGTTAACAACAAAGTCACCCATCTCCACTCTCTTCTTGAATATTACTCTTTCGACATCCTATGTTTAACGGAAACCTGGTTAAAACCCCTCACTAAAGATACAGAAATCATTCCCCCAGGTTACAACATTTTAAGACAAGACCGCAATACCCGCAAAGGTGGGGGAGTAGCACTCATATTTAAGACTGAACTAAATATATCCTTAGTACCCTATGCTCCCCTGGAGAACACCAAAACTGAACTCCTTATATCAAAGCTACAACTGAACCCAAATAAAGCCATATATATTATCTGTACCTATCTACCTCCTGGAAATAACTCCATAGTAATAGAAAATCTCCTTAGCTGGGCTTCATCCACCTACCCACAAGAAACTGTAATACTTGGAGACTTCAACCTTGATTGGTCCTCAGTTAATACTAATAACCCAGTCTCTCATATTAATCTCCATGGCTTTACTCAGACTATAAATACCTCCACTAGGATTAATAAACCTAACAACAAAGAAAGTATACTAGATTGGATTCTTGTTAATAAACCACAGCTACAATATCAAACCGGCACTTTGCCAGATGACATTAGCGATCACAACTTAACCTATATCATAAGAAAGAAGAATATCACTACTAATGCCCCTACCATCAGAACCTCTCGTAGTAATAAAAATTTCAACCCTATCCTATTTAACACTGAACTAAATGCCTGTAACTGGAAATCTCTAAAAATTCTTCCTCTAGAAGAAGCTGTCAATATTTTAACACCACATTTCTATCAATCCTAGACAATCATGCACCAAAAAGAACTATCAGAGTCAAAACTAAACCTGCCCCCTGGCTATCTAAGGAAACAAGGCACAAAATGTTACTCAGAAACAAATCCTGGATAAAATGGAGAACTAGAAAATCTCCCTCTGATCAACAGACCTTCAGACACTTAAGAAATAGTACTAAAAAAAGCTATTATTTCGGACAAAAAAACTACTATAATAACCTCCAAGTTAATCATAATAATCCCCAAAAATTCTGGTCAACCTTGAATAGACTTCTTCACCCCGGACAGACTACCACTCCCTCTCCCTCTGGATCCGAAAAAAATTCTTCCCATGAAACTGCCAATGCTTTCAACTCCTTCTTTACTAATACTATCAATTCTCTGGCCTCTCACCTTTCCTTTGACAATTCTAGCATCCCTGTTCTTGCAGCTTCTAATCAACCAACCTTCACTATACAACCTATCTCCACCACCTTCATCCAAAAATGCATCCAAAAACTTAAACCATGTACCCCATCAGCTGACCAACTTCCATCAGAATTCCTCCAAAAAGCAGCTAAGGTTATAGCCTATCCCATATCTATACTTATTAACAGAACTATTAATGAAGGAACCATACCTGACATCTGGAAAATCTCACACATTATACCCTTACATAAAGGAGGTAACTCCAATGAATACTCTAATTACAGGCCTATAGCACTCTTGTCTCCCCTAGCAAAAATCATGGAAAAATGTGTTCACTACCAACTAATGAATTACTTAACTAAAAATAACATTCTAACTCCCTGTCAACACGGCTTTAGGCCTTTTCATAGTACTACCACTGCTCTCCTTTCCTTTACTGACTTCATAAACACAAACCGCAATAATAATATTCTTTCTTCTGCACTCTTTATTGACCTGTCCAAAGCCTTTGACATGGTTAACCACCCCCTCCTCATAAAAATCCTAGAATCTCTTGCTTTAGAACCAAAGGCTATCCTATGGTTTACTTCCTATCTCACTAACAGGAAACAGGCAGTCCTCTGGGATAACAAACTCTCCTCTCTCCTCCCAATTTCTCTTGGTGTCCCACAAGGCTCTATTCTTGGACCTCTCCTATTCTCCCTTTTTATAAATGACCTACAAGCAGCTATTCCCCAAGCTACATGCATACAATATGCTGATGACTCCACTCTTATTTGCTCAGCTAAAACCATTCCAGAGCTTCAAACTATTACTCAAAATGTATTCCACACAGTGGAAGCATGGTTCTTAAAACGCTGCCTACTTTTAAATGCTAAAAAAACAAAACTCCTCCTCTTTAAACCTACTACTAGGTCCCCACATTAGATTTCTCTATCTCATCTATTAATGGCACCCTCATATCAGCTGACTCCACTACCAAACTGCTAGGTGTCATGATTGACAACAACCTTACCTATGATTGTCACATCAATAATACCATTAAAACTGTAAACAGAAAATTGGGCTCCCTTTACAGAATTAGAACATTCTTAACCCCGACAGCCAGAGCTACTCTTGCCCACTCTCACCTTATTTCAACTCTTCTCTATGCCTCACCAATTTACACTAACCTGAAGAAAAACAATCTCTCTAAACTGGCTAACACATATAATAGTATTGCTAGATTTGTGACTGGCAATCAGTTCAGAACTCACCACTGTCTGAACCTTCAGCAACTTCACTGGCTGGAATTAGAAAATATGTTGCTTCTTTCCCAACTTTCCTTTGTCCAAAGAGCTTTCTATCAACCTAATAACACTCCTGCACTTTCCAAACTTTTTACCCCTTACTCTAACCTGAACTCACTTCGCTCCTCTAGCAAACTCCTAGTAACTTTAACTAAATCCAACAACCTTGCTGGTGACTCCCTTTTCTCTAACGCCATTGGTAAACACTGGAATCAACTTCCTACTGAACTTACTTCTATTCCAACTCCCGTTCTGTTCAAACAAAAACTTAGAACTTACCTTAAAAATCACTGGTTATGTCCCTGCTGTAACCCCGACTAAATCTCCCACTATTTTCCTCTACTCCTCCCTCTCCCTCTTCCTTCTTTTTATGTCCAAGCTTTACTACCATCACTTTATAAGAGCTACCTCTCTATTATCCTTCTCCTCCTTTAGGTTCATTTCTTTTTACTGACAGTATAAATTTAACTGATCTACTCACTCTTTTCATTTTGAATATTTTTTCTCTTTTACTTTTTTTTATAACCTTCCTATAAAATAATGTGAAATAAGTTTCCATTTTTATTTATTTATTTATTTATTTTTTTTTGTGTGTGAATGATGAATCCTATGATGTTATGTGAATGTTGAATCCTATGATGTTATCCTGTATATTTGTCTATTCCCACCTCCTTTTTATTTCAGCTCATTTTTGCATACTGTGTAACTGTGTTTATCTCTATGTGGAGCTTTTCTCCCCGGGCCTCTACTGAAAATGGAAATATATCCAGTTAGACTAGCCCGGTTAACAAATGTAAAATAAAATAAATAAACATAGTAGTTGAATGGTGTCTCTGAAAAGAAGGGATTCTGGAACATATCCCTGAGTGCAGGATGGAATAAAGGGCTGTTATCCTGCACACTGAAGGAGAAACTTATGTTTTAGGACTGAAACCTTTGTTAAGTACTGTATTTTGGATTACTGTGGAGAAGAGCAAAGACAGACCCAAAATGTCTATAGAAGAACTTTGCTGTGATGATGGCTTTTATTTCCTGTGATTCAAGAATTGTGGAGATTTGTTTTCTGTTAATCCCTGCACTTGACAAGAAGCAGATTTTTTTATTTTCCTATGTAAATAAACCTGCTTGAAAATGAAAACCAAATACAGACTGCTCCTTTTGGTAGATCGACACATCAAAATAGTCTTAACAAGACACATTACAGGAGTTGTTTAACAAGGGGTAAAAACCCTGCTGTTTTGCTGTTCCTGTCTGACGCATATGGAATGGACTGATCAGAAATAATTGCAATATGCATGATTGCATAGAACAACAAATCTTTAGTGTAACGTGTGCTATGCCACCTATAAAAAAATTTTTAGGTTGTAAGCCGTTATTATATCTTGTCTCCAGTACAATTTTTGTACACTTACTATAAGCCTAAAAGACATTTTTGGTATCAAGTAAGATATCCCTTAAATATGTGGACTGTTTTAGACCATTTATATAATTATAGTACATTTTTTTGAAAATATATAGGAGATTAATAGTTGTATGAATGTAGTGTATATCAAACTAGTGTTTGGTTAGATGGAAATTATTCATGGGAAATAAGTGAATGCAAGGTATTTGCAATTTTTAAACTTTGTTTTATTTGCTAACCATATTGATTATGCTAATATAAATATGCACTGTGAACAGTTCTCATGCAATTTTTGGTGAAGGGATCTTGGGCTGACAATGTTTAACTTTATCCGAAACTGGATAGTCTCGGGTTGGATGGTGATAGTGTTAGGTCTCAGCACCATAAGGTGGGTCAGAAGTCCGTCAGGAGGTACAAAGTACTTATGGCATGGATGACTGACTTGAACAATAAAACCAAATCAGGACAAAAAGGCTCACCATTAACAGAATTTCAGTAGTGGCATGGTACCTTGTAACCAGAGCAGCATGCATAAGGCTATGAGCTATCATCCAACTGAAAGGCTGACATACAAATCAGAGTGCTTAACATTGTTAGTAAAACAGCAGAATGAGTTAAAAATTATCAGCTGGAATGTTAGTGGCCTGCAAGTAAACAACAAGAGAAAACTGTTGTGATACTTACTGTACAAAATAAAATTCATCATTTCCTAAATTCAGGAGATGTACAAGAGGTCAGAACTGCTAGAGAGTTCAGGGGAAAAATGGGGAAATCGTTTCACAGAGCAGAAAGTGGCAGTAACTGTCAAGATATGGCCACTGTAGTAGAAAAATCAGTAGGGCATACATTAACAGAATTGAGGCTGACAAGGAGTGTAGTTACATAGTGACAGGATGCAGAGCATCTCGCACCGTAAACCATGCACAGTAATATCTTACATGGTCCTTGTCATAAATCACAGTTTTTAAAAGAGGGTAATATACTGCATGAGTTTGAAAAGCACAGCATTATTCTCTCAGGATATTGGAGTACAGCCTTTATCCATGAACTGCACTAAATTCAAAATGAGCTACAAGTGAAGCAGCTCTGGATATGCAAATAGAAATCATCAAAACTATGGGCTACATAATCCCTACAGGCTCAAGTACTCAACCAGTAGGGAATTTGTTTTCTTTTTAGGTGCCTATTAATCATGGTCAAGAACACGTTTCATAATCTGTAATTATCTAGGAGAGGGGACCAGAGAAATGAAAGTTGCCTAGAGAGTAGTGTCTTACCATTTATCAGTAGGGCTTCAGTTAAATTTAGATCTGCTGTCCCTTTTCATTCTTCCTTATAGATGGGTTCGGATCTGACTTGGTCGCATACCAAAGACTTTGGCTCCATCTCTCAAGCCCCTTTCCTGTACCCGTAATGCTCTATCCTCTCTCTAACTCCACAGATCTCATTTGCCGTCATCGTGGTATGACGGACAATTGCTCTCGAGCTATAAGGGATATCTTTTTGGAATCATTTATTGTAAATTTCTTGCTACATTTTCTTCTCTATAGCTATTAGAATTAATGATACATTATTTTGTCCCTCTAGTTGTCACTGGCATCAAGGCTTTTTCTTTATTTATACTTCTGCCATTGTTTCTTGTATGCTACTTGCCCTTCTTGGTACTTTACCTTTACCCTTTTTTCTTTATATCTATATTTATATATATATATATATATATATATATATATATATATATATATATGTATGTATATATGTAAAAAGTTTGTGATTTAGTGACTTGTTAAAAGTTGTACTGATGTGTTTAACCATTAGAGCTACTATTTTTCTCTCTCTCACTTACAGTTTTTCTGTAACTCTAAAATGTCTGAGAAATGTACCAGTTTAAAGAAATGCACTTCTTGTTGGCATAAAATCCCTGATTCTAATGCCCACAAGAAGTGCGTTTACTGCCTGGGGCTTGAACATCTTAAATCTTCCTGTGAAATTTTTGCCACCTTTAACCCCAGGGCTCACTCTGATAAGGGCAATAAATTAATTCTAAAGGGCTTCCAGCTTCTTTTGGGGCTCAAACCTCCTCTAACATTCTATAAGTTTCCTCTGAATCCGGGAAATGAGCCTTCCAGAAGTCTCGCAGGGCTTCTTCGGAGCCATTAGAAAACATTAGAAAGGTTTCAGATCCGATCCGTTTGGATCTGAAGACTTTTGCGCCTCCCTCAGATCCACAGTCCTCCTCAGATCCAAAAGGCGTGGCTCCTATTGTGAGCTCTAGGCCTTTGGATCTGAAAGGTAGGACCCTGTCACCGGAGTACACCCTTAAACCTGTATCTCTGGCACTACCCTCCCATGTATTTCATATACACAGGAAACACTTTAGGCCAGCATCCACAGCATCTTCCAGGTCTTTAAAGAGTTTGACAGAAGCAGATGTGGACAGGATGATGGCAAAGATTTCTCAGAGCTCAGATCCAGATGGAGGTCTTGCCTGCTCCGTCCCCTCATGGTGTGCCTCGCTAAGCCCATTCTATCCTTCTCCAGTCCAACCTGTGGTTTTGAAGTCCCAGGGTATGAGATTCTAGAGAGATTCAGTGTCTGATTCAAGGAGAGTTCCCTCTTCGACTCTGATCGCATCTCTGACTGGCTGTGCTCTGATACCCTCGGACCAGAGCAGGTCTTGGAACTAAGAGGTCAGGATTGGGTTTGGCTCTGACTTTGTCTGATCCAGCCTCAGCCCTGGACAGCTCTGATCTGATTCTCCCATAAGGCTGTGATCCGGGGGAGGCCCCGACTTTACTTCCTCGAGGGCTTCCTTGCCTCTCCATCGTATCACAACTCTGAGACTTTAAGTTTGGGCCATACTATCCCACTCTTCTCCAGTGCAATTAGTACTTCAAGCTTTGGGGTCTGTCACCTGCCATACTTCTAGACCTCTAGCAAGGTTTTTTATGGGCATCCTTCAATTAAATTTGGAGGCATAGTGGTCCATTCTTTATCAACCCCTATCATTTCCCATAAAACTCACCCCAGTCTGCAAACGTCATATTCAGTGGAGGCTTTAGTCTGATGATCTGTTTCTGAGCAGACCTTTTACCCTTCCTCCCCCTGTTGCCACTGTGACCACAGATGCTTCCCAACTGGGGGGCATTTCTTAGGAAAGATGGTCCACGGCACATGTTCCCCTCTGGAGATCAAGTTGTGTATCAGTGTCCTAGAGACTAGAGCAATCGTTCTAGTGTTGCAAGCATTTGAAGATGTTCTACCTCTAGGGATGATTGCAGTCCAAACAGACAACATGTTAGTAGTCTGGTACATCAACAAGCAAGGAGGAACCTGATCTTACCCCCTCTACATAGAGGCCATGAGAGTTTGGAAATGGATGATCGCTTAAGACCACTTTCTCTTTGCAATGCACATCCCAGGGAAAAGCATCAAACTTGCAGACACATATGCATAGGCCCTTAACTGTAACCTTCCCAAGCAACAAAGACCTCTGAAGCTGAAACGCAAACAAACACCAATCACAACCAATGTGTCACATAGTTCACAACACCAGTGTGCCACCCAGCAACAGCCCCTAAGGCAAGACAATGTACCTAACACTTTAGTCATAGGTGACTCTATAGTCCGGCACACTGATGTCCCTCTCACCAGGTTGAATAAGGAGAAAATTACAGTCATCTGCCTGTCGGGTGCCAGGATCCGCCACATA
This sequence comes from Protopterus annectens, assembly GCF_019279795.1. Lineage (NCBI taxonomy): Eukaryota > Metazoa > Chordata > Ceratodontiformes > Protopteridae > Protopterus > Protopterus annectens. The sequence goes on from NC_056732.1 coordinate 1,378,386,120, forward strand.
ACGCATGCACTCAAGTCACTCCACAACAAGTACAAATATGACTCTGTCATTGTCCATGTTGGAGTAAATGACTTGAGACGTACCTCCCTGGACTACATGAAAAGAGACATGGAAGAGCTCTCGGATCATGTGGCCCAGGCAGGTATGACCCTAGTGCTAAGTAGCATCCTGCCTTCGCCCAGAATGATACCACAATATAAGGATAAAATGACTGACTTCAACAATTGGCTAAGCTTATGGTGTCATTCAAAGGGGATCCAGTATCTGTCTGCCTGGGATGACATGATTGACAGACCACAATGCTTTGCCAGAGATGGTCTGCACCTGTCGCCCCTGGGATTCAGGTTACTGGCTAAAGCTCTTGCCACCCCTATAGTGCCTTTTTTAGGCAAACTTCAAAGGACAAAACCACCACCGTAACAGGTACAAGCATGCAAAATCTGAAGGTAATGCTACTCAATGCTAGAAGTCTAAACCTCAAAATGCACTCTCTCGAGGCACTCCTAAACATGGAGAACATCGATATCTGTGCAGTAACTGAGACCTGGTTCAAGGCTCCAGAGAGCACCCCTGCAATACCAGGCTACAACTCTTACCACACTTTTCAGCCACCAAACCAGGACCAAAACACTAAAGGTGGAGGAGTGTCAGTATTCACCAAGGATATTCACACCACCAGGCTAGTTGGCCAACACAATGTGTCTGAAATTCTCCAAGTGCAACTAACACTAGGTAAGACTACAATCCAAATTGTAGCTTGCTACAGATCCCCCGCCATACCCCAAGATTCTCACTACACCTTTCTAAACATACTGGAAAATATTAAGATAGAACCAAACACCCTAATACTGGGTGATTTTAACTACCCTGCCATTAACTGGGAAAACTACTCATGTCCCAACACCTTTAGCAGAACGGTTCTTGGAATTCATAAATTCCAATGCCCTGGATCAACTAATCCATAGTCCCACCAGGGGCTCCAATATCCTAGACCTGGTCATTACCAATATGGGAAATCAATGCTCCATACCTATGGTCACCCCCTCGTTAGTCAGGTCTGACCATAAGCTAATCACCCTTAACATCCACATCCCACCCCCACCCCCAGTAAAGAAACCACCATAAAACTTCTCCAAAGCCAACTTCATGCTACTCAAGTCAGAAGTGACAAACTTCATGACACCCATGCAGACGGGAACTGAAAGTTCAACTGCTGAATCCTACACTAAGGCACTGTACGAGCACATCCACTCATGCATGAATCGTGCCATCCCAAATAGAACCAAAATGCTCTCATCCAAAAAAAGGAAGCCAATCTGGTGGTCCCCTGCCATAAACAAACTTTACAACAAAAGGAAGAAACTTTTGCAGAAAAGAGGAAAATCCCAGGATGCAAAAAACTCCCTTACTAGCCTCAGTAAGAAACTGAGATGCCTCATAAAATCCTCCAAAGCAGGTTATGAAAATAAAATTGCCAAAGATTCCAAAGACAACCACAAAGCATTCTATAACTATGTCAAGAATCTAAATGGCAATGCTCAGATCTGCTCTGAGCTAAAACAGAATGGCATTAAATATACTGATCCGAAGGATATTGCCAATATCCTGGCAGATCGATTCAGTGCCAACTTCACCCCCCTCTCACCCCCTAAATGGCCCATCTCAATACTGGAAGATTGCCAAATTCCAGTAATAACGGCCACACAGGTACAAAACGCACTCTCTAAAGCCAAGAATACAGCATCCATGGGACCAGATGACATCCCGGGCTGTGTACTACATGAACTACAATATGAACTGGCACCTCACCTAAGTGTCATGTTTAATCATAGCCTCACCTCAGGTTTCATGCCCACTGAGTGGCGCAGAGCTACAGTTATCCCAATCCACAAGGGGGGATCCACCTTGGATCCCGGAAACTACCGTCCCATCAGTCTGACAAGCCTTGTCTGCAAGGCCATGGAGCGTATTATCATGGAACTTATAAACAAAGACATTGGCAACCATCAAACACTGGACCCCACCCAGTTTGGGTTTGTGAAGGGCCAATCTTGTCTCCTGAACCTGATTAACTTATTTGAATCAGTCTCCAGAGCCATGGACAAGGGTAAGGTGGTCCACACAGCCTATCTAGACCTTGCCAAGGCCTTTGACACCATCCCCCACTCTGGAATCATAGATAAACTTACTAAGTTGGGCATTTATGCCTATGTCACCCAATGGGTTGCTAAATGGCTTACTGATAGAACCCACACTGTAAAAGTAGCCAATTCCAAATCCAGCTCCAGACAAGTGGAGTACCTCAGGGTTCAGTCCTGGGGCCGCTCTTGTTTGGCATCTACTTCTCTGAAGTACAGGTCAACACTAAGGGACTCTGGCTAACAAAGTTTGCAGATGACTGCAAACTGGGAGCCATTATTGAATCCCCAAATGATGTGGATACTCTACAAAAGGGCCTTACAGAAACAGATGCTTGGTGCCAGAGCCATGGGCTCAAGCTCAATGCCAAGAAATGTATTGTTATCCCCTTTGGGAAAAAACATGTATCCATGAATTACCATATAGGTGGCAGTACACTAAACACAGAAAGTGTGATAAGAGACGTAGGGACACAGGTGGACAGTGGTCTCACCTTCGATAACCACATCGCCACAACAGTCAGGAAATCCTTCTATGTGGCACACCTCATCATGAAGGGCTTTTCATCCAGAAAAAAGGAGGTCATTGTCCCACTGTACTCATCCCTCATTAGACCCATTATAGAATACAATGCCCCATTTGGTATGTACCTCTCAAGACATCTGCAACAACTGGAAAGGCCTCAGAAATACCTCACTAAAAGAATCACAGGCCTAAAGCAGATGCCCTACGCCGACCGCCTTAAAAAACTCCAGCTATACTCTGTCGCATATCGTCTACTCAGAGGCGATCTCTGCTTAACTTACAAGGCCATGCCAAACCCAGAGCTGTTGGACATGCTACACTTAAAGAAATCCCAATCCCTCAGAGCTACACGCTCCAGGGATCTAAACCTTGTCATCACAATAAACAAAACATGCTGGAGGGATGGGTTCCTGACCCAGAGACTCCCCAGACTCTGGAATAGATTGCCCATACATGTCAAGCAGAGTGCCTCTTTGGACCTCTTCAAGAGGAACCTTGACGATTGGATGGGAGAAAGGAAATTCACCCCAGGGATCACGTCAGTCGCCCTGCTAGACAGGGGTCCAGGAAAGTAAATAATGTGGGAAGAAATAGCCAGGGAATTGTTATGGCTAGGCTTGTATAGGCCCTAGGGCTGATAGCCTAGTACCAACCTATGAACCAGACAGGCTCAGCAGATCCATTCTGATGCCTCAGAAGTGGTCTCTCAGCTAATCATTAGCAAATGTGATCTATGGCCACTGGGGCCAGCCCTGCTGCTATCTATTTGCTTCACCCCTCAACAACAAGTGCAACAAGTATTTTGCTCTGATCCTCCCACCAGGGGCGTCACCAACGGATGGTCTGATACACAGTTGGTCCCTTGGTCTCCTGTACGCCTACTCCATTCTTCCTCTATTTCCATAGTTCTTAGAGAAATCAAGCAGGCTGAAGAGCTCGGTCATCCTTATTGCCCCCTTCTGGCCTCGACAGTTATGGTTTCCCCCTTCCTGTGGTCTCACTTGAAGTATACTGGAACCCACATAGGATCTCCTGTCCCATCCATCCATCCAGAATTCAACATCCACAATCTCCACGCACTTAAACTAACCACCTGGTTTCTTCACTTCCAGTAATAGTTAGATAGTCCATGCTTGCTTTTCCAGTTCGTGAGATTATCTTGGCCTCTCAGAAGACTACTGCCACGAAGGTTTACAGGAGCAAATGGAAAAGATTTTCTGTCTGGCCTTCCAACCAGAATATTGATCCGTTTTCAGCTCCGGTTTCAACCATTCTTCTCTTCCTAACAACTCTTTTTAAAAGAGGGGCTAGATGTTATGTGATCCTATCTCGCCTACATTCTGTACTGATGGGCTCGGAGCCGATCCCTCGGCTCCGACTCGGCACGCTATGCTATAGAGCAAAGCCTCTTATTGGCTGAGCTATTTCTTATCCCAGGATGCACCACCACTAATCCCCCAGATCTCGTTTGCCGCTTACAAGCTAGGACGTGGTCTCAAACTTGGCACAGCTAAGTACTGTTTTCTTCAAAGTTTCCTGTCAGGAATTTTGCTATTTTTACCCCAAAAGTTGTTTTAACAGCTATTGTTGTTGTACGAGTGTGTTTGATAATTTTTCTTGAGAGAAATTGTGTTTTGGTTTAAGGGAAGGTTTCCCGTTTAAGTTAGAGGGACCTTCCCCTATTCTTTATCTAGCTTTTTTTCTGGAGGTCAGGTACCTGCTTAAGTTAGAGGGTCTTGACCCTCCTTTTCAGTAATTTTTGTCCTGAGTGATATTGTATATTGTTCTGATATTGTGTATTGTCTTGTTTTTAAAAAAAAAAAAAAAAAAAAAAAAACTTGGTTTAAGTTTTCTTTGTGGTAAAATCTCTCACTGTACAGCTACTTTCACTTGTTTTTTTCTAGTAGCCTGTTAAGTCAGCATGTAACATAGACCCTCTGGGTTTAAAAAGTGCGCGAGGTATGGTTACAAAATGTCGATAACTGACGACCACTCCTCGTGCGTATATTGTTTAGGCGCCAAGCACCTACAGGAGTCCTGTAGCGTGTGTCACGCCTTTTCTGCTAGAGTCCTCCAAGAGAGGAAGAATAAATTAATATTAAAAGGGCTGATTAAACCCTCCTTCGAGGAGGCCTTATCTTCCTCTTCCTCTCCTACCAAGAAGAAAAAAGCGTCGGCTCCGACCAGTCTGTCGGAACCGACTGCCAAGAAACCTAGGCAGGCTTCTCCATCAGCTCCACGGACTTCGGAGCCGAGGGCGGAACGGTCTGCCTCGATGCCTCTAGTCTCGACCCCTCTGGTTTCGGAGCCGAGGACTGGGGCATCGAGAGGCGGGTCACCTTCATCGGCTCCACTGATTTTGGAGCCGATGAGGGTTGCCGGCTCAGACTCTTCCCCTTCGATGCCGAAGTCCTCATCGGCACCGAGGGAAATTGTTTTGAGGTCTCCCTCGGAACCGATAGTAGTCGAATCCATTCGGAGCCAGTCCCCTAGTCCTATGGAGCCGATGGAGAAGTCGGTTCGGACCCGATCGGTGTCATCTACATCCTCCAAGATGTCTGATTCGGACATCGACAGGGTGCTCCTAAGACTTTTCCAGTCTCCGGTGTTCCAAAGGTTAGTTTCGGCTCCAGCCCGTTCGGCTTCGGAGCCGATGGTCCAACCTGTTGTTATGGTTCCTCCTCCAACAGCCTCGGCACCGTTGGAGCCGGTGCTGGTGGAGCCGATGGAGGTTTTCGGGTCGGGCCCGACCCTTACTCCAACCCCGGCTCTCGAGTCGGAGTTCAGTACGCGGACCTCCTCTGTCGGCCCCGGGGGGGATGCTTCGGGATTGATGCTTTTGGTCCCAAGCCTTCCTCTCGGTGCGTCAGCTGCGGGGGTACCGTCTACCGTTGTGGCCACGGAGGTGGGACCTTCCCAGGATTCTGGTGGTCCCGCCTTCAGGGCCATGAGGAGTGCGTTAGCCAAATCTTCTTTGGCTACCTCCACGGTCTCCCCAGCACCTTCCCTGCATACGGAGACTGGGTCTTTGGCAGTTCCCCTTCCTAAGACAGCGGAGCCCCGGGGCCTGAGGTTACCCCCACTGGGGGTTCCCCCCCTCCTGGAGGTCCCTCTGAAGCTTCTTCGGAGGAACCCCCCAGGAAAAGATCGTGCAAGAGGAAGCACATTGACTCCCCCGATGAGTCTCTCACATCAGACACTGATCTTGATGATGCAGAGGGGTCCCCTAAGTCGTCCTCAGATGATGTCTCCTTTGCAGACATCCTGGAAGCCCTTAAACAACGAGGCGGCTGGCAATCCAAACCCCCTTCTGCTGACGAGTCAGTGTTCCTTAAGGCCTTCGGGGCTCAGCCCTCCGCCTACTGGGTGTCTCCGCCCTTCGACGAACACCTAGATTTGATCTGTCGAAGGGCGTGGGAACACCCAGACTCTGTGGAACTGGTTCATGCTCGTCCAAATAAGTTCCTGTCAGCACCGAGTTCTTGACGAAAGGTGTGGCTGTAGATGCCTTGGTGGTGGCATCTGCTACCCAGCAAGATGTAGCAGAGGCTTCGACGTCCGTCCATCCTCCTAATAAGGAGTCTAGGAGCATGGAACGGTACGGTAAGCGCACCCTAAGTTCAGCGGCCTTTACTTTAAGGTCCCTGAACTATCTAACGCACTTTACCAGATTTCAGAGGGATCTAATTAAGGAACTTTCAGATACCCTCTTGGGTAACCTGCCTGAGCAGCTGGCCCAGACGGTTGGCTCTCAGCTGTCTACGCTGTCGTCCATATCAAACTCGTCCATGAGGCTCATTTCTTATGCGGCCGAAGGGGTGAGTAGAGCGGCGGGTACAGGCATTGCTCTACGGAGGCAAGCCTGGCTCCGCCTGTGTCATTTTGCGGAGGCCTTTAAGTCTTCCTTTGCCGACGCCCCCTTTGATGGGTCCTCTTTGTTTGGACCCAAGGTAAAGGACACATTGACCCGCTTGCGAGCAAGAAGGTAAGACTTTGACTGCCGTAGGGGCACGATTTTCCACTCCCTTTCGGTCTTACCCCAAGGCTAAAAGAGGAGGGAAAATGTGGTTCCGTAGATCTCAGAAGTCTTACCCCTCACAGCAGGACGATCCCCCTTCTAGAGGCAGAGGAGGGGGGAAATTCTTATGGAAGACGCCATCCCAGAGGCAGCAGAGGCCCCTGCAACACTGGAGACCGCGAGTCCTTTCGTGGCTCTTCAGCCTTTCACAGTCCCTGAGGGATTGCCCGACTGTGCAGCTCCGGAACCAGTCGGGGGTCGTTTTTCGAGGCACCTAAAAGCCTGGGAAGGTATCACTCGGGACCGATGGGTGCTTCGAATTATCGCCGGAGGTTACGCTATCCCATTTTCTCACTCCCCACCTCAGTCCAAAAATTCCCGGACCCGCCACCCAGTCAACGGGAAATTGCAGCCTCAGAAGTTTCAAAGCTGCTGCAAAAAGGAGTCATCCAACCGGTCCCTGCAGACCAGATCGGATTAGGGACTTACTCAAGATTCTTTTTGGTGCCAAAAAGGACCGGGGACTTGAGGCCCATTTTGGATCTCAGCATTCTAAACCGTTCAGTCAAAAAGTCCAAGTTCCGAATGGTCACCCTACAATCCATTCTCCCACTGCTGGAGAAAGGTGTTTGGATGTGCTCCATAGATCTCAAGGACGCTTATTACCATATCATGGTACATCAAGCGTCCAGGAGACATCTGCGCTTCAGCCTAGGAGACAGTCATTTTCAGTTCCGCTGCCCTTTGGTCTCACCACAGCCCCCAGGGTGTTCACCAAATGTTTGGCGGTCGTGACTGCTCACCTGAGAAGTCTAGGATTTCAGGTGTTTCCGTATCTAGACGACTGGCTCCTAACTGCCACCTCCAAGCATCTACTATTGCGGAGCCTACAAGCCACGATATCACTGGGCACTTCCCTTGGAATCACCTTCAATTGGCCAAAGTCTGTGTTGCTGCCATCTCAACGCATAAGATTCATCGGAGTAGAGATAGACTCAAACCGAATGCGGGTCTATCTACCTACAGAAAGGATACAAACCATACAGGCTCAAGTTCGTGCCTTACTTCCCAGATCCAAAGCCCCAGCCAGAATGGTCCTGCAGCTATTGGGATCTATGTCCGCCACGGTTCTTCTAGTTCCCCTAGCAAGGTTACACATGAGAATTCTCCAGTGGCTTCTTTCAACTCAGTGGTCCTTTCAGGATCTCCCTCTCAGTCACCTCATATGGATCACGGAAACCTGCAAACGGGACCTTCGCTGGTGGCTGGTGCCCTCCAATCTGGATCAGGGACGACCCTTTGTTCCGCCTCCTCCTGTGGCCACTTTGACTACGGACGCCTCCCAGATGGGGTGGGGGGGGGCATTCCCTGGGCAGGTCAGTCCAAGGCAAATGGCATTCGGAAGAGACCCTACTTCATATCAACATCTTGGAAATGAGGGCGGTGCTTCTGTCTTTACAAGCCCTTCACGTTTACCTCCCTCAGGGCGTAATTGCCGTTCACTCCGACAACATGTCAGTTGTCTGGTACCTGAACAAACAGGGAGGGACCAGATCCTACCCTCTTTGCAGAGAGGCCATGAGAGTTTGGGAATGGGCGGTGTCGACCAAACGTTTTCTAGTGGCGACTCATATCCCTGGCAAGTCCAATGTGATAGCCGACAAACTGAGCAGTACTATCCTCTCTCCACACGAGTGGTCTCTGAACATTACCGTTGCAAATCAGATTTTCAACAAATGGGGAATTCCTTGTTGCGACCTCTTCGCAACCCCGCTGAATGCGAAGTGCAAAAAGTTCTTCTCCCTCTCCCCGGCTCCGGGGGAGAGCCCTATGGACGCACTAGCCCATCCGTGGCCCCCCGGCTTGCTTTATGCTTTTCCCCCAGTTCCCCTCCTTCCCAGAGTGATCCAAAAGGTGTCTCACTTGGGGAGCAAAATGATCTTAGTTGCTCCTTACTGGCCTCGTCAGGTATGGTTCCCCTATCTTCGGAAATATGCACTGGAAGGTCCATGGTTTCTGGATCAGATCCCAGACCTATTGGTTCATCAGTCGGGACTACTCCACCAGTCCCTACACACCTTAAAATTGACGGCTTGGCTCCTCCTCTTCCGACTATAGTCAGGAATCATACCTTAGACACGGAAGTTGTACACATCTTATCTTCGGCCCACAAGTCTGCTACTAAGAAATTGTATTCTAGCAAATGGAAGAGATTCGCTATTTGGGCTCAACTCCGGGGTCTGGATCCCATCACTATTCCCGTATCAGAAGTCCTGAAATTTCTAACTCTCCTTTTCAATCAAGGCTCTTCAGTCTCTACCATCAAGGTTCAATTGGCAGCTATTTCCAATTTTCACAAGTCTATAAACCCACCTTTAATGAGCAACAGATTGTGTAAGACCTTCATGAAAGGTGCTGCGCCTTTACGACCTCCAATTTCTCATCCTGCTCCTCCATGGGATCTTGATGTGGTGTTACGTGCCTTAACTTCTCCCCCCTTCGAACCGGCAGCAACATGTGATTTAAAATTTCTATCGTGGAAAACTGCTTTTCTGGTTGCGATTACTTCTGCCAGAAGGGTTTCAGAGCTTCAAGCTTTGTCTGTAAAACCTCCGTACTTGGTTTTTCACAAAGATAGAGTATCTCTCAGGCCAAATCCATCCTTTGTTCCTAAGGTTTGTTCCAGTTTTTGCCTACAACAGTCATTAGAACTTCCAGTCTTCTTTCCGAAGTATTCAAACAAAGCGGAATACATATTCCACACATTAGATGTCCACAGGCAATTACGTTTTTATTTAGATAGGACCAAACAAACAAGGAAAACAGATCAATTGTTTGTATCCTTTTCCGATAATAAATTGGGCAAAGCCGTCACAAAGGTCACTATTGCCAAATGGATCAGGGACTGTATTACTCAAGCTTATTCCTCTTCTAATAAAGAGCTTACGACCTCTGTCAAAGCTCACTCTACAAGAGCTATGGCTACTTCAATAGCATTCCATTCTAAGCTTGCCATTAGTGACATTTGTGCTGCGGCTACCTGGTCCTCCCTGCACACTTTCATTTCTCACTACAAATTGGATGTGGCATCTAGAGGACGAGCTTCATTTGGTTCCACAGTGCTCAGGAGTGTTTTCCAGTGAGCCACCCAGGATTTAGGTGCTAGGGACGCTGTCCCATCAGTACAGAATGTAGGCGAGATAGGATCACATAACATCTTTTAGTTATGTACTTACCATAACTTTAGATGTTTGGGATCCATCTCGCCTACATTCCCAATAACCCACCCTCCTTCCCCCTTCCTTGGAGATCAGAGGATATCAGAAGGTCCGAATCCTGTTGTTTCATCTTGAAACATCTGGCAATGTTATATAAACAAGTTGTGTATGTGTGCATGAATGCGGACAAACAAGATCTGGGGTATTAGTGGTGGTGCATCCTGGGATAAGAAATAGCTCAGCCAATAAGAGGCTTCGCACTATAGCATAGCGTGCCGAGTCGGAGCCGAGGGATCGGCTCCGAGCCCATCAGTACAGAATGTAGGCGAGTTGGATCCCAAACATCTAAAGTTATGGTAAGTACATAACTAAATGTTTTTCTACTATTAAGCTTCAGTTGGCAGTGCTCTCTAATTTCCATTCTTAGGTTCATAGGTTGGTACTAGGCTATCGGCCCTAGGGCCTATACAAGCCTGGCCATAACAATTCCATCGCTATTTCTTCCCACAGTATTTACTTCCTTGGACCCCTGCCTAGCAGGGCGACTAATGTGATCCCGGGGTGAATTTCCCATCTCCCATCCAATCATCGGGTCTATATTATAACAGCGAACAATCAAAAGATTGAACGCTGTTATATCGACCCCTTAAAGTCGAAAACTAAAATGAGCGAACAACCAGAGCAGCGATTTCTTTCCCAGGGTAAGAAATCGCTGTTCCCAAAAAAAAAAATAATAATAATAATAATAAAACACACTAAACACTATTTTTAGTAGGGGACTTCGTCCCCCACACCTCCCATGTGGGGGGCCGTGCCCCCCCGCCACACCCCCTACTTAAATATACCAACTCCGAGATTGCACTACAGTGGAGGAAGCAGCACAACCCGGACAGCCGGCCCAGCAATGTCTTTCCCTGGGAAAGAAATCACTGTTCTGGTTGTTTGCTCTTTTTAGTTTTCGACTTTAAGGGGTTGGTATAACAGCGTACGATCTTTTGATCATTCGCTGTTATAAAGTAGACCCCAATCATCAAGGTTCCATTTGAAGAGGGACAAAGAGGCGCTGTGCTTGACATGTATGGGCAGTCTATTCCAGAGTCTGGGGAATCTCTGGGTCAGGAGCCTATCGCTCCAGTATGTTTTGTTCATTTTGTTGACAAGGTTTAGATCCCTGGAGCGTGTGTCTCTGAGGGGTTGGGATTTCTGGCCTTGTATGTTAAGCAGAGATCGCCTCTGAGTAGACGATATGCGACAGAGTATAGGTGGACATTTTTAGACGGTCAGCATAGGGCATCTGCTTTAGGCCAGTGATTCTTTTAGTGAGGTATTTCTGCAGCTTTTCCAGTTATTGCAGATGTCTTGAGAGGTACATACCAAACGGTGCATTGTATTCTATAATGTGTCTAATGAGGGATGTGTACAGTGGGACAATGACCTCCTTTTTTTGGATGAAAAGCCCTTAGTGATGAGGTGTGCCACATAGAAGGATTTCCTGACTGTTGTGGTGATGTGGCTATTGAAGGTGAGACCACTGTCCACCTGTGTCCTTAAGTCTCTTATCACACTTTCGGTGTTTAGTGTACTGCCACCTATGTCGTAATTCATGGGTACATGTTTTTTTCCCAAAGGGGATAACTATACATTTCTTGGCATTAAGCTTGAGCCCATGGCTCTGGCACCAAGCATCTGTTTCTGTAAGGCCCTTTTGTAGAATATCCACATCATTTGGGGATTCAATAATGGCTCCAAGTTTGCAGTCATCTGTGAACTTTGTTAGCCAGAGTCCTTTAGTGTTGGCCTGTACTTCAGAGAAGTAGATGCCAAACAAGAGTAGTCCCAGGACTGAACCCTGTGGTACTCCACTTGTTACTTGTCTGGAGCTGGATTTGGAGTCAGCTACTTTTACAGTGTGGGTTCTGTCAGTAAGCCAGTTGGCAACCCATCGAGTGACGTAATGGCTGCAACCAGATTGTGTAAAGTCTTCATGAAGGGTGTCTTTCTTCTCAGACACCCAATAAAAGACCCCTGTCCTCCTTGGGAACCTCACTGTGGTTCTTCAAGGTTTAACTGAGAAACCCTTTGAACCAGCAGACAAATGTGATATGAAATTTCTGTCCTTTAAAAACATCTTTTCAGTTGCTATTACTTCAGCAAAAGGAAGCTCTGAACTTCTGGCCCTAACAGCTAGGCCTCCTCTCATTATCTTCTGTAAGGACAGAGTATTCCTACGGACCAATCCTTCCTTCCTTCCTAAAGTGGCTATGGGGGCAAACATTAACTAGTCCATTCAGTTGCCAGTCTTTTTCCCTAGCTTTACAAATATGGGGCGTACATGCCTCATCTTCTTGATGTGCGCATACAATTGCAGTTTCACCTTCACAGGACAAAGCAGTCCAGGAAGTCCTATCAGCTATTTGTATCCTTTTCCTCTAGCTGTCTGGGCCAGGCAGAGTCTAAACTTATTGTTGCCAGATGGATTACTGATTGCATCTCCTTGGTCTATTCTCAAAAGGATTACAGTTAGGAGCTCACTCCACTCAGTCTATGGCTGCATCATCTGCCTTCTCATCAAGAACTTCCACTGATGATATTTGTGCTGCAGCCACTTGGTCTAAGACCCGCACGTTCATTACACATTACAAATTGGATGTTATCTCTAGAGGCAGAGCTTCTTTTGGTTCATCCGTGAGGGCCTCCCAAGGGCTACACAGCTGGGGATTCTGTCCCATTCATGAGGAATAATGAAAAGGGACAGCATCAGATTTAGAAGTTATGTACTTACCATAACTTGGCATCTGTGTTTTCCATTTTCATTCTATCTCACTTTCCCTTCCACCCATCCCCCAGCCTCTTCTCTTCTAGAAGTACCTGGTAGATGGTAATGGAACCTATCAGTTCCAGGTCTGATCCCTAACTTTTCTTATGTGTTTATCTTTCTCTTTTGTAAATTGAGAAACTAGGCAACAAACTCGATTAGGGAGAAGATAGAGCATTATGGGTAGAGGGAGGCGCTCAAGAGTTGGATCCAAAGCCTTTGTTATGCAGCCGAGTTAGATCCGAGAGTAGGATCTGAACCCATCTGTGAGGAAGACTGAAAATGGACAACAAAGATGCTACGTTATGGTAAGTACATAAATCCTAAGTAAAATCAGCAAATAAGTTCATAGTGCCAGTTAAATGACATACTGTGTAAGGAGCTCAGTCCATTGATTTTCACATTAGGCAGTTCCTAAAAGAAAAGGCAAAGGAACTCATACAGGTCAACATTATATGGACATTACTTAAAGTTGTTATGAAAGGGGAACTGCTTACGCTGTGCTTCACAAAAATAAAGCACATACTTAAGTGGCAAAGAAAAAAAATAGAAATAGAACTGTAGAACTGCACTGACAAACAGAACTTAGAAGCACTAAAATTTGATGGAGCAAGACCTATCATTTTACAAACAAAAAATATGGCAAAATATGAGGAATTGAGTCAATACTAATCAAAACTGTTAGCTAATATTCTTAAAGTTGACAAGCAAAGAACTATGGTTTGCAAGTAAAGGAAGATAGTGAGATAAATGTTAACCCGCAATCAATATTAAACTTATTCACAAAAAAAATAAAATATTTAGATATTTACTCAACACTAAGCCTAGGTGTTGTACAAGAATTGATATCACAGTTTATGGTGAACTTCAGAAAAGTACAGTTAATTGAAGAAACAAAAGAAAAGCTAGTCTGGCAGGTATCCATATAAGAGAATGAGGGAAGGCATATGCAAACATAAATAGGCAAAGCCCTGGAATTGAATGGATTTACAGAGGATATTTATACAATGTTAAAAATCCTAATTACCTCAATATTCCTCAATATATGTAAGTTTGAAGGTGAAGATGGAGTCCACAATCCTTACTTAATTGATCAGTCACTGTCTTCATTCTTATACAAGGAACAGACCAACATTTAATAAAAACTGTAGGCCAATTTTACTGATCAACTTAGGTATGGAAATATTAACAGCAGTGCTAGTTAGCCACATTAGAATTGTGGAATCAGACTTAATATCCATTTTTCAGTTAGGATTCATGAGCAATTGTGAATCATAAGACAATAATATGATTAGAAATATTAACGTAATAATCGTTAGTATGATAAGAAAGCCATCTTTGCAGTGGACGCATTGAAAACCTTTATTAGAATATACATACCCTTTATGTAGTTCCCTGTTAAAATCATATAATGTTCCTGAGTCTTGCATCTTGTTTGGCTGAGACTGCTTTATAGACTAGATATAAAGTAAAAATTAGTGGTCTCCGCTCTTATTCCATTTAGGTATGGGCAGGGGGCCTGCTGTGTCTGTATTTCCTCAACCTTATACCAGTCTGTTTTCTGCTTTAATTAGAAAAGATTTATATATCACAGGCATCATATTCAAAGTCCTAGAAACCCATATTTAAATAAATTAATCCTTTGGCCATTGGAGATAAACTCTAATCCCTGTAGATCCCAACTAACCAAATTACATCTTGATCACCTATATAGACTTAAAATACTTGGGCATTTTATAGTCTGAACACAAACACTTCCTGTCTTCTAATGTATGCAAAATAATAGAACAGATCAAAAAAGACCTTGAAAGTCAGTCAAAAATATGGGTCAGCATATGGACTCGTATTTTAGTAATTCAGATGAATATCTTTCATCGAATTTTTTTCTAATCAGCAATCCAAGTAACAGATTCTCAAGAACATGATCTGGTGGACATTCATCTTAAACTACAAAATTCAAAGGCAAAGCCTTAACAAACTAGCTAGTTTAAAAATAATGGGGGGCTGCAAATCCCAGACCTCCAGCTAAATTATAATGTTAGCATGTTTGTGGTTACTAAACCTAGCAGAAGTCACAGAGTTCCATTGAACTTGACACCTGCATTGATCCCAGTATTGCAAGAATAAGTTCAGAAACTGAAAATCAATGTTAAGGCAGCCCTTCTTTGATACAGACTGGATCTAGGAAAACAAACTACCCTTGACATTTCAAATGGTAAGATACGTTAATGCTAAGGCAGCATAGAGTAGCGTCTTCAATCACATAAAAGCATTTCCTTCTATAGCACTTGTGCACCACTTGCCCGAACTTTGGATGAAATAAAAAATCCCATAAAAAATTATCTCCACGTTATGTAACAATATGATCTCAAGAATGAATGAGGTCAGTGTAAGATGGGATAGATAATGGATAAATTAATATAAATACATGTTGTTGTGTCTTTCGGCTTTTCCCGGTTAGGGGTCGCCACAGCGGAACTCCGGTCAGCTAATAATTGGCAGTAGATTTTTATGTGCCGAGTTGCCAGCACTGACACACAACCTTCAACGAAGGTAAGCCCATTCATGCATGTCTCCACACAGAAGACGCTTTAACTGAGAATCGAACAGGACAACGTCTTACTGTGAGGTGACAACGCTACTGCAGCACCACCACCGCAGTTCATACTGTTCAAAATTTCAGTGTATGCATTTTATATATAACCAGAATTTCTATAATTCTCCAGCTAAACTGGATTCATTAAAATTACCAATTTCAAAAAATAAAACTGTTTTGATTGTAAATCAGTACAATCAGATACCTTAGAACTGCACATGTAAAAATGATCCTTGGGAGAAGCTTTTACATTGCTCCATCAACTTGAAATGATCAAACACAAACCAGTTGTGGGCAAGCCTGTATCTGAATCATCAAAGCTCAAAACATACTCCTTCCAGACTCTGCAATGCTAGACGTCTTGTCCTCCAGTATTAAATAGTACATGGTTAAAAAATGGCCAGTAAGAAGTGAGACATCATACAAGAGATGGTATATCACAACTTAAGAGATAATTAATTTCATTAATAAAATTCATTAGGCTTATCTGACAGGTTCAGACAGTGTATCAGGGAAATTCCTGAGCATCGGGAACATGCTTACCAGAATTCTGGGAAAAAAATATAAGATGTTAAAGGTGTTCTTTGATGGTATTGTACATTATTCTCATACTAACTGGAAACCTAGTTACAGGTTGGTTTGTGTTGAGAGCTGTTATTGTGCTGAAGAGATGGTTACCTACAACAGTCAAAACAAATGACACTTGTTAACAGCTGTGAACGAAATGCAGCAGTACTGGATGATACATTACTTTCTTATTGTTATCAGTAAAATTGTTTAAAAAAAAATGCTGATACATTTTTGACAAAAGCAGCATTCTACATTGGTAACAGAGAATGTATGCACAGATGTAACACAGGAGGTATGCACACATGCAAGTTACAAGAACTGTTGTAAATACTGGATGTAGATTTTTGGGAGGTTCATTGAGAGAGTATGCACTGCATGGAACTAACGTATATAAACACATACTGGAAATACCATCACGAGATGCATGGAAAATAGCATAGCAGGACTGAAAAAAGGATTATGTATTTCTTCATATTAAGCTGGTAGCTGTTGATGGTTTAACTTGCAAATGAGCAACACAGTATGAGTAATGGTGGCAATGCAATTCAGTGTCAGTTGCACGTTGTACTGTTTACTGTGTGCCATGCATGGGTGGCGTGTAGTACTTGCTGCTGGGCTGCAGCCCCCTACAAAAAAAAGGTTTAATTTAATTCAAAAAGTCAACTGTTATTTTTAAATAACATTTGACATTCTGTTTTGTTTTGGGTCCTAGGAACTACGCATATGAGCAGAGATCCAAAGAGATCTGTAAAAAAAACCTCAAATCGTCTGAATTTTATTACTAGGCTGTTTTGAAAATGGCCCGGAATTAAGATACCTGACCAACATTTGGGTTTGTTCAGCATCAGTCAGTACCAGCAGAAGCCACACTCAGTGAACATCTTACTGGGCTACTGCAAGGAGCAGAACAGAGCCCTTTCTATTGACTTTGGCTCTGTCAGGTGACAGAGACAGTGAGCCAGGAAGAAGGAAGTGGTTAATATGCAAGCGGGAATACGTTTTTATTTATTTTCAAAGTATATATTTTGTTCAGGCACTCTGCCTGCTACTGCCAGCAACCATGTAGGGTAAGATAGATACTTAAAAGTAAGTGTGTGTGTGTGTGTGTGTATGTATGTGTATGAATGAATGTACGGAAGGGGGGTATATAAACTCTCAACTGTCTCTATACGCACATCATATTGTGGCCTGCCTTTTTTTGTGTATTTGTGTATATGCATGAGGGCATACAAACTTTGAACTGTCTCTGAGTTTGCATCATATTTTGGTCTATTTTTGTGAAATGTTTGGTCTAACAAAGTCAGTGGAGATTGCAGCGGGCTCTTAACTGTCCAGAATTTTGCAAAAAATCCAGATGGTAATCTTATATTTTTGGTCTTTTCCTTATAAAAGTTGTGTTTTTTGACAAATCATTGTAGACTGAAAATCTTTAAATGATGACAGCCATTTGAATTTTCAGAAAATGCATGCTAATGTTAAACCTACAGTTCTTGCATATAATCACTCAACTGTCCTTGCTTTTGCATCATATTTTGGCTTGTTCCTTATAAACCTTGTGTGTTTTTTTTCTGGCAATCAATGGGGACTGTAGACTTAGTAGGCTTCAAAAAAATAAAAGCACTCTAATGCAAAGCATGTTATTCTATCTAGTTTAAAAATAATGCAAAGCATGTTATTCTGTCTAGTTTCTAAATATATAAAGGCAATAGCTGTTCCTGATTTTGATCCTTTCTTCACACCTATGTTTAGCTTTCCTCCTTGATTCTTGACATAAAAGGTTGAGACATAGGGGGTGGTTGCACACTATTCTGACAGTAGTGAGTGGAGAAAATTCCTGTGTGACAGGTTTTATGCATTCATTCATTTGACGCAGCCAAATACCTGAGGTACATTAGTCAGAGCCCTACAAGTGGCTGTAATTGATGGTCATATATATGTATGTATATATATATATATATATATATATATATATATATATATATTTGTGTGTGTGTGTAGGGAGTTGAAATAAATTAGTGTTTGCCAGTAGTTATTTTCATTTTATTACAACAAATATGGGGTCAGGTACTGTGTGGTATTGGAACTTAGGTTGTGACCAGTGGCTGTGCCATTTGCAAAACCTACCATATCATATATTTCACTTATCACACCTGAGATCCTGACATATAGGTTCATAGGTTCATAGGTTAGTACTAGGCTAACTGCCCTTGGGAGCCTTTTTTTAAGCCTAGCCAATTATCCCTTGTGAGACTCAAACCCTGCACTTTGTGTTTATAAGGCAAACACCTTAACCATTAGGCCACCCTCCCAACCCCCATATCCTGCATATGGATACATATGTATATAGGTTTATGACAAGTGGTTGAAAGAGATAAACTTTGAATCAAACATAACCAAAGCTAATAAGAGCAAAACCAAAAACACTTTCCTTTTTTAATCTTACAAGAAAAATCCTACCACCACATTCAGAGAGCAGTTTTGGTTGAATAGTGGCAGAGATATGAAAACGGCTTCAGGTTAGGGGCAGGATTAAGGCCTGTACCAAGGTAGGCAGGACACTACATACAAAATTACATGCACAGTGCTAAATAGTTCCCCTTTTGTAGTCCTCATCTAACCTTACCGTGCAAACACATTTCTAAGGTGGGCAGGACACTACATATAAAATTGCATGCACAGTGCTAAATATTTCCCTTTTTGTAGTCCTTATATAACCTTAACCTGCAAACACACACTCACTCCCCACATAAACATGCTCGTGCTCGCACACAAAAGCTATACCCTTACCTAGCTCTTACCGTAACCAGCAGCCGCTGGTATGCAGACCAGATTATTCCCCCTTACCTAGCCCTTGCTCCAACCCTGACCCATAAGTACTCATACACTGTCCTAATCACAATGCCAAAACTGTTGGTATAGCCAAAGATTAATAAAAGAAGCCTCACTTAAATTTAAAACTGGAATGGCTGTCAAAGGAGACACAGATACAGTATTTCAAAACCTCACTTAGAAGCCAAAACTCATTTCCTTCTGTTCGATAACTGCAACATATAACATAACGTGCACTCAATCATAAGTTGGTATGTTAAGTTGTCAATCTCGCCTTCATTCTTGCTGGATGGGTTCGGAGCCGATCCTCGGCTCCGACTCGGCACTTGCTTTAGCTTGAGAACTCCTTTTACCAGCTCGAGGCAACCCTATATCCCATGATGCAAGGCGGAACTACCTCAGATCTCGTTTGCCGCTTAGCGAAAGAGGTCTCCTTTGCCAGCTGAGGTAAGTGATTTTCTTGTTAAAATCAGAAAAGCTTAGTTAGGGTTTTATTTTCCCCTTGTATTCATAGTATAGTCTGTAGTGAATTACAGCCCACCCTATTCCCTTGTTTTTCAAACTTTATAACCTTTTTTATAACCTTTAGTGTAAAGTTTTAGTTAGGCCTAAAACCCCTTTGGTTAATCCCTTCCTGTGTGTTGTGTGTAGGGATTAATTTTGTGTGTTTGTTGGGGTTTGTGTGTGTTACTTCCTCCTAGGATATGTCTAGGGAAGGCAAGGTCTCAGGCTTCAAGAAGTGTGACTCGTGCTGTCAGAAAATGTCTCTGACAGACGGTCACACTTCTTGTGTTTATTGCCTGGGGCCTTTGCACCTGCAGGACTCCTGTGCTTTGTGTCACTCTTTTAGCCAGAGAGTCCTGCAGGAAAGGAGGAATAAGCTTATCCTCCGTGGCTTACTTAAGCCAGAAGGTTCTCCCTCTAAAGCAGGGTCTGGGAAACCTTCTAAGCCACCGAAGGCTCAGGCTTCAGTATCCAAGCCTCCTCCGGTGGCTCCGGCTCTGTCGGAGCCGAGATCGGCTCTGGCTGGAACCGATGTATCTACCATAAAAGTAGTGGGTTCGGCACCAGCTGGTTCCGATACCTTGTCTACTGTGGCCTTGTCGGCTCCGGCTGGAGCCGACACCTTATCCAGCATCGGAGCCGAGAAACCTTCGGCTCCATCTGGAGTTCAGGGGACTTCGGCTCCGATGGCTTTGTCCTGAAAGAGATCTCGGTCCCCTTCGTTACTGAGTATCCACTCGGCTCCGGGGTCTCCTCTTTTGTCGGAGCGGAGCCATCGGAGCCGATCTTCAAGATCTTCCAGGCTGTCTGACCACGACTTGGAGAGGGTGGTAAGCAGGCTGTTGAAGTCTCAGGCACTGGCCCAAATGCTCCATAGCCCGTCTCAACAGACTTTGGCTATAGCCTCACCCCTTGAACTTCCTCCTCCGACTCCACACCAGAGTTCGGAGCCGGAGCTTCTCGGGACAGCGACTGTTTCGGTGCCGGAGCCGATACATCCTTCGGCTCCGTCGTCCTCGGCTCCGATCTCCTCCTTGAGGCCTTCCTTGGAGGGATCCGGTCGTCGAGTTTCCATTGTCGGCTCCGAGGGGGCTAGTGGCATCGGACCCTTGTCTGACCCCGCTCTCCCTCTCGGGGCTTCGGCTTTGGTAAGCTCGGCACCGACATTGGCCTCGGAGCCTTCCCTCTCATTGGAGCCGGGAATTCCTGTTTCCTCGGAGCGGGGATATTCCGGCCTCCCAGGGAGGGGAGCCTTTGAGGTGATGAGGAGTGTCCTGGCCTCTGAGCCTGGTCAACGGTCCATCCCTCTAGCTCCTCCCTCATCAGTGCCTGCAGACGCCTCTTGTCAGCCTCTTGCTCTCAGGCCCAGGGATCCACCGCCCCAGGTTTCCCCATTGGGAATTTCCTCCTCTTCCGAGGTTTCTCCTGATCCTGCAGGGGAACCCCCTCGGAAGAGGACGTGTAAGAGGAAACACACAGACTCCCCTGAGTCTACTACATCTGATACCGACTTAGATGAGTCGGAGGGTTCCCCACGGTCCCCCTCTGAGGATGTCTCCTTTTCAGACATCCTTGAGCTCCTCAAACAGAGGGGGAATTGGCCCTCCATTGACCCCTCCAAGGATGAGTCGGTATACCTGGAGGCTTTTGGATCCCGACCCTCCACCTCCTGGGTGTCTCCGCCTTTCGACCCACTTATGCAGGTAGTGGCTCGGAAGGCGTGGGCGGCTCCAGATTCTGTGGAACCTGTCCCCAGGAGACCATCCAAATTCATCATGGCCCCTTCGGACAAACAGTTCCTTTCCAAGGGTGTCTCTGTGGATGCTATGGTGGTGGCGGCCATTAAGAAGGAACTGGCGGATCCTTCAGTACCTGTCCATCCTCCTAACAAGGATTCTAGGACCATGGACAGGTATGGAAAGCGGATGTTTTCTTCAGCGACCTTTGCTATGCGTTCGCTGAATTATCTTTGTCACTTCACCAGGCTTCAACGAGATATTCTCAAGGAACTGGGTGAAGTAGTCCAGGATCCTTCTGCTGCTGGGGCTCAAGAAAAGATTGCCTCGCAGCTTGCAATCCTGAATTCCATATCTAACTCCTCCATGCGGCTCATATCCTATGCGGCCGATGGAGCGAGCAGGGCCGCAGGCACAGGAGTTGCTCTTAGACGCCAAGCCTGGATGCGGCTTTGTAATTTTGCAGACCCCTTTAAGGCGTCCTTCCCCCTTTGATGGTTCGGCTTTGTTCGGACCTCAGGTGAAGGATACCTTGACCAGGTGTGAGCAGGACGGTAAAACTCTTTCTGCCGTTGGAGTCCAATTTTCCACTCCTTCTAGACCATATCCCAAGGGTCAGAAGGGGAAGATGTGGTTCCGTAAAGCCCAAGGAGCTACACCGGACGATGTGGTCAGTTTACCCCCAGAGGCAGAGGGGTAACAATAATACGCCGCCCTAGAGGCAGGGGGGGGTCCTCAGAACCAGGGCAACAGGGAGTCTCTTCCTGAGAAGCCCTTTCAGCATCCCTGAGGTGTTGCCCGACTGTCCACCCTTGGAGGCAGTCGGGGGAAGGATTTCACTGTACCCAGTAGCCTGGCAATCCCTATCACAAGAGATGTGGGTACAGTCGATCATATCCGAGGGTTACAAAATCCCCTTCGAAAGGTTTCCCGTACCTCTACAATCCCTTCCAGACATCTCACCCGGTCAAAGGGATTTGGCAGAACAGGAGGTTTCAAAGCTCCTAGAAAAAAGAGCCGTCCAGACTGTGCCGGCAGTCCAGGTAGGATCCGGCGTCTACACGAGATTCTTTTTGGTCCCCAAAAGGACGGGAGATTGGAGACCAATATTAGACCTGAGCAATCTAAACAGATTTGTCAAGAAGGCAAGATTCCGGTTGGTCACGCTTCAGTCCATTCTGCCCTTTCTGGGCAAGGACAACTGGATGTGCTCTATAGACCTTCAGGATGCGTACTATCACATAAAGATTCACAGACGCTCCAGAAGGTTTCTCCGCTTTCGGCTAGGGACCAGTCATTACCAATTCAGAGCACTGCCCTTTGGCCTCACTTCAGCCCCCAGAGTGTTTACCAAATGCATGGCAGTGGTCACAGCTCATCTGAGACGTCAAGGATTCCAGGTGTTTCCCTACTTGGACGACTGGCTCCTCTCCGCCACCACCAAGTGTCAGCTTCTTCAGTCCAGAGACTACACTCTACAGCTTTGCAGGAGTTTGGGAATTTCAGTAAATTTCGAAAAATCTTCTCTGCTGCCTTGCCAATCTATCACCTTTATAGGCGCAGAATTAAACACTGTCAAAATGTTAGCCAGACTAACAGATCAAAGAATTCTGGACATCCAAAAATTCGTTCGGATTCTATTGCAAAGCAACAAGATCAAAGCCAGATTTATACTGAAGGTTCTAGGTCTTATGGCTGCGGCCATTGTTCTTCTACCACTGGCTCGCTTCCACATGCGTCTTCTGCAGTGGATGCTATTCACGCAGTGGTCGTACCACAGTCTCCCGATGAGGCACGAAATCTTAGTCACACAGTCGTGCAGAGCTCATCTGAACTGGTGGATATCTTCCCCTCTTCTTCATCAGGGCCGACCCTTTATTCCCCCTCCTCCAGTTGCCACAGTCACTACGGATGCCTCTCTGATCGGGTGGGGGGGGGCATTATCAGGGCAGGATGGTCCACGGGACATGGCAACCCATAGAATACCATCTGCACATAAATGTCCTGGAGATGAGAGCAGTGCTTTTAACGTTGCAAGCCCTCAACGACTTTCTTCCCACGGGGACTATTGCAGTACAAACGGACAACATGTCCGTGGTCTGGTACATCAACAAACAGGGCGGGACCAGGTCCTATCCGTTATGTCGAGAAGCTCTCAGACTTTGGCAATGGGTGATCTCTTCTCAGCGGTTTCTGATAGCAACGCACATCCCTTGCAGGTCCAACCTATTGGCGGACAGGCTGAGCAGATCCATTCTGATGCCTCACGAGTGGTCTCTCAATCAATCTGTAGTGGATCAGATATTTCTGAAGTGGGGCACTCCTTGTTGCGATCTTTTTGCTACTCCTCAAAACAACAAGTGCCCCGATTTTTCACTCTTTCCCCTTCCCGGCCAACCCCTGAGAGACTCTCTAACCCAGGATTGGCCCCGGGGACTTCTGTACGCTTTTCCTCCCTTTCCCTTGATTCCACAAGTCATTCAGAATGCCACCGTTTTGAGGGACAAGTTGATCCTCATTGCCCCATATTGGCCTCGACAAATTTGGTTTCCATCTCTGCATCGTCACCTTCTGGTGCAGCCCTGGCATCTGGACCCAGTTCCGGATCTCTTGATCCACCAGTCGGGTCAGCAGCACCGGGCCATTCATTCTCTCAACCTCACTGCTTGGTTGCTCCACTTCCTTCCCTAGCCAGGCTACCGATGATTTCTGACTCTGTCAGAGACATTTTAGTGTCTTCTTTGAAGTCGTGCACTAGGACTGTTTATGCTAGCAAGTGGCGACGTTTTTCTATTTGGGCAAATTCCAGAAAAATTGATCCCTTTACTGCTCCTGTACATTCTGTTTTAGATTTCCTGGCGGAGGTTTTTCATTCAGGATCCTCGTCATCTACAGTCAAAGTACAACTGGCTGCTATTTCCAAGTATCATGTTGGCTTGCATGACAATAACATTATGTCTCATAGATTATGCAAGGCCTTTCTGAGAGGAGTTTTTCTCCTAAAACCACCTATAAAGCATCCTCCTCCGCAATGGGATCTAAACTTAATGTTGGCATCCTTGATACTACCTCCCTTCGAACCGTCTGCTTCATGTTCTTTGAAGTTATTGACCTGGAAAACTATATTTTTACTGGCTGTCACTTCTGCAAGAAGGGTTTCTGAGATTCAAGCTCTCTGCATTCGTTCCCCTTATTTGGTTTTCATAAGGACAGGGTATCATTAAGAACTAACCCTTCCTTTCTCCCCAAAGTCGTGTCTCAAACCAATATTAACCAATCTATAGATCTACCAGTATTTTTTCCAAACTATTCCGACAGAGCTGAACAGAAACTGCATTTTTTGGATGTCCATCGTCAGCTCAGGTACTATTTGCATAGAACTAAACAATTCAGAAAATCGGACCAATTATTTGTCTCCTATGCAGAAAACAGGATAGGTCTTCCAGTTTCTAAAGTGACCTTATCCAGATGGTTGACTTCCACCATTTCCTATGTGTACTCTCTCAGAGGCAAACAGCTATCTTCTAAACCAAAAGCACACTCAACCAGGAGTCTTTCCACTTCTGCAGCCTTTCAGGATAGACTACCCATTGATACCATTTGTGCAGCAGCTACTTGGGCCACGCCTCATACCTTTGTCTCTCATTACAAGTTGGACTTGGCCTCCAGAGATAGGGCCAGTTTTGGTTCCACAGTTCTCAAGAGTCTGTTCCATTGAGCCACCCGGGATACAGGTGCTAGGGACGCGGTCCCATCCAGCAAGAATGAAGGCGAGATTGACAACTTAACATTTAGAAGTTATGTACCTACCATAACGTTCCATGTTAGTTGTCTTCTCTCGCCTTCTTTCTTGCGTCCCTCCCTCCTTCCCCCTGGCCTGGACAGATCTTGAAGAGTTCCTATTAGGTTGTTTTCCTCCTGAGCCTTCATATGAGGACTTCTATTAGGAACTTGTGTTCCTAATTATGTTAGGATAGTCTTTAGCAGGGTAGGTTAGCTACCAAACGAGATCTGAGGTAGTTCCGCCTTGCATCATGGGATATAGGGTTGCCTCGAGCTGGTAAAAGGAGTTCTCAAGCTAAAGCAAGTGCCGAGTCGGAGCCGAGGATCGGCTCCGAACCCATCCAGCAAGAAAGAAGGCGAGAGAAGACAACTAACATGGAACGTTATGGTAGGTACATAACTTCTAATTAACCACTTTTCCAACCAGATAACTTACTACCTTTACTAATGTATGGTGCTCCCCTACTAACCAACCTATCTTCCTCCATCTCTTCCAAACTAGAATCCTGTTAAAATAAAATCTCAAAGTTCGCCACCACTTCCAAATACTCCACTCATCACTGTAAACCTCTCCACCAGCTGCAATAGCTAGAACTCCCAAACTACCTTGACTGCCTCCAACTCATCACCACTCACAAGCTTATTTTCAGACCAATTATATGCCCAACACTAACAAGCATCTTAACATTATATACCCCAAACAGAACCCTAAGATCTACCCACCAAAATCTAATCTGTGTTTATAAACCAAACTGTCCTGCTGGTCAGCTTCTCCTATCCTTTTCCGTCACCAAAAAATGGAATTCTCTCCCTCCATCTCTAAGAATTTCTGAGAACTCTGAACACTTCAAAACCCAGCTGCATTCTTACCTCTCTCAAAAATGGAAATGCAATTGAACTCCACCTGCCTAACCTGCTTAATACATAAACACTTTATAACACACAAAGTTTGTTCTTCCTTGCACACTATTGATTAACCCTATGTACTGCCTTCATGCTAATGCTACCTCTATACCACTCTCAGAGGATTTAAACCTCTGTATTAATTTAACTCATACTAATATTCATGCATAAAGAACTCTTCCATGCTAATGTTACTTCTATATCATTCTCAGATGATTTAAACCTCTGTATTAATTTAACCTTGTACTACTGTTGTCAACCACTAAACGTAAATATGCTTTACATCCTTCTCCAAGCTGCTGTTTAACTTTTGTTTAGTTTTTGCTATTTTGTATGTAAAATTTGCTTAGTTTGTTTCTGTTTCCACTATGTATTGTACTTCATATTATGGAGGGATAGATTCCTGTCCCAGAGACTTCCCATACTCTGGAACAGGCTACCCATCTATGTCAAGCAAAGTTATTCATTAGCACTCTTCAAGAAAAATCTTGATGAGTGGATGGGAAATAGGAAATACACCCCGGGAATCACTTCTGTGTCTCTGCTCGACAGTGACACAGGAAAATAACTTTCTTGGGTGGCGTAAGTCAGGGAACCTTGTTGGCTAGGCTTACGTAGGTCCTTGGGCCGATAGCCTAGTACCTACCTATGAACCTATGGAGTTTGTACTATGTATTATTGGAGCTTTTCTCCCCAGGCCTCCACTGAAAACAGTTTGTTTGAGCCCAGTGGACCTCCCTGGCCATCAAACTGGAAATAAATAAATAAAATAAATAACATATTCATTAAAAAAAAAACTGACAGGCCAGAGACTTTAAATCTGCTTTGAAAGAAATAAAATGTATCACCTAGGTCAGACAGGTGTTTCAGCTGCATGGGTTCTGAATATCCTTGACTTTTTACTTTTACAAGTCTTTCTTAAGCCGTTTAAGTAGATAGTTTGGGCATTATCGCAAAGTAGTCAGCTTTATGCAAATCCTTATGCCATTAACATTAGGATGACTGCAAAATTTGCCAGTAATGAACACAGTCATAAGAAAAAGGTTGCACAGATAAGCCTCATATGTAAAAACATCAAAAAGAACCTGGCAAGCCAGAGACTTCATTGTGTAATACTTTAAATCTCTTTTGAAGGAGGCTCATGGGAAATAAGCAAATGACCTACTGAGGCCATACAAGTATTTTCAGCTACATGATATCTGAATATCCCTGACTTTTTACTTTTACAAGCCTTTATTAAGGCGTTCAGGCCAATAAAGTCTCTAAGGCATAAGCCCAAGGCTGGCTAAAATACTAGAGATTTTCATGTTCCCCCACAGTCTGGCAGACATCCTCCCGTTACATCATCAGGACATCAGTAGTATGAAAGAATCATCAGCAAGCACCATCTTCATTTTTTTTTTTGTCATCTGAAGTTCAGTGCTGTTTGTTTGTGCATGTCATTACATCAGTATGGCTTGAAGCCAGAGGGATTCAGATAAGTATCCCATTGTGGAGCTCTTTTGTGTTTTGTTGAATTGTTATCTCTTCTGTAAATGTCAGAAAAGGCTGAATCTTTCAAAGGGCATCTAGGACAAAAAAATATCACCCTGTTGACCTAGGTATGCGATTGCATTTGCTTGTCCTGCTTACAAGCTAATTAGAAAAAAAAAGGAAAAAGGAGTCCAAAGGAAAAGAGTGTGTTTAAGGAATTTGTAGTAGGATTGATGAAGCACTTAGGTTGTAGCCGTGTGTTTGGTTACACATTAAGGACAGGATTCAAACAGATGATTAGTGCATTGCACAGCACAAATTAGTGCCGGTAATGGCAATGCACAGGGTGTGGTATGATTCAGAGTGACAGTGCATTTGCACAAGAATCAAAATAGCATGGGATGCAATACATGCTAATGAGTGCATAATCCCACGGAAGTGATGAACTTTATGCAAATATGACATACTGTATTTGCAATGATGACACACAAAATGGTGGCTCAAGTCAGAAAAATATCAAATAGGTGAATTATGTCATGGTATGCACCTGTGTTTTTACACTGGAAATCATGATGTATGTAAAGGGAGCATTGCTTACATTTGGCTGTAGCTACAACTTATCACTTTCTCAGCATTATCTTGCAACATTTGGAGGAGGATATCTGGTTTCCCAGGATTGCAGAAGAGAGGTCCAGCATGCATGTTACAGCGATGTCCGTTACTATGAGATCTTGGAAGTCATAGTATGCACATAATTGCTATCAAGGCCCCACTTCATTCAGAAGAACTGCAGTACATCAACAAGAAGGGCTTCCAGTACTGGAGAATAATTTATATGTTCTTGCACCAGCCAGGTAGCTTATTTATTTGTTTGTTTGTTTAGCACTTGTTTATCAGGAAAGTCTAACTGTAACAGAGCCCATTTTCAATGAAGGCCTGGGGAGAAACACTCTAGATGCATGTCTTAGGAATGTGGGAGGAAACCTGATCACCCGGAAGAAACCCAAGTGATCGCAGGGAGGACATTCAGACTCTGCACAGAAAGCACCCCAGCTGAGAATCGAATGTGAGAACCTCTTGCTGTGAGGCGACAAAGCTAACTGCTGAGCCACTGTGCCACTCACAGTTCCTATGATTTTCACATTTGGCAATTGTGTGAACTTTAATAAAAATTCTTCTGGGAGTTTTTCCACAGGGTCATATAGTTGGTAGGTGCACACACAGGTTAGACAAGTCTGTACACACAGGTGCCATGTAAGCATGGAGCAGGCCACATAATTAGTTGTTCCTTGTGTGTTGCAGGCAGTGCCAGATATGACATAGAGCTCTGGTCAATGACTCACATCCACAGCTCCCAGATCATGCAGAAAATGGACTTTAATGACACAGTTACTGAAACATGTAATATATTGGAGTGGGTCTACATCCTATTCAGGTGACTCTCCCATTGTGTAGATACATCATGAAGGGTACTACAATACAGTACAGAATCTGCAGCAAGCTTCACAGCATAGTATTGAGCAAACAGTTGGAATGTCAGGTGAACATCTTGGCAGGTCCTACTGTACCATTTGTACAAGCAGCCGAAGACAAGTTCAGATGAGGAACATACAACAACAGTAGCACAACTGAGGAAGAGACTGGTGCAGTGCAGTACATTACAGCATTGGAAAAGAGGCAGCATCTGGTCCAGAGCTTTGATCCATGACAAAGACAACACAAAATAAAATGTTGTATACATTATCCCACCCAGGCTATGCAGGACAGTGCATGGACTGGCCACAATGTGCATCAGATATAGCCATGTCCACAAAGCTTAGGGGATGGGAAAGACAAAGTCATCATCAGTTACATAGGTGGGTGAAGAAGCACACTGACATGGGATTGCAACACTGTGAGATGGAGTAGAATCAAGAAGGGTGAACTTATTGGCTACATACTCATTGAGATTTCGGGGTGTCAGGGATCACATCCTCCTCTGATGGGACCAGGCTGCCACTATGTAGCTTTTGGCACTGTGCACTGTGTTAGATTAGGTGTCCAGGCTTGATGCATTCCATGACAAATAGTGTAGAACTATAGGACCATGGGTATCCATCTGTATGGGGTATAGTATGTGCTGTTTCTGATCAGCATCATTACCTGTAAAGTGGTTGTTGACCACGAGTGGGAAGAGGTGGGTCGGCTGTGTGTCCACAGGTAGCAGGGAAGGGATTGAACTATGTGGACATGCACTTACAGCTTGATGAAGCATCCTGGGTGTTTTGCCCAAAGAGTACCTTTAGATATGACCTGGATGACACCCATGCGTGGGCATAGCAGGCTATGTACCATAGGTGACAGTGATGCTATCTTTCTAACAGTTTGAGCAGTCTGACTTGGAACAGTCCGTGTCTAACCTTTCATGCTAACACTCAAATGGGCATGAAAGGCACGGATCACCAATTTACCAACCAATCAAAATCAAAAGATGCTTCAACAAAGTATTAGTTTAAGGGTGTGCACACTTATGCAACCAGCTTATTGTACGTTTTTTATTTTTATATTGTTCCCCTAACATATTTGTTTTTCAGTTGAATTGTACAGGTTATAGGTCACATTAAAGGTGGGAAATGTTTTGAAATTATTTATTGTGGTCTTGTTTTTTTATATCATAAAAGCCTAGCATTTTAATAGGGGTGTGTACACTTTTTATATCCACTGTAAGCCATTAACTCATAGCTGAAGAGACTTCAGTTGTCTTTTATAAAAACAAAAATATCCACCATATTCAATTATTGGACAAACACCAGTAATGTATATATGCAATGAAATGCTTTTGTCCCGGCTAGAAAAGCAGCTCAATACATTTTTTAATTTAACCATAACTCTTTCTAATTACTTGTCTGGTATTGGACTCACAATTTAGCTGAAAAACAACCAGGATGCCCAAATCCCTAACCATACCTGATGGTTTACATATTTCATTATTCAACTCTTTACTCATGATTTCCAGTGTAAAAACACAGGTGCATACCATGACATAATTCATATTTTCCCCAAAATGAACTACTGTACAATTTTTAGTATCAAATTTCATACTTTTAGAAATTACTCAACTAGTCAATGAATCCAAACAAATTTGCTTGAAACGATGATCTTTTGCGTTAGTGACCAAGCAACCAGTCTTCATATCTTCAGCAAGCTTTCTAAACTAAGCTTTGTCAAGAACAGGGCAATCTTTTATCAAAACTCTAAAAATAATGGTCCCAGAACTGACCTTTTTCTTTAAATACCTTTATGAAATCATCACTTAAGACATAGGAGAACATGTATTAACAGAAAAGGAAACTAACCATATTTTCCCCATTTGCATACATTATACGTCACATCACTTTTCTTTCTTTGTACTTATCAGTCCAACATTACATAAGTCCAGAACTGACCTTGAAGAATATCTCTATCAGACACACTTGAGTCAGAGTATATACCTCTTGATTCTTAAGCTACACTTACTGTTAATTTGCAAATTTATAAAACATTGTGAAACATACCTGCTTGTTCCTAAATTGTTCACAATGTCTAAGAAAACTTCAGGTGGTATCGAATCAAATGCTTTAGCCAGATGTTCATCGTGTTTCACTGCTGCAGTCATTACACTTGGGTTATCCTGCCGTCAGGCGGTCCCGCAGTCGGCCAGAGTTCCAAAGTCTTGGTCCGGCGAAGGTTGCTGTCACTTCTTCCCTAACGTCAGTGCGCCAGGGGTATATAAGATGCAGCCGATGCCATTTTCTTCAGTCTTTCTTGCCGCACGGTGCTCGAAGCAAAAGCAGTTCGCAAGTGCCGGTCGGCCAACTCCTGAGATTTTCAAATTCGAATTTCAGAACCGAAGTCTTCAATAAAGCTAAGTACCCCGTTGGAGAAACTTTTTCTTGCCTCAGACCAAAGTCAGTAAAAGTTAGTAATTGTATTTCTTGTGGGAAGCAAATACCTCATAAGGATTTTCACTCTTACTGTATTCCATGCCTAGGCCCAGACCACGACGTCACTAGTTGTCGGTTTTGTGCTAGATTTAACAAGCGCACTATTAAACGTCGGTTTGATTTTGCTCGCCTTTTTTTTGTCCGAAGGTTCAATTATACCATGCCGTCAGAACAACCGACGACCAGAATACATAAAAAACGCAAAGACAAAGATAAGGACAGGCATCCGAGGTCCAAAACTGATGATCAAGCCTCTTCTAGGCAAGTCGCCGGTTCGCTGATTCTCGGTGAGGCGCATTCACAGCCCCTGACACCCGCTACCTAAGAGCCACAGGCCGCTTCCGACTCCCACGTGGAGATTTCTGGGCCTCTGGAAACTCAAGGTATTGGGCCTGCGGAAATTAACCCCTCAGATGGGTCCGGAGCTGCTGAGCAGGCATCGGCTTCTGAGGGTGTTTTCAGACCTTCACAGCGTACCATCAAAACAACTACCAAGTCTAAAACTCCATTAAAGACAAAGAAACAAGTACAGCATTCACCTGGACAGGCCTCCATGCCTAAGAAACAGATGCTCAAAATGGCCGAGGACCTAATTACTCTGATCAGGGGTTCCCATCCCCCTCATGATAAAAGGCCTAGGCAGGATACAGATTATGATTCCTCTGACCAGGTTTCCATTTCTTCTGATTCCTCTTCAGACCAGGGATACTCTTTACCCCCCCCTATGAGGACTCTGATGCTGATGAATCTATCCCTTCAGCCTCTCCTCCTGAGGATTACTCTTTTGGGGAAACTTTACATACCATGAGGGAGCATTTCCATTGGGAGAGCCAGGATTATTCAGAATCCAAGAAAAGGCTCAGAGATTTTCTATTATTTCCTCAGCACAGGCCCCTTGCTATTCCGCCTGTGTTAGATATTGTGGATGATGTGTTTTCTGAAAACAGTTTAACCCCTGATTCTTTGCCCCCAGCACCAGTCAAGCCATATAGGTACTACAGAGTCCCTGACTCTCACAAATTTCTTTATAAAAACCCTGCTGCTGACCCAGAAACTATTTCCCAGGGTCCCAAAGGGGTAAAGGCTTCCACTGCTAAAAATCCACTTTCCTCTGACAGGGATTCAAGAGCTTTAGATAGATGGGGGAAGAAAGTTTTCACTTCTGCAACTTTAGCAGTAAGGGCTCTAAATTGCCAGTTCCACATGCTTAAATACCAACAATATTTAATGTCTCTGTTACACCAGAAAATGCTTACAAGTTCAGAAAGTCCTGACTACAAGGAGATGCAGGATTTATTGCATGCAGCTGAACAAGTGGGAAAGCATACTCTGCAATGTGGTTTTGATTCATTAGAGGCTTCTTGTAGAGCCGCAGTTACAGGATCTGTGATTCAAAGGCATGCTTGGTTAAAAGAACAAGAAATGAAACACTGGTAGAGCACTTTAAATTTGATTATCAAATGATGTAATAAGCCAATTGATTAATTAGTGCTGATTAACATAAAACTTTTTTGTATAAATAATAGTTAACAGCACTCTGTATTTGTGATCCATGTGAAGGCGAAAAGCCGAGGTACCAGATCGCAATAAATGCTTTACTGGCATGGTGCTGGTTGAATTTGTGTTCTTCTTAGAAATTGCTGTTTTTCAATAGTGTTTGTGGAATTGTTCATTCGTTTTTGCCAGCACTTATTTGTCAGTTATGACACAACCCGGTGGAGCTCTAAATCCAGTGGTTGTATCCTGCTTTGCTGAGATAGTAAGTGAAAGAGAAAAAAAGTTCTTTAACTCTAACTTTGATGTTTGGAATATGGGCATAAATAAGCAGACTGATGATCGTTTCTGTTCTTTGGAAAGACTGATGAATAAGGAAATTGCCTTGTTCTTGGACACTTGCCTTCTTGAAAAATATGTAGACCTAAATTTAACACCGAGAGGTTTACGTATTGACAAGTTACCCGCTGCTGAATTTGCTGAAGAAGAACATGATCTGTTAAATGAATGGAAAGCAGCATCTCTTGAGTGTACTAATAAGTGGCTCCGTATATTAAGCAAACGGAACCAGAGAGCGCATGATAAGTTAAAAAAGGAAATTCTGCATCTACAGGATGAGGTGGTGGGGGAGTCCTGTTTCAAGATGCAGTTTACTAAAATTACGGACAAAATCAGTAAATTAGAAACAGCTATTCTGTCACGCAAAAGGAACAAGCTTATACGCGACATGAAGGACTACGAAAGTGGAGTCTTATTTTCATGGCAACGCGATACTTCACGTAGCAGATCCAAGATTAGAAAAAAAACGCGAAATCAACTAACACAGAGCAGTGCTTCAGCGTCCTCAGGGGAACAGGAAAGGAATTATGTTAAAAATGTGACTTTTTCTAACATTACAAATGGACAAAATGAAATAGATTGCATTAATGGCTCTTCTTCTAACATTTCTGCCGCTGATGCTTCCTTTCAGACCAACAAATCTGGTCGAGGGAGAAATGGGCGAAAGGGCAGAAATCGTTTTAAGGAGTGAGCAAGTAAGTAATTCATCAGAGCATAATTTATGCTTGGTTAACTTGTCACATTTAATTGTAAATCAAGCCATGAGATCTGTATTATTAAGGGGAAGTAAGTTTGTACCAACTTTTTTTCCCTCATTAAGTGATATTTATTTTGAACTTAAAAAATTTGCAAGAAAATTGTATTTAAAAGTTTTTTTCTATAATGACAACAATACAAATACAAGTGATGAAACTTGTGAAAATGATGTTTATACCACTACTGAAAGTGATGACAATGAATTATTAAATTTATCTGTTTATGACTATGAAAATGCTGATTTAGATTTAGTCTATGAAGACACACTTGATAATACTAAGGATGGTGAAATGTTCTTTACTGGCTATGGTAAATTGGCTATTCCACATCTTGCATCTGAGAGTACATTCACACCTTACATTAAAGTACCTGCAATTTCTACTTTTTTCAGAGTAGTATTTAAAGAAATAACAACTTTAATGGAAAGATACTACAATTTAAACAAAGATGAATGGATGGCTTTAAAATATTTGAAAAAAATAAAAAGGGAGTTCATTTTTAAATGTGCAGACAAAGGTGGCAATTGGGTAGTCTTAAACAAATCAGATTATTGTGAGATGGTCCATGATCTGTTGAAAAATCAAGATGAATATGTAAGTTTAATAAAGGACCCAATTGTTGAGTTCAACAGTGAATTGCTGAATCTTTTGGAAAGAGGGGAACGTCTTGGTTTCTTTAACCAAAGTGATGTGGGAAAGCTATATGTAAAAAAAACCTATGACGCCAACCTTTTATGCATTACCGAAAGTGCACAAGAATTTAACTAAGCCACCAGGAAGGCCTATAGTTTCAGGCAAAGATTCTTTTTTGAGTAAAGTTAATATTTGTTTGGACTTCCATTTAAAAAGTCACCTGTCCAAAATTTCAGCTCACATCTCCAACACTCAGGATTTATTAGATAAAATTGGTAGAGTTAAATGGAACAACAGTTACTATTGGGTAACTATAGATGTGAAGGCATTATACACTAATATTAATAAAAGATGGGGGCTTGAAGCTATTCAAGACATGTTGGGAGACGGTCCCAGAACCACTTTTTTGATACAAATGTTAGAATTTTGTCTTTCTCACAATTATTTTCATTTTGACAATGGTTTCTACCTTCAAATCAAAGGGACGGCTATGGGGGCTGCCTTTGCGCCCTCATATGCCATTCTTTATATGGGTTATTTTGAGAAGTGATATATTTATTTAACTTCTTTTTATCAAAAAAATGTAATTTTCTATAAGCGATTCATTGATGACCTTATATTGATTTGTAGTGGTGAGATTACTGAATTTCTAGAATTTTTTGAAGAATTAAATAATAATGGTCATGGTCTAAATTTCTCTTATGAATTTGATAGAAATAAGATTAATTTTTTAGATATAACGTTGTTTCATGAAGATGGAAAAATAGGATATAGACCTTATAGGAAAGAAACTTCTGTAAATATGTTCCTACATGCAGAAAGCATGCATCCGGAACATTTAATTTGGTCACTGCCTTTTGGTGAATTTCAAAGGATATATGACCATACTAGTGATATTAATGATAGGTATTTTGAACTAAGTAAAGTAGAATTAAGATTATCTAAGAGAGGTTATAAAAAAGACCATTTATTATTTTCAAAAAATAAAGTACTGGGAATCACAGACCACTTAGAACTTGAACAGTTTAAAGGTAGACAGGAAAGACAAAATCCTTTAACAGTAGAAAGAAAAAATTCTGTAATGAGAGGAAGAAATGAAGATGATACTAAGGCTAGTGAGTATAAGTTATTTTTTGTTACAAAATATTCCCCTTTATCTAAAGAATTATGTAATATTATAAGAAAATATTGGTATCTGATTTGTGAGGATGAAAATATAGGTTTCATGTTTCCCAAACATGTAATTTTCTCTTATAAAAGAGGGAAAAATCTGAAGGAGTTATTAAATTATAACTTTTTCAGTAAAGGTGAAGAAAAAAGGAAATATATTACTGTAGGTACTTATAAGTGTGGGCAGTGCAGTGTTTGTGGAAGAATTAACAATTTAACAAATATCAATGGTGTGTCTTTCAAAGCTAGATATCGTTTCAACTGCAAATCAGTGGGAATGGTGTACATCTTTGGTTGTTCATGTCTTAATACTTGGTACATAGGACAAACAAAAAGAATGGTTCGTGTTCGAATTCTAGAACATTTAAAAGATATTAGGAATAAAAATGAATTTAGTCCGGTGGCCAAACATTTTTTGGAAAAACATAAGGGTGACCCAGGCAGTTTAAAATTTTGTGTTTTGGGTAAACCTTTCAATTGTGAAAATGGGGGACTATTAGTTCAAAAATTACTTGAATTAGAGACCAGAATGATTTTGAAATTCAACACATTGAAACCACATGGACTGAATTTAGAATTAAGTATTTAAATAATTAAAATATCAACCAATTCTCCTATATACAAAAGACATGTAAAAATTACAGTTGTTTATAAAGATTAAATTAAATTTTATGATTGAATCTTTACAGTCATTATTGATTATTTGATAATTTTTAAAAAAGAATTTATATGAGTTATTATTTCTCATATCTTAAATATTTTTTTTGTTTATTTTGACATGGCAAGACTTATAACATATATACACATAATATTTAGTGATTAATACTTGTTCTTTTTAAATAGTATGAATTACTTAGAAGCAATCTTTATTAAATTCATCTCTTTTTCACATATATTTTTTATACATTTTTCACATTTGTTAACAAAAACATATGGAATTTTATAGTTAAAGAATTGTAATTTTGAAGGTGACCTGACTTTGATTGCATTTTTTAATGTTGAGACATAAGAAATGAAACACTGGTAGAGCACTTTAAATTTGATTATTAAATGATGTAATAAGCCAATTGATTAATTAGTGCTGATTAACTTAAAACTTTTTTGTATAAATAATAGTTAACAGCACTCTGTATTTGTGATCCATTTGAAGGCGAAAAGCCGAGGTACCAGATCGCAATAAACGCTTTACTGGCATGGTGCTGGTTGAATTTGTGTTCTTCTTAAAAGAACAAGGTTTACCTGATCATGTTAAGGCAAAATTATTGGATGCTCCTTTACAGCATGATATCTTGTTTGGTGTTAAAGCAGAAGAGGTATTAAAGAAAATGGAGGATAAGGCAAAATCTGTGCAAACAATGAAGGATTTCTTACAGGTACAGCCACCTCGATTTAGCAGAAATTGGCCTTCTAAAAATTGGTCCTTTCCAGTGTCAGACAGACCTCAAAGAGGCAGATACAGATGCCCAAGAGGCAGATCTCAGCCCCAGGGCTCTTACAGACCATGACAGTGGGGTGCTTCTACCCCAAAAGGAGGAGGAGAAGACACGTCACAACCTTATAGGAAACAGTCCCAATGACTTCCCCCTTCACATGCCAAGCACGTACCTTTAAGCAGCTCTTTTAGGGGGAAAACTAGCTCTTTTTTCACAAAATTGGCATATAATCACCCAAGACAAATGGGTTCTGAACATTGTGTCTCAAGGTTACAGGTTCCACTTTCACACTCTACTTAGGTCAAAAGGAATGCCAGACCTGCCACAAAATCAATGGGCAGAGGCACAAAAACAAATTACAGCGCTCATGGACATGAGAGCTATTCAAAAAGTGCCACAGCAGGAACAAGGACAAGGATTTTACTCAAGACTTTTCTTGGTCCCCAGGAAGGACAAAGCTTGGAGACCCATACTGGACCTATCTACTCTAAATACTTACCTGGATGTTCCGAAATTCAAAATATTGACTCTACAACAACTTCTTCCCATGCTGGGCAAGAAGGCTTGGCTTGTTACTTTGGACCTCAAAGAGGCATACCTGCATGTCCCAATCAGACAAAATTGCAGACTATACCTTAGATTCATAGCTGGCACAATTCATTACCAATTCTCTGCACTGCCCTTTGGCTTATCTACTGCGCCCAGGGTCGTCACAAAATGCCTGGCACCAGTAATTGCATTTTGCAGACAAAAAGGAATTCAAATATATCCCTACTTGGACGACTGCCTTATTCAAGCAGAGAGCAAGGACATCCTTCCACAGCATCTGGCATTTGTAAAAAGATTGCCCATTTGCCTAGGGTACACAGTAAACAAAAAGAAGTCAAAACTAGTGCCCTCACAAGAGATAATATTCCTGGGTGCCAGCTTAAATACAATAGCCCAGATGGCTTATCTCACGCCAGACAAACAAAGGCAACTGCCTCAGTACTTTCAATTGATGGCAACAAGGACCCAACTCCCTGCAAGAAAAATTCTGCAGGCCTTGGGATACATGGCATCCTGCATACTACTAATACCATATGCCAGACTGCATATGAGGAAATTACAATGGTACCTAAAAAGTGTTTGGACTCAACACTGTCACAGTTTGGAAACAGTAATACCACTTATTCCCTACCTACAACAGGAGTTTCTATGGTGGGCACAGGCATGTCACCACAACAAGGGACAGCCTTTCACTTTACCCACAGCCAGGCAGACACTAACAACAGATGCTTCGGATTATGCCTGGGGAGCACACATGACAGGAAAATGTATTCAGGGCAAGTGGCCCGCAGACCAAATGCATCTTCACATCAATCAAAAAGAGATGCTAGCTGTGCAAAATGTCCTAACTGCTTTCAAGGACCTTCTGCATCCAGGATAACTATTACTAAAGATGGACAACACCACAGTTATGTGGTACATAAACAAGCAAGGGGGCACTCATTCCTATCCTCTCTGCAGACAAGCCATGACTTTGTGGAACACAGCACTGACCTATCAAGTTCATCTGCAAGCACAATTCCTGCCAGGAAAGAAAAATACTCTGCAGACGACCTAAGCAGAAACATCATGGATCCTCACGAGTGGAAACTAAATCCACAAGTATTCAGCATGATTACACAAAAATGGGGGTGCCCAGACATAGATCTTTTTGCCTCCCCTCTGAACTGCCAATTACAGAAATTCTGCACAAGGACTTACCACACACAAGCATGGAAAGTGGATGCTCTCCCGTTCAGCTGGAAAACCCTAAAAGTTTATGCCTTCCCACCACTGCCTCTCCTTTCAAAGGTACTCCTAAAAGCCAGACAAGAAAAGCCAAAAATGATCCTGATTGCCCCAAACTGGCCACGCCAGCACTGGTACCCAAT
The DNA here is from genome assembly GCF_019279795.1 of Protopterus annectens. Lineage (NCBI taxonomy): Eukaryota > Metazoa > Chordata > Ceratodontiformes > Protopteridae > Protopterus > Protopterus annectens. Next base: position 1,378,424,934 of record NC_056732.1, read on the forward strand.
CTTAAGGAACTTGGCTCAAGGCCCAGCATGGATTTTACCTCAAATCCCCCATCTTCTGACTCAACAAAACAATCTGATCATGCACAGCCAGCTCAAAACCTTAAACCTGGCTGCATGGCAGATTACTTAGCCAAGCAACCAGCACCTCTCTCTAAAGCTGTTATGGATGTCATTTTGGAGGCCAGGAGGACAAGCACCAGGAAATCCTATACAGAAAAGTGGAAGAGATTCTGCGCCTGGAACCAGGCTTAAAGCTTTGACCCTCTTGTTCCAAACATTCCTCAGATTCTACAATACTTAATTGAGATGCTGGACAAAGGTGTATCCTTTTCATCCATTAAGATCCACGCCTCTGCCATCTCAGCTCATTACAACACGGATCCTCCTATTTTCTCTCATCCATTGCTAAAGCAGTACCTCAGAGGGGCTAAAAACATAAGACCGCCCCGGAAAGCACCAACACCAACTTGGGACCTCAACTTTGTCTTGGAGATATTAACTTTACCTCCTTTTGAACCAGCCAATTCAGCAGAATTAAAATATGTGTCATGGAAAACTGCTCTGCTTCTGGCAATAACCTCAGCACGAAGAGTCTCAGAGTTACAGGCACTAATGGCAGTGGAACCTTTCATCATTTTTCATCAAGCTGGGACTTATCTATACCTTTCTACCTATACAACCTGTGTGGTGTATTTGCTTGTAACTGAAGGTATTGTTTTTATTTGTTATGTATGTTTTATTAGCAATATGTATTGCCTACCTATTTGGGGGCACCTGACATCTGGGGCAGGAAAAACTGAATAAAATGGCATCTGCTGCATCTTATATACCCCTGGCGCACTGACGTCAGGGGAGAAGCGACAGCAATCGACGCCGGACCAAGTCTTTGGAACTCTAGCCGACTGCGGGACCACCTGATGGCAGGATAACCCAAGTGTAATGACTGCAGCAGTGAATACATTCGAACATCTACATTTATGGTAGGTACAAAACTGTACTATCTAAGTACGCCACATTAACAGGTATATCTTTGTCAAGTGTGTTCACTGCCAGTTCATAAATACTTAGCAGATTCATTGTACATGATCTCATGGCAATCAGATCCATGCTGAAAGATTTCCTTAGTGATGTCAAACATATCTTTGAATGACAAAACACAGTGCATGTTCAAAACATTTCCCCAAAATACATGTTAGACTTATAGGTCTGTAATCAGACAGTAACAGACAAGCTGGCCTTACATTTCTGAAGAGGTATCAGTATGGCCTGTTTCCTTAGTTCTGGGACATATCCAGCTTCTAAAGATTTCTGACATAAGTAATTTATACAGAGAATAAATTTAATATAATGCCCTTCATCCGGCCCAGCTGAGGAATTAGACTTAAGCTGGTATTCATAGTCCAGGACTTTGCAAATGTCTTACAGTTATCTGTGAGTGGATATGCAAATAAGGTCAGTGAAAGTAATTTGTGATGAATACAAAAAAAGTATTTTTTGAAAACAGGCACATTTTTCACAAAAAAGTAAATTGTATAAAGTTCAGCATTACGAAGTTGCGAATTATTTTGCCAAAGCACGTGGGTTCATGTTTCTTTTTTTTTTCGAGTATCGCTAGTGAGCATGATTAACTGCAGTCATGCTTAAAATGCTTAATTTAATTTTTTTTAAAAGGTGTTTATAATGTTTTATTTAGGGGTATCCTTTTGTGGGCACCTTCATAGTTTCATTAAAGAGTAGAAACGGGGAGATAGGAAAGATTGAAAAAGGGTAGACAGAGGGGAGCACACAAGAGAAACCACCAAGAGGGTTTGTGCTGAGGAAGTGGGGGAGGAGGGACACTGTTTTTGTTAGAGGATAGACCCCCTGTTTTTTTTCAAATATTTATATGAAAAGGTAGTTTGGGTGAGAAATAAGTAAGAGGGTGTAGGAGAAAGGATAAGAGAAGAAGGGCTGAGGAAGTGCCAGCTGGACTGTCAGTCCACAGACCCCCAAGCATGTCGACTGCCAGATGATGTTTAAGTGGAGAATCCCTATGTTGAGGGGGTAGGGGTTTATGTTGCTTCATTGTTCTGCACCAGCTGGGAGATGCTGAAGATAGGAGAATTCTGATAGTCGAAGCCTGTCCACTACCTCTACCTGTACATCCTCTAACAAACTCCAAAGCCTTCTTTTGGTGAGGCTTGCCATGCTGCCACGTGTCAGGATACTTGCAGGACCGGTGCCTCCGCCCTGACCCTGTAAGGATGTACCTGGATGGGGAGAGAGTGATCTGTCCCTAGACTGGAAAGTATATGCCTGGCCTGCTCCTGAGGGATTTGAAATGTAAAAATGGAAAACAAATGGGAGAAAAACAAAACAATAAATGAGAAAAAATGCATAATCAAAATAAGAGAAACAGAGGAAAAGTGGGAATGGGTGGGGGAGATACAAAACAGAAAATGCATAATAAATACATGTGTACATGCCATTTCATACACTGTTGAAATATTGCAGTAAAATTGTTATTGAAGTAAAACTTGTGTACGGGAAGTACTTATGCATACAGTGCGAGTAGTTGGGAAGTGCTTTCGTACTTGGGAAGATTGATATAGTAGTGCTTATGCATGCTTCAGATGAATTCATATGGCAAGTGCTTGTAATTTCTTGAAGGGGAGTATGCATCTCTCAAGTTATGCACATGCAATACATTCAATATGGTACTAAAAATATCCTTTGTAACTATTAGAAGTAATGAGTTAAGTACATTAACAGCTTGAACTGTAATGGTTTCAGTTGCATTTCCTTCATTTGCAAAACTATAAAAGTATATATATTTTTTATATATATTTTTATATATTTATAAATTTATTTATTTTTATATTTTTTATATATGTATATGTGTGTGTATGTGTGTATATGTGTATATATATATATATATATATATATATATATATATATATATATATATACATATGTATGTGTGCATGTATGTATTTATATATATATATATATATATATATATATATATATGTGTGTGTGTTCACATTTTTGATATATTTGTATATGTATATATTAAGTTTTAAAATAAGTGAAAGGATGGGGAATGGGTGTATGTATTCACACTTGTACTTACACATTATATTGTTTACATTTTAAATAAATATTTAATACTATTTACTTTTTATATTTTTATATTTATATATAAGCAACTACGAATTCAAACAGCATTTTTGTAAGCATTTTTGTAAGTATTTTTAGACAAAATGGTCCACTTTTATTTTATTTATTTCTATTTATCAGTATTGCTATAATTTCTTAAGATCAAGATCTTGGTATAGAACCACGATTTATTTATGGTAAAATTGGTGTGTATACCTTTAGTAGGAAGTCTTTTTAGAATGGTTAAATTAATCAATTAACCAATTTTTATGCCAGCCCACTATTGGACAAGTATATAAGAGAAGTATTTGTTAAATTAATTGTCTCTGAAGAAGTCTCCGTAGGGAGATGAAAGCGCTTAGTCTGTTGTAACTATTGTTTGTGCTGTCGTGATACGTGTTGGAGTTAATAAATCTACTTTCGTATATTTGGATGTGGTCCGGCTGATTTTTTACTGCTCGTATTGAAGGACTACCTTTATTGCTCTCTGAACAGGCTGGTTGGATTTTTCAGTTGTTTCGTCAGCTTGGCTGGTGTATTTGTGTTACAAGTTGCTGTTTGGTGTTTCATGATTGGAGAACAAGGAAGTCCTGTCATGGAAAACAGTTTGCTGTCTGAACTAATCAAAGTCATTCAAATGCATTCGCAGCCGGATGCTATACCTTTAAGCACAGGCAGTGACATTCCCTGTGCACAAAGTAGCCCTAGAGCATCAGGCGCTTGTCCAATGACGTCAGACGCCAGAAAAGAACGACGAGGAGAGGAGAATGGTTCGTTTATGGTCAACACAGGACACAACAATGTTTTGAAACAAGTTTCTGGTTTGGAAACTAACCGGAGGGATTGTGACATACCAGAGTTCTATAAAGAAGTGGATTTTGCAACTTGGCTGAATCGCTCGTTCAAAAGTATGAACAGCAAGGAGAAGAGAAAAGAAAGCCAAACAGATCCGACTTTTAAGGACAATTGTAAGACTTTTAAATCTTTGTTACAAAAATATAAGGCTTAGGCAGTAGAAAATTGGTATCTTGAGAAATGTTTAAAAGAAAAAATTGTGCCTAGAGGCCTTAGATTGAATAAATATCCAAACAATGCAAAGTATGACAATACGTTTTTTAAAACTATTACAGGCATTTTAAATGAGTGTGGGCTGTCTATTCTTAAAGAAATGATTAAATGGAACAATGAAAATATGGAATATACTAAAAAAGAAATTGATAGATTGTATGTGTGTATTAGCACTGATGTTTTATTTACTGTGGATGAATATAAGAGTATTTACTATAGAGTTTTACATGATATAGATTATTATACCAATGTTAATATGAATCGAAAGCTTTCTAAAATTGAAAGAGATTTAAAAGAGTATGAAATGAACACTGCTTATTACTGTGATAAGAAAAGTGATTCAAATGGTTGGGTAACTAAAACTTACAATAGAAAAAGGTATAATAACAATGGGTATTATAGGAATAACGGATTCAGGGGTGAAAAACAAGTGTATAATGAATATGAAGCTTCTGGCTTCACTAACTATGAAGGTTTTGGGAATAATGGGAATGATTATATTAATAGGGAGGTGGTCCCTTTAGAAGTGGATGAACCCAGGAGGTCGGAGAGAATAAGGAACCGAAACCTACAACCAACTTATGCACAGATAGCAGAGAACAATACCCAGTACACAGGGAGACTACAACGATAGTTAGTATTGATGCATTATTTTTTGAGGACGAAGAGGTGATTGAGAAACAGGATGATACTGATCAAATGACTACTATTATAAATTCATTCAATAATTTCAACATTTTTAATTATACAGACATCCAGATTAATCAGGACTATTTTAATTTATTTATAAAAGGTTTTACATTTGTACCTAGTAAAATTCCACCTATAGAAAATATTTTACTAGATATTAGATTAAATACACGGAATTTAAATTTTATTCATAATTATAAAGATAAAACTACTCAGGATTATATATACAAAAAAGAGCTTAAAAGATCAAGTGTGTACAACCCACCTCTTCAAAAAGAAATTTTAAATTTTGAGAAATGTGTTACGAAAAACATTCGTTATTTATATGATAAAAATAAAAATAAAGGACAAAATGACAGAAAAAAGATGAATATTTTAACATCAATTGAATACAACATAATAAAAGAATTTAGTAATAATGATAAAATCCGAGTGATGAAACCGGACAAAGGCGGGGGGGGTAGTACTTATGGAAAAATGGGACTATACCCGAAAAATGATGGACATATTGGATAAGGAGAACCAATATGGGATTGTATCTAAGAATGAGATAAATATATCATACAAAAAGATTGACCTAATTTTAGAAGACAACCTTTTACAGGGCCTGATAGATAGGGACATATATAATTTTTTTAAGGTACTTAAACCAGTAATACCAATCATTTTTGGAATTCCCAAGGTGCATAAGTCTATTTTAGACCCTCCCATGCGACCAATTGTATCCTCTTAGGGTTCAAAAACTCAACCCCTAGCTATATACGTGGATCAAAAACTAAAGCATTTTCAAAGTAAATTTCACCATATTTTGGTGGATTCATGGGACTTTTTGGAAAAAATGGGGAACTGCTCCTATGATGATAAGTATATATTTACAACCATCAATGTTAGGGACTTGTTTTCTGTAATACCTCAGGAGCAAGGGTTAAGGTGGTTTGAAGAAATATTAGGAGAAATGGGTTTCCTTACAGGGGACGAATATAGATTGATTTTAGAAAACATGGAGCTTGTCCTAAAATACAATTATTTATATTTTCAAGGAGAATACTATCATCAGAAAGAAGGTGTTGCAATGGGGTCAGCGTGTGCCCCGATATATGCCAATATTATTATGTTATACTGGGAATCACATTTTGTTTTCACGTCCCCATACAAGAAGTATATCAAAAAATACTTCAGATTTTTGGATGATATACTAGTTGTATGGGATGGAACTACAGATAAGATAGAAGAATTTATTGAGTATATAAATCACACTACTACATTTTTGGAATTTACATATCAGATAGAAAAAGATAGTATACATTTTTTAGATGTAAAATTGGATAAGGACTATAACAACAAGTGTTATAAATCCAACATTTATAGAAAAGAGCATTTTTCTAATTCATACCTACGTTATGAGTGCGACCACCCACAATTTTTGAAAAGGAACATTGTTAAAGGGCAAATGATCAGAATGGCAAGGATGATTTCGAATGGCAGTGATTTTATTTTAGAAATTGGTCATTTGGAAAAGATGTGTCAGGAAAGAGGATACCCAGGTGAAATAATTGGGGAAATAAAGGAATATGTACTCAAAGGAAGAAACGAAAAGATGTATGTTCCCCTTTTGACCACGAGTAGTAGAAGCCCTTCCAGTATATTAGATGAACCAAATACTTCTAAAACAGATTATTGTAATTTGAAGAAGTTAGAGAATATTAAAAACATGAATAGATTGGATGGTTCACCATATCTTACGTTGACCTTTTATAAAGGAATGGGGTGGTTAAGGAAATGCATAAATGAAACTTGGGGGATGTTTAAGGAAATGTATGGTACAACAAACATCTTTCAGGAGAGAATATAATACAGTTATAGGAGGAACAGAAACGTTAAGAATCTCCTTGAACAACAGAAAACACATATCATTCAAGGTACAAGTAGAAAACATGGAACGTTTAAATGTGGAAGATGTGCCCAGTGTTCCTTTATAGCAGAACAAAAGGAAATATTATTGCCCCGTTTAGGGACAACTTTGAAAGCTAGGGGCTATTGTAGCTGTTATACCCAGGGAGTGGTTCATTTAGCTTTTTGTAAGGTATGTTGGAAATACTACATTGGGAAAACTGAGAGACACTTGAGGTCAAGAATATATGAACATATTAGAGATATAAACAAACGAAACGAAAACAATGCTTTATATAGACATGTGTTGAACTGTAAAGAAGCAAATTTCAAATTTTGGGTGTTAGAAGAAGTTAAACAACCGGATAGAGGTGGAGATTGGGAAACGAAAATTGAATATAAGGAAATGATGTGGCAATTGCGGTTGGACGCATGTGGAGGAAAAGGTCTTAATGACCATATATCTGTTACTCCGGTATTAAAAATTTTTGCTGCTGACCCCAAAAAAGCTATTAAGAGATAAAAAAGTGATATCCAAGTTGTCCTAGTATTATGCAAAAACGCATATAAAATAAAATCTACGTAATGGAATAAATTTAAACAACATATATATATATATATATATATATATATATATATATATATATATATATATATTACATATTTTATACTATTTATTTTTATATATATTTCATACACATATATTTTTTTATATATTTATTTATTTATATTTTTTTTATATTTTTTTATATATGTATATGTGTATATGTGTGTGTATGTGTGTATATGTGTGTATATATATATATATATATATATATATATATATATATATATATATATATACATATGTATGTGTGTATGTATGTATTTATATATACATATGTTCACATTTTTGATATATTTGTATATGTATATATATTAAGTTTTAAAATAAGTGAAAGGGTGAGGAATGGGTGTATGTATTCACACTTGTACTTACACATTATATTGTTTACATTTTAAATAAATATTTAATACTATTTACTTTTTATATTTTTATATTTATATATAAACAACTACGAATTCAAACAGCATTTTTGTAAGCATTTTTGTAAGTATTTTTAGACAAAATGGTCCACTTTTATTTTATTTATTTCTATTTATCAGTATTGCTATCATTTCTTAAGAGCAATATCTTGGTATAGAACCACAATTTATTTATGGTAAAATTGGTGTGTATACCTTTAGTAGGAAGTCCTTTTTAGAATGGTTAAATTAATCAATTAACCAGTTTTTATGCCAGCCCACTATTGGACAAGTATATATAAGGGAAGTATTTGTTAAATTAATTGTCTCTGAAGAAGTCTCCGTAGGGAGATGAAAGCGCTTAGTCTGTTGTAACTATTGTTTGTGCTGTCGTGATACGTGTTGGAGTTAATAAATCTACTTTTGTATATTTAGATGTGGTCCGGCTGATTTTTTACTGCTCGTATTGAAGGACTACCTTTATTGCTCTCTGAACAGGCTGGTTGGAAACTATAAAAGTAACTACCAATGGAGAAAAGAGTTGTAAAATGCATGCAGTAGTTATCTGTTATCTTTTTATTTACAGTAATGATTTCCAGTCCTTTTTTATGCTTCTTGTACATATTGCAAATTAGTAAGGCAGAATTCTCTTAAATGTCTTCAGCTTTACCTACCAAAAGATTCAGTTAGCCTTTCTATACTTTGTTGTTAGGTGGTGTTTGTACTCCATTTCTACCACACTGTAATTGAGAGAGAGAAGGCAAATCTTGTGTACCTGCATTTGCACGTTTGCATTTGTATATGTATTCTTGTCTAAGCAGTGACTCCTTTTGTTTTCTTTTTATTTTCTCCTACATATGCATAGCTGTATACATTTGTACAATAATGTGCCAGTATTCCCAGTCATGCAAAAGAAAAATAAGTATGAAATCTGTATGCAATGTTTTCAAAATACTATGCTGTGCATGTAACACTGTGTTCAGGGATAACTTTTTCAAAAACACAGAAATGTAGCTGCAAAAATGCATCTGATTTGGTAGGTAATGTAAAAGTAAAACAACATTTCTCAGTAAAGTTTGTGCTGATTGCTCACTTGGCACAGCAACCCCCCCCCCCAATCTCCACTTTAACTAGAGTGTGTTATCTCAGACTTCAGCCATGTTGTATGTGTACGTAGAAATACATTTGAGCAAACCAGCTGTGTTAAGCAATTGCATTACTTATACTTCTACAGCCTGTACAAAAAGTATTTTGCTGTAATGTAACTATTAAGTCACTTTATGTAGTAGTAATCAATTGTATTGTGTAATTTTAATTTTATTTTTATTATTTATGAATACCTTAACAAATATTTGTTTTAACTTGGTACATGATTTACAGAACTGCATATACAGATTATTATTTTAATACGTGTTTCTATATGTTAAAATCTAGCACTTTATATCCATATCTTTTAAAAAAGATGCATACATAATTAAAATTATGCTCATGATTTGCTCTGCATTTTATAATAGCATTGCAAGTAATATTTTCAGGAACATGTATCTTTCTTAGAAAATACCTCTAGTTTTGTCAACTTGTTAAACTTTTTTATAAACCACAAATTCTCCTCTTCTCCACAATATAAAACAACTCTGACCACAAACCACTTGTTATTGTGAAAAAGACAAACAGGAAAATCAAATTTCTTTTATTCTCTCTAGTGCTTTGGTGTTTCCACCTTCAAGGAATATCGAACAATAAAATCACAAACCAAACTTTCATATATATTACATTCAATTAGCAGCACCTGTCTACCAATTACACAACAGTTTGCCTTAAAGCAAACGCTTCCAATTTAGTTCATTATTAAAACTATTAGGTATCATAGTTTTATATTTTAAAATAAAAATACTTACTTTATCTAATAATTTTTGTTTCAATACATTTTCATCTATACTCAAACACTTTACAATCTCTAAAACAGTGCCCTGTAACAGGGCCCCATTACTATTGTGAAACATTCTAAAATGTGCATCAATTATTTTACCCTCTCTATTATTTTTAACATCTCTTATATGCTCCTTGAATCTAACACGAAATTCTCTTTTAGTTTCCCAATAACAAGTGGTTTGTGGTCAGAGTTGTTTTATATTGTTAAACTTTTTTGTCTTTAATATGACTCAATGTAATAGTAAATATTAAGATTTATTTACTATAGAACTCTGTCCTTGTCGCTACTACCTGGTCTATCCACTCAGCCAGCTGGTCAGAGCTGTTTTCTGCAAATCATTGTAACTGTGATGACACTGCTGGCTGGAGAGGATTATACCTGTCAGGACTGACAGGTGTTCACACAACTCCTGCCAGATATCTATGTTTTCCATGCACTGTGTTTTGTGCATACCTCAGTCTTATCCCAATATGAATCATTGAAAAGGTACAGCATTACCATATTCTGCTTGTTGGACCTGCAAGGAGTGTGGCCTTTGTGCCTTCACAAATGATGCCATCATTCAAAGTGCCTGAACAACAATGAGGGAAGTATGGTCAGGGATGTATTAATCAGGGTTAGAACCACACTGTCTGTGGGGTGTGGCATCTTAACCAAACCCTTTTTACAAGCATAAAAGCATAATCATTGCAAAAACTGTTGATATTATTGGCAAGTTTGTTTTAACCCAAACTGCTGTGTCAGATATTTTTTTTCCTCTAAAAGGAAGCCAGTTACCTTTCCTTCTGTCCTTGATTAAAATGAAAATATATTATTAATAATTTATATTGATAATGCTTATTGGCAAAGGTTATTACCAGAATGTCTCATATAGTGCATCAGAATTTTTTTTTTGGTGTGGAAATGAATGTCATTGTGTGTTATTTTTATGTTTTATGAAGTTATTTGGTTAAGGTGCTAGGGTGTGACACACAACACTGGATGAGCAGGGACTACACTCCAGTTTGCTGGAAACTTGACATTCAGATGACTGCATTTTGCTTTTTTTTTTTTTTTTTAACTACTTTCTCATTTTGGTTAGTCTAGGGCTATTTGCGCATTCCTGCTGTAAGCTTGAGACAGTTGCGGAGTGCTGTGGACTGTGGAGCTGTCCTCAGAGCATCCATGTTAGTCTGATGTGTGTTTATGTTAGTTTGGCCACAAATTCCTGATCGGTGAAAAGCGAAATGCACCAGTACATCTTGGGACTCATGTGTGTACTAATACTACTACAATTCATAGATATGAATATAAATTAGCCTAATTTTAATTTGCATATAACACATGTAAATGGTCCTGAATTTTCACCAGTAAGTTGAACAGAGCCACATCAGTTCACCAGTAGCTGAGATAGGCGGCAAATGCATTAGGATACTGCAGACTTACTACACTAAGAAAATATTTTAATAATATAATTTAGTAAGAAACACTCAAAATATTATTTCAATATTAATAAGGGTCATATGCAATGAATTGACATGTATGATGTGCATGCTATGATAGCACTGACTGATTTCTAGATGTGTCATTTGGAAGTTGGATGTCATGACAGCAGCGGTGGAAATGATTACTGATGACAGAAAATGATCATTGCCATGGTATAATTTACAGAATATGCATACATAGGGATAAATGCAGTAATTTACTCTTGAAGTTCTGCAGTGCTAGGGTTAGCAACAGGCATATGTGATAAACTGGAGATTTTAGGAGAGACAGTGACGAATAAACAGTATTGTCACACTTTCTGACTGTTGCCCCCCTCCCTTTTTTTGCACATGCAGTACTGATGGAAAATAAGGGATCAAAGCAGAGAAACGATAACTTCAGCCATGATGAAAATCTTGTCCTTATGGCAGCACTTAGGACATATGGGAACTTATTTTTTGTAAAGAGGAGCCAGAACAAGCTGAGAGGAATGAGGCCTGGAGTCAAGTAGTTGTCAAAATCGCCTAGCCTATCTATAGGAGATGTACTTGACTCATTTGATCTTGAACTACTGTTAATCAGTTTCAGACACAGTTGTCTGTTTAACTGGAATGTTTTTTTTTTTTGGGGGGGGGGGGGGTTGCAAATATATGCATTTCATCCTTGTAAAACTAGTATGTTTACCATCAATGAAAGATGGACAAAAAGTAATGCTGCATGGATTACCATTACTACAGGCAGTAGTTACCTGCCACAATCTGCATAAACTCTAGGTATAAACTGAGTTATCAGATGAACCGAGAACTTGTCTTTTGAAAAATGTGCACATGCTCTACATGAATGGCACGGAAAAGTACTTAGTCTGTCCGATCTTGGAAAAATTACTGTTGTACAGGGCATTATAGCTGTAATAGAGTTTCCTCTTCAAAGACAGACTATTCTTAAATGAAAAGCTAGGTTTAGTTCTAACAATACTATGTCATAGGTCATCCCAATATGTCATCCCAATATGGCATATTTATTGTGGCAATACTAATCTAGTGTGTTTAGCTGTTTGGAACCAGTGTACAAGTTTTTTTTTTTATTTGGTAAGACTGATCTCTCCTTTAAGGAGCATATCCATGAGCACGTTAAGAGATATAGGGAAGAAAAATGACTATAATGCATTATCAAGACATATTATTGTGCATACAACACACAGCTTTTGTTTCTTAGTCTTACAGTTGTTCACTTGTGTTTTAAAAGAGGGTGATATGGTGAATAAACTTGAAACAGCAGAAATGAACTGGATTATTACACTTCAGGCTCATAGAGTCCCTGGTTCAAATAGGAGTATACCTTTAAAACCGGCATTGAAGGCTTGTTGTAGGTTACCTCATTAAGTTGATTGTCTCTACTATTTTAATGCTTTTTTTTTTCTCTGTTGCTTTATATCAGTCTTTGTTGGTCTGAAGAAGTGCCTCTGTGCATGAAAGCACTTACCAAATAAATTTACTGGTGCTGTGTTGGTTGGTTTTTACACTATTTGTTCCTGATTTATTTTGTTTTTAAGAACCAACCTTTATCCACAAGGTTTCTGTATTTTGTTTTATGAAAGTTTTTCTGTTTTTGAAGTTAACATTTATTGCATATGACAGCATAAAATTAATCTGCTATGCAGTCCAACAGAATAAACTAAAATGGCATAATATAAAAAATCAGTTTAACTCATTTCCTTACATTTGCAATGCATTAACTCATGTTTCACTTTTGACAATATTCATTACTTTTGTATAAATAAGTAATCATCAAAGCAGAGCTTATTCATGAAAGCAGACAAAAATATGAATTATTTTTTATATGCTGCCTTATGACATCACTGAGCAGGAGTCACTGAGCACTCAGGCATGAAATAATAAAAAAATTTTTAAAGATAATTAAAAAATATTTTAAGATGAGAGAACGTGAGATGAACAGTAACAGCAAACCGAGCACCACACAGTATAGCTCACAGGAATCACTACATGTATCAGCAATACTCTGTGTTTTTTTTGCAATAAAGGAAACATTAACTTGAATGTTGTGGTCCACAGTTGTAGAATAAGACATCACCTCTTTACTTACGCAGTTGAATGCATTGCACGAGCCTTCCGCATGGAGTCCCTTACCACTGACTCTGCCAGCTGGTCATCAATACCCATATTTGGAATGGAACTGGGAGCCATGGGTCACTTTACCCCAAGACTGTCACATGATCATGTTTTGCAGAATGCAGCAGTCAGTAAACATGCTGCGTGCAATAGCTGGGTCATACTGAAAGGCACCTCAGACTCATCCATGCAACTGAAATGGCTCTTCAGGAGGCCAAAGACTCTCCTGATGACAATACAGGTCTTGGGCAGGGATGTGTTATACATCTCCTCTACAGCTCCACTTAGATTTCTCACTGATGTCGTGAGCCATGGCTCCAGTAGATATCCAGCATCACCTTAAAAAGATGGGGAGGAGACAAAAAAAATAGTATTCAGCAATACATGTTAATGTGAATTGAATAACTGCTTCAATACAATAGAAAACATCATTTTTTCACTTGCCAAAAGATGATTACTAGGTATCTGACCATACAGGAAGAGGCAGTAGAGTGAGTGGGTGTGGCAGATATGGGAATCGTGTGCACTACCAGGATGCTACTGGTAGATTACTGGTGATGCACCCATATGCATCACACACTACCTGGCAATTGATGGAATGGTATCCCTTCCTACTGCAGTACTGCTTCATCTGTAGACCAGGAGGGCTCTAATTGTAACTTGGGTAAAGTTTGTTTCAAATATTTCAGGTAAATATGCCAGCCCATAAAAGTCACACACAGTCCTGGCTTGGTCTGAGGTGACACTGGGAATTAGATGTACTGAACCACACATGTCAAGAGTACATCCAGGAACTGCTACAGCATCCTTGAGGCAGAAGCCTGTGAGATCCCCAGTGTGTCCTCAGTCTGTCTCTGAAAGGTCCCCATAGCAAGTATAGTTAGGGATATACATACCTTGATGCCCAAAGGGATAGCAAGTCCGTGCGTTCCTCCATTGCCCCTTTGAGGGTCAAACATATCCACTAAGACCCTTATAATGTCCCTGTCCATCCTAAATCTATCAAGGATTTCCTGATTATCAGCAGTATAATGAGTTATTCTTTGCTTATATTTTACATCACTCCTCATTTATATCTCATTATTTGCACATTTGCATACATTAATTTGAGGTCATTGTAGATTGGTGTAAATGGCCTCTAAGAATCGCAACTCAGCTGCACTTGTCCATGGACATTGCAAATTGCCTCAGACAAGAAGTTGACTGGCATTGGATCTTAGTCTGATCTGATAATCCACAGGTTGAAACACATGGAAACAGAGGAAACAGACAACATGGATCTATCATTATGGTGAGTACATAACCTTTGTTAATAGGACCTACTTGTGTTTGAGCAAAAAGTTTTCAAAGCTAGAATGGTGCCAAGTGATATAGAACATAGTGTGCAATTCCACTGTGTACCCTTTTCATACTGTATAATCCACCTCAGTACTAATCTTCCCATGCTGTTCACTCTTTCCTTATCATTCCACTTTCTTTCTGTCACGGACAGTGCAGGGTGTGTAGCCTGCTTTGCTGATCTCCTTTAAGTTACCATGACCACTTTGTTTTAGTGCTAACTGTATATTAGAATTGCCAGATCTGCCGTCTACTGGACTGTGCCTTTGCCTTATTATGGGCTTTTCTCCTAGCATTAACAGTACTGTGGAGTTTCAGGTGCATAGTCTGCTCTCCTGTGAACTCTTTACTACCTCTGCCTCTTTCCCCATACACTAGCAGCACTGTTAATGCTTAGAGGAAGGGGATTTGATTTGATAATGGTTTCTAACATAGCACACTGTCTGCTTTACAGTTCAAAAACTATTTCATTCTTTATTGTGTCTCATTTTCTGGACTGTTTTGGAAAGTTATCGTTGAGTACCATAAATTGTCTTTTACTCAGTGACACTTAGTTGTACATTTATGATTTGGTTTTAATTAGCATTACTGTTGAAATCATCAGTGGGAGAATTGAAGAAGTATTGCAGACGCAGTATATTATACAAATAGGTTCATAGGTTCATATAGAGTGTAGAGCCTGCCACCTATCACGGCAGCAGCTGCACCTGCTGACTTAGGTCCTCTGAGGAAGTGTAGTATTCTTTCATGTGTAACTGCAGCATTATAAAAGTGATGGGTTTCTGACTTTTAACTGGTTTGGTTTGTAGGTACATCAACAGATGTCAGCCGGTATGCTGGAGAGTATGAACATGTTTTCGAGAGTACGACTGCAGGAATTACAATCCAGGCTCCCCAGCTGGATGTGAATACAGTTGCTGCTGGCGGTGGGTCTATGCTGTTCTTCAGGTAAGATTTTGCAGTTAATGGGTGCTTGTCAAGACAAGTACACAACACATTTTCTATTACTGAGATGCTTCCAAGAATATTGTTGTAGCTTGTAGATGGTCTTGAAAAATGTGCTGTATAGATAAAAGATGAGTTTTTGGTCTGATTTCCTGCCAAGGAGTGTATCATATAACTTGCTTAGTTTCTCACTCTCCCTCCCTATTGATATCCTGTTCTTATACGTGGTGGCTTTGCAGATGTTCTTTGTGTTTCACTGTTGCAGTCATTACATTTGGGTTATCTGCTTGCAGGTAGCCCTCAGTCAGCCTGATTATCAATGTCTTGGGTCCTGCGTCGGTTGCTGTCTCATCCTCCATAACGTCAGGTAGTCAGGGGTATAAAGCATGCAGCTGACGCCTTTATATCAGTCTTTCTTGCCGTGCAGTGCCCGAAGCAGAAGCAGTTCACAAGTGCCAGTCGGCCGACTCCTGAAATTTTCGTTTTCGAGTTTCAGATCCGAAGTCTTCAGCTAAGCACCCCGTTGGGGATCCTTTTTCTTGCTCTAAACCAATGTCAGTAAAAGTTAACAGTTGTATTTCTTATGGAAAGAAGATACCTCCTAAAGATTTTCATTCGTACTGTATTCCTTGCTTAGGCCCAGGCCACAACACACCTCGCTGTCGGTTTTGTGCCTTATTCAAACCTTGAACTATTTGTTGTCGGTTCATTTTCGCATCTAAATATTTTGGTACTCAGTTCAATTATCCAGAAATGGCTTTGGTAAGCCACCCGACTACCGACATTCTGAAAAAATGCAAAGATAAAGACAGAGACAGATCGCATAGGTCCAAAGCTGCCGCCGATGCTTCTAAGCTAGTCACCAGTTTGTCGATACTCAGTGAGGCGCTTTCTCAGCCCCTGATACGCGCTACTTCAGATTCGGAGGCCTCTACTGAGACCCATTCGGAGTCTGGTATGCCGCGAGATACTTCTTCGACTGTGGAACCTGCGGATGTCTCTACCTTGGATGGGTCCGGAGCCGCTGTGCAGGCACCAGCTTCTGAGGGTGTATTTAGGCCTACTGATTTGCATATTAAACCGACACCATCTTCTTCTTCAAGGCCTAAAACTCGATCCATGCCTAGAAAACTGACCACATGGTCAGGTCCCTATGCCTAAAAAACAAATGATAAGAATGGCTGAAGACCTTATTACTCTAATCAGGGGAAGCCACCCTTCACCTTTTAAGAGACCTAGGACTGATTTGCCTTCTGATTCTTCTGATCAGGATTCTGAAATTTCTATTTTCTCTGATGACCAGGAGTTGCCCTTATCTACCTATGAGGATTCTGATGCAGA
This sequence comes from Protopterus annectens, assembly GCF_019279795.1. NCBI lineage: Eukaryota > Metazoa > Chordata > Ceratodontiformes > Protopteridae > Protopterus > Protopterus annectens. The sequence continues at coordinate 1,378,441,875 of NC_056732.1, forward strand.
GGACTCTATTCCCTCTGCTTCCCCTCCAGAGGATTTCTCTTTTGGTGAAACTTTGCATACTCTTAGGGAGCATTTCCACTGGGAAAGCCAGGATTACTCTGACTCCAAAAAGAGGCTTAGGGATTTCTTACTCCTACCTCAACACAGGCCTTTAGCTATCCCTCCTGTACTGGACATTGTAGATGATGCCTTCTTGGAATCTAGCCTGGCCCGACACTTTACCTCCGGCTCCCAGAAAACCTGACGGGTATTACAGAGTACCTGACTCTCACAAGTTCCTCTTTAAGAATCCTACTGCGGATCCTAAGACCATTTCACAGGGACCCAAAGGCATTAAGGCGACTACTGCCAAAAACCCTACCCCCTCTGATAGAGATTCCAGGGCCCTGGACAGATGGGGTAAGAAGGTATACACTTCTGCAACTTTGGCCATTAGGGCCTTAAACTGTCAGTTTCACATGTTAAAGTATCATCAGCATATTATTGGATTGCTTAAACAGAAAATGATGTTGATTCCTGACTGTGCTGAAAATAAAGAATTACAGAATTTAATGCATTCTGCTGAACAAGTTGGGAATCATACTTTGCAATGTGGATTTGACTCATTAGAGGCATCTTGCAGGGCTGCTGCCACTGGGTCTGTACTTAGAAGGCATGCTTGGCTTAAGGAGCAATCTTTGCCAGATCATGTTAAAACTAAATTACTGGATGCTCCCTTAAACCAAGACCGCCTGTTTGGCAACAAAGCAGAAGTACTTAAAACGATGGAGGAAAAAGCTAAATCTATGCAAACTGTTAAAGATTTCCTGCAAGTACAGCCTCCCAGATTTAGTAGGCACTGGCCTTCTAAGAGTTGGTCCTTTCCTGCCTCTTCCAGGTTTTCTCAGTCCAAATCCACAACCAGCAGACCATCCAGTTTTCAGTCTCAAGGTACTCACAGGCCTAAGCAGTGGAGGGCTCCCACTTCCAAAGCTCGGAGTAGTAAGACACCAGCCTATGGTAAACTTTCACAATGACTTAACTTTAAACTTTCCAAGCCCTGCTCAACTGACTGTTCCTTTAGGGGGAAAGATCGCCCTGCATGCAAAAAACTGGGAATTCATTACCCAAGACAAATGGGTTTTAAGTATAGTTTCCCAAGGATACAGATTCCACTTCCACTCCTTACCAACCCCAAACGGTTGGCCAGACCTATCCCCAAATCAGTGGGCAGAGGCTCAAAAGCAGGTTCTCGCCCTTCTAAGCATCAGGGCTATCCAGCCTGTCCCAGAAGAGGAAAGGGGGCAAGGTTTTTACTCAAGACTTTTCCTGGTATGCAGAAAAGACAATTCCTGGCGTCCTATCCTGGACCTGTCTATACTAAACACTTTTTTGGTAATCCCAAAATTCAAAATGCTAACTCTTCATCAGCTGCTTCCCATGCTAGGCAAAAATGCCTGGTTGGCAACACTGGATATAAAGGAAGCCAACCTGCACATCCCAATAAGGGAATCTTACAGAAGATACCTACGCTTCAGAGCAGGCTACATGCACTATCGGTTCTCTGCACTGCCCTTTGGCTTATCTACTGTGCCCGGGGTATTCACAAAGTGCCTAGCTCCAGTCATTGCATTTTGCAGGCAAAGAAATATTCAAATATACCCATACCTGGACGATTGTCTAATTCAGGCAGAAAGCCAGGACATACTATTAAATCATCTGGCATTTGTAAAGAAATTACTAACTTCTCTGGGGTACACCATAAATGAAAAGAAATCACGTCTAGTACCCTGCCAACAAATTGTATTCCTGGGAGCAAGCTTGAATACAACTTCCCAGATGGCCTACCTCATGCCAGACAAACAAGTTCATTTGACAGCCTACTTCAAACTACTGGCCACAAAGACCCAGTTATCTGCAAGGAAAATACTGCATGCCCTGGGGTTCATGGCCTCTTGCATTCTAGTAATTCCATATGCAAGACTGCATATGAGGAAACTACAATGGTATCTAAAAAGCCTGTGGTGTCAGCATTCTCAGGACCTAGAATCAATGATTCCTATCATCCCTTGCTTAAAGACAGAGTTCCTTTGGTGGGCAGAGGCCTGCCACCACAACACGAGACTGCCATTCACTCTACCCCTCTGATGCCCAAACCCTAACAACAAACGCATTAGACTATGCATGGGGGCTCATTTGGCAGGGCAGCGCATTCAGGGCAAATGGAACCCGAGTCAAATGCACCTGCATATCAATCAAAAAGAAATGTTAGCTGTACAGTATGCTCTGACAGCCTTCAAGGGCCACATTCTTCCAGGACAATTATTGGTAAAGATGGACAACACCACTGTTATGTGGTACATAAACAAGCAGGGGGGAACCTACTCATACCCTCTTTGCAGACTAGCCATGGTTCTGTGGAACACAGTCTTGAGCTACCAAGTGCACCTACAAGCTCAATTCCTGCCAGGCAAGCTAAATACACTGGCAGACGACCTAAGCAGAAATTTCATGGACCCACATGAGTGGAAACTGGAACCAAAGATATTCAGCATTTTGAGAAACAAATGGGGGAGCCCAGAGATAGATCTGTTTGCATCCCCTCAGAGCTACCAATTGGACAAATTCTGCACAAGGACTCCCCACAGACAAGCTTGTAAAGTGGATGCCCTGTCCTTCACTTGGAAAATCGTATCAGTTTATGCCTTTCCCACTCTGCCTCTCCTCTCCAAAGTGCTACTAAAGACCAAACGGGACAAACCAAGGGTAATACGTATTGCACCAGACTGGCCACGCCAACACTAGTACCCCTTCCTGCACAGTGTGTCACTTCTGGAACCATGGCACCTGCCTCAGACCCCTGCCCTCCTGTCCCAGCAGGAGGGCCAGATTCTGCACCCACAGCTTCAAACCCTGTACCTCGCAGCCTGGCTAATTACATGATCTCTCTGTTAACATCCCTCAGTAAGCAAGTGATGGATGTCATTCTCGAGGCAAGGAGGCCTAGTACTAGAAAATTCATTTCTTGGAGAACAGCCTTCCTTCTAGCCATCACTTCAGCAAGAAGGGTGTCTGAATTACAGGCCCTCATGGCAGTGGAGCCTTTCATCATTTTTCATGCGGACAGGGTGTCCCTCAGGACCAATCCCTCCTTTATGCCCAAGGTGGTATCCAGTGTGGCCCTTAATCAGCCCATTCATTTGCCAACCTTCTTTTCTAATCCACAGAACAAAAGGGAATGAATACTGCATTCCTTGGATGTGCACAGACAACTTAGATTTTACTTGGACAGGACCAAGCCTCTCAGGAAATCCAAACAGCTGCTGGTCGCATTTGCTGCAGGGGCAGAGGGGAAGGCCATTTCAAAGCAAACCATTTCTAATTGGATAGGCCACTGCATTCATTTCTGCTATAAGCACCATGGAAAACCTACCCCATAGGGGATAAGACCACATTCCACCAGGACTGCATCTACCTCTACAGCCTTTCTCAGAGGTGTCCCTACCAGGGACATTCTAGAAGCTGCTACCTGGAGTTCTGTACATACCTTCACCAAGCGTTACCACTTGCCAATTTTTTTTTTTCAAAATCTAGAGCTGGTTTTGCCACTGCAGTCTTGCAGGGCCTTGTAGCTAGTCCTAATGCTATCTAATTGCCTCCTCCCTTCCTTAGCTTTGGGAATCTACCCAAATGTAATGACTGCAACAGTGAAACACAAAGAACATAGTACAGTTGTGTACACTTACCATAAATGTGGATGTTTGAGTGTATTCACTGTTGCAGTCCTGGTTACCCTCCCTCCACCCCCCTGACTTCTATTGACTATACCTCTATTCTTGTTTACTATGCTTAAAGCTTTCTGGTGTATTTACTTTTTGTTGGAGGTGTAACCTTGTATAAAATTGCTTCCCGTTATGGGGGCACCTGACATCTGGGGCAAGAAAAACTGATGTAATTGTGTCGGCTGCATGCTTTATACCCCTGACTACCTGACGTCATGGAAGATAAGAAAGCAACTGATGCAGGACCCAAGACTTTGATAATCAGGCCAACTGAGGGCTACCTACAAGCAGATAACCCAAATGTAATGACTGCAACAGTAAATACACTCGAACATCTGCATTTATGGTAAAGTGTACACAACTGTACTTTGCCTGCTCCTACTGTAAATTTGATCTGGGACACTCCTCCCAGTCTAGTGTCATTAGCCCATTCTACCTAACAGAGATTGAACATTTGAGAAGGCCAACCCACTTAGTTTCTTAACCTTGAATTATCTTCTGCTCCTCCTTCCTCCCTTTCCACTGTACTAAAAAAAAAATCTAAATTTTAAGCTCTTTCCTGTAACTAGTCTAGTCCAGATGCAGATTTGCTGTATCTAGGACTGTTTGTAAGCTTCTGAGTGGTGTCAAAGTCTGCGCTTCAAATTTTCCCTTAGATCTACTAGTTCTCTCCTCTCCTGCACTTTTACTAGCTTATTTAATCTAGCACTTTACCAGACTTCTTGTATCAATTATTGTAGCACACAAAAGTGCTACCAACACTAAATATTCTACAAGGAAACAGCTCCAGTACTTATTATTAATGCCCACCCCTCCAGGCATGTCTAAAGGTCAGTTCCCTGTGCTTTCTCCTCTTAACCTGGTGAACTTGGGCATCCTGAGGCAATGTAGCAACTGCCTCATGTACACTGACAACCCTCTCCTCTTACTTCCCAACACTCAGACTTCCGAGAGATGCATTTATGTCAGAAAAATATGTATTAATGTGTGTATTAGTAATATGCTTAGTGCATTTAGAGCTTGAAAAGGGTTAACACATTTATTCTATTTCATACTGCATAAATCTGTACAAAGTGCAGTTGCTTTCTGACCTTGTATTGTTAGCTAAAATCTTGCTTGTGCCTTGGAAATTTACTGAGAAGCAGGTGATTTCTGCTTGCATTAGGAAACAATACTACTTGTATGAAACTTAGACAAGAAGTTCTGCTGTGCTTTGAGAAAATGCACAGCTGTAGAAGTTACAGATAATTAGGACAAAGCCTGTTTGAAAATATGAACTGCAATCAGCATTTGCTTGTATCTGAATTAGAAGAGTACCTTGAAAAGTAACACTGTACAATAGAGGCTTGTAAACGGATTAATGGTCACCAAGGCCAGGTTGTTTTTCTCAAAGATTTCTCACAAATCTAGTCATGTCAGCAGAAAATCTGAGCAACATCTGCTGTAGAACAATGCTAAAAGTTGTGTTTGATTACGTCAGCTTAGAAGGCCATGTCTTGTAAAACAGTACAAGAATGAGCATACTTCCTGTTAATAGTTAGACAAATCCTTGTATGTGCATGTTTTTGTCTCCTTGCGGCAAGTAAATTTAAAAGTGCCTTAACTGAACCTTACATGTATTGGTCTTTGAAGTTTTTTCCTTTGACAGATTGGTCCTTCGGACCGGAAACCCTCACTTCGCCTCGGATCAGACAGGCCAGGTGGCTTGAAACCGTATGGGGAAAAAAACCACATCGGTTCTTCTTAGTTGAAAAGCCCTCCGACTGAATTGTCGTACAAAAGAGGCCAGCCACTTTCTGATCTGCGACTGAAGGACAGGTTTACTCGAACCAGGTGATCAATCACGAAGGCTCAGGTAAGGTAAATCCACCTTCTTTTTTTTCTGTTTTAGATTAGGGACTAGATTTGTATTTGTTCTGTTAGAGACTTTGTTTATAAGTCAGGGACAGAAAGATTACTGTCTTGTCATAGATCAGGGAAACAGAGCAGGTAGGCAGTCATTCTGAAGAGACTATAAAAACATCCGTGGTACCACATTAAAAATAAGGTGTTACGTAACGATTAAAAAGGTAGAATAAAATGGGTAATAATTGTACAAAAAGGTCCCAAAATCCGCCGTTAACTGAAGACGCAAAATACATGCAGTCACAGCGTGCTGATAATATTAAATACTACTCAGAATGGGTTAATAAGTATGAATTTGATGGCAAATTAGAAAAATCCTTGCTTGTCAAACTTGTCAGACAGCTTAAAACCAATTCTAGAGGTTGGGTAAAAAAGCAACATCAATTAGGAATTCCTCAGGCACACAGGTGGATTGAGGAAGTAAACTGAAGGGAACAGAAGAATAATAATTCAAAAGCAATGTTTTTAGATAAGGAGGACAATAACTTAGTAATAGCATCAGCTCCTCCACCTCCCTTACCAGAATATGAGGCAAGTGAACAAGTTAGTCCACCCCTGCAATATCCTGCTGTCACTGAGAGTAGAGACACTACAAAAGCAAAACCGTTTATTAGAGATCCCGTCGAGACCAGGTCTCGAACACGGGCAGGAAACTCAAAAGGAGACATTGAGTTATATCAAATGGGTAGAAATTCACGATTTATATGTGAAGAAGAAATATGCCCACTTATAGAAGTACCTAATCCTCAGGCAGGGCAAGAAGATCAGGACCCAACTATTGTAGTGTATAGACCCTGGACTCCTGAAGACATCTGGAAAGCCACTGAGGGAATTCCCCATCCAAAAGTTAATTTTAGAAAGTTCTTAGAAGATTTGCAAGGAATGAGGCTAAGTTATAATTTAAACAGAGAAGAGGTGGAAAAAGTAGTCATACAAATTGTGGGACCAGATTGGCACATGATTAGTGGCGACTGGAATCCATGTGATGCTATGCTCAGGCCCCACCCATATAGTAGTGCAGAATTAGACAACAGAGTGAAAGGTCTTACAGACCGAATCTCTGAGAAATGGAAGCCTAGGGCAGACTGGACTTGCATTAATCAATGCATCCAACAGGAAGGTGAAGCTATTGACAGATGTTATGCCAGACTATTAGAATGTTTTAATAACCATTGTGGAATGCAGGTTCCTGAAGATCAGACACATGATTCCCCATATGAGCAGCAGTTAAAGAATGCATTTTTGAAAGGCAGTATTGCACCCATAAGCAGCTTTATTACAAAGCACATGGTAGATCATCGTACAAGCAGATTACAGTCATTACTTGAATATACTAGGCATGCCGAAAGGCATTTTAATAGCAAAAAGAAAAAGAAAGCCCAAGTATTTTCTGTGGAAAATGAAGCAGAAGTTTATGTAGTACAGTCCGGGAAAAAGGGCAAGAGAAATGCCCAGGGAAACAAACAATCTGATCGACGATCAGAGGACTTTGAAGGACGAAAGAAAAGGGGTGAATGTTTTAAATGCGGTAAAAAGGGACACTTGGCAAGGGATTGCAAGAAAAACAAGAAAGCAACCACGGAAGATAAGGAGGGTGAGGACTGACTATATGATAGTCAGGAATCACTAGAAGGGGATAGCAGAGAAAGGACAAATGAGAATGTGATAGAGGGAGTAGAGAATGTGACAGAAGAAGTAGAGGAAGTGCAGGAAGTCACGGATAGCGAAGAAAATGAAATATTGGATTTGGCTCTATTGAGCTTAGAGCTCTATTTAGCAGTCAGAAAACCAGAAGTTACACTCCTGGTAGAAGGGAGGGAAGTCAGATTCTTGTGTGACTCAGGGGCATCATGGACCCTGATACATCCCTCCAAACTGCCGGAGAACTCAGAGTCACCTGATTACATACTAGTGAAATAATAATAATAATATTGCAATAACTGATCCTGTTTCAGGATTGACCCAGAAAAGCAAAATTGTTGTTTCTGCAAAATACCCAGTAAACCTCTTGGACAGAGACCTTATGCAGCTATTTGGTATAGCAGTAGTTCTGACTATGCAGGGTATGGAAGCACAGCGACAAATTGATACCTTTGCAGTGCAAACGGAGGGTAAAACGTGTTATTGGTACAGCCAGGACTTGGTTACGACTGGTCCAGGGGCAGTGACCGAAGAATTGATGAATGTAGCCATCAGCAAGTTCCCCTCCCTTGACATTGATAAACAGCATTTGTTGCACTGTACTCTGTATTATTGTAACACACCAGGAACTGATAAGGAATATGAGCAAGAACTGTTTGGAAATTGTGCAAACAAATTGATATTACGTAATCTGTACTGGGACACAGAAGGGAACAGTGTAGCCAGCTGTTCATTGCCCCAGGAGTTCTTTGCACTCTATAAATCTAATCGATTGCCACATGTTAGCTTAACTAAGGACAAGAATGTAAAATGGGTAGACTTAGGAGAAAAAGTCACAAGATGGGAAAAACAGACAGAGTTAGAACTGTCAGAACAGGGAATACAAATGCAGAAGTTGAATTGGATAACTCAGACCCACCCAGCTGTACACTTGCAGTCTACCAAGGACAGCTGATTAGCACTCCTATTGAAGGAGGAAGAGAATGCCTTACAGAATATACCAGAAATTCTTTGGTCAACAAGAAAATCAGATGTAGGACTTATTCGTACAGCGGGACCAGTTACTATAATGCCAAAGTCAGCATTTAGACCACAAAAAAGACAGTATCCCTTAAGAAAAGATGCAGAGGTAGGAATCAAACCTATTGTAGCAGCTTTACTTAAGGAAGGGGTGCTGGTGGAATCTCCTGATTCACCATGTAACACGCCCTTATTTCCTGTTAAGAAAGCAAATGGAGAGTGGCGTATAGTCCAAGATTTACAAGCTGTAAATGACGCAGTAATACCAAGGGCACCTACGGTGCCAGACCCACACACCCTGTTGTATGATTTAAAACCTCAACAGAAATATTTTTCTGTGGTAGATATCAGCAATGCGTTCTTTTCAATACCGATACACCCTGACAGTCAGCATTGGTTTGCATTCACATTTCAGGGGAAAAGGTATACATATAAGCGACTACCACAGGGGTATTGTGAAAGTCCAACAATATTCTCACAAGAAATGGCAAGCAACTTGGTGGGATTTACCCCACCAAGAGGTAGCCAGATTTTGCTTTATGTTGATGATATCCTGCTGGTGTCCCCCACCCAGCAAGATTGTAAAGAAGATACTATAGCGCTATTACAATTTTTAGCCACTGAAGGACATAAAGTGAACAAAAATAAACTGCAGCTTTGGAAAAAACAAGTTAAATACCTAGGATATGTAATATCCAAGGAGGGTAGGACATTAGATGAGGACAGAAAAATAGCGATTTTGCAAGCACCAAAACCCACCACCAAGAAGGAAATGATGTCCTTCCTGGGTACGACTAATTTTTGTTGGAGTTGGATTCCAAACTATGCCTTGGAATCTGCACCGCTGACTAACCTGATTTATAAAAAGCCTGTGGCAGCACAGGATTTGTTACAATGGACACCAGAAGCAGAATCTGCTTTCTACAAACTGAAACAGTTAATAGCATCCTCATTAGTTTTGGGATTACCAAACTATCATAAACGTTTTTTCCAAACTGTAAATTGTAAGCAAGGTTATATGACATCAGTGTTAACACAGCAGCATGGGGACAAGCAACGCCCTATTGCTTATTATTCATCACAACTGGACCCAGTGGCACGGTCTTTACCTCACTGTGTACAAGCAGTAGTTGCAGCTGCAATGGCAGTACAGGCTTTGGCCTCAGTAGTGTTGTTCCACCCTCTCACATGAGAGTGCCTCATGCAGTCGCAATTATTTTACTGCAAGAGAAGGTAGCATATCTTTCCCCTGCTAGGCATCTTTCCTGTATGACTATACCTTTGAGCCAACCACGTATGACAATTGAACGATGTACGACTTTGAACCCTTCTACCTTGCTCCCAACCCCTGCAGATGGCACACCACACAGCTGCCTGCCAGTGATTGAGCAAAAGACACTGCCTAGAAAAGATCCTACGGATGTTCCCTTGGATGATGCCGAGGTGACATACTAAGTGGATGGCTCGTGCAAAAGGGGTCCTGCAGGACAGAACCTAGTAGGATATGCAGTAGTTTATGATACTGACATTATAGAAGCGAAATCTTTACCACATAATTTATCTGCATAGGCAGCAGAATTGATTGCCTTGACACGGGCATGTACCTTAGTAAAGGGTAAATGTGTGAACATTTTTACTGACAGCCAGTATGCTTTTTCTACTGTACATGTTTTTGCACAACAGTGGAAAAATCGAGGAATGATAACATCTACTGGCAAACCAATTAATCATGCACAGTTTATTTTAGATCTTTTAGAATCTGTTCAGTTACCTCAGAAAGTAGCTATTTGTAAATGCACAGCTCATACCAAACAACAGGATAGGATTTCAAAAGGTAATGCGAGGGCTGATGCAGTTGCAAAGCAGGTCGCTTCAGAAGCATTTCTTTTGAATAAGGAATTACAACCCTCTGAGATTTTAGACTTAGAAATGTTAAAGACAATGCAGACACTTACTACGCAAGCTGAAAAATAAAGATGGATAAAACGAGGAGCAATTCTTGAAAAGGGGCTGTACATCTCTAAAGAAAGAAAACCGATATTGCAATCTAATTTGTTTAGATATTCAGCTTTGTTTTGCCGTGGGCAGTGCCATGCCTCAACAGGGGGGATGGTACAGCTGGTGAACCAAGTGTTCACGACGTATGGATTTACAAACTATTTTTAAAAATTTTGTTTGTTATGCCACGTTTGTAGTAAGCATCATGCACAAGGGGCGTTAAAGCCCAAGCAAGGGAGTTTCCCTACACCACCGTATCCGTTTCATACTATCTGTATGGATTTCATAGAGTTGAATAAATGTGAAAATAAGAAGTATTGTCTTGTCATTGTAGATATGTTTTCCAGATGGGTGGAAGCCTTTCCGACTAAAAATCCAGATGCTACGACTGTGGCCAAAGTTCTTGTTAAAGAAATCATCCCTAGATTCGGCATTCCGGAAAGGATCTAAAGTGACAACGGCACACACTTCGTGAACCAGACCATACAGCAGTTAAGTAGACATTTTGGTATCTCTCTAAAAAATCATTGTGCGTATCACCCTCAATCTGCAGGGCTAGTAGAGAGGCATAATGGGATTTTAAAAAGTAAGCTAAGAAAATTAATAATGGAAACACAGAGAAATTGGGTGTACTGTCTGCCCCTGGCACTGTTGAGCATAAGAACTGTTCCAAATGCAAAAGGATTGACTCCTTTCGAAAAACTCTTTGGAAGGGCTTGTTATATACCTCAGTGGAAATCTCTCATGCCCGCAGACCAGGAAGCTGACAGCACATTAGCTGTGTATATGCGAAACCTTTTAAATTCTAAACATTTGTTGCAGTTAAATTCTGTTTCAGATAAAGAACGAACCAGACCGTCAGAAGTGGCAGTGCCCCCTGGAGCGTGGATCTGGCTGAAGATAGTTAAGAAGAAGAATTGGGCATCTCCAAAGTGGGAAGGTCCATACCAAGTGCTTTTGTCAACACCCACTGCAGTCAAAATCGCGGAGCGTGCCTCCTGGATCCACCTGACGCACTGTAAATTAGTTAAAAACTTTAAACTGGACAAAAATCTTGTTACATGCCAAGAGCAAAAATGATAGATTCCAGAAGAAACAGGAATGCAGAACAACCCTTTCCTCATAAGTATTGCATAATCATCCTGTTAACTGTACTAGTGACAGTAATCTTTTTGTTGTGGCCTTTTCTTTTCCCAGCCACACAGACTGAACTGAATAAACGTGAAGCGTTACTCATAAACTGGCATCCAAACTTTAATACTTACCAGGCAATTAAATATGTGTATGCTGAGACTTTCAATGTTTTGAATTGCTGGATTTGCACAGCTTTGCCAACAGCATACGGGGGGCTATTAATGACTACGGTCCCCTTAGGGGTCAATGAGACCTGGGAGAACTTGATTTATGATACCTCAACCATTACAGCACAAGATAAAATAGCATTGCACTTGTCTGTTCCACAAAAGGGAACTGTGTGTTTTTATAAAAATGATACTGTTCAGGTGGGTTGGAGCAATTGCAGTGTGACTGTTCCTTATAGATGTTACACTAAAGGTAACAATGTAGATCTTTATTGTAATACAAACTACGATTCATTTCTTGGATTAATGCACAAAACACTTGAAGTAAAACATAATTCTGTTCTTTATAAACAGCTGTCTACAATTGATAGAAAAATGTTTTATGCAGGGCGAGTGTATATTCATAACAAGGTTACTACTGAAGTAGAGGACTGTTATTTTGTGTGTGGCAGAAAGGCATACAAATGGTTACCTGAGAATTGGTCCGGCAGTAGTTTTTTGGGTTACCTGGTTCCGGCAATATGACACACTGCAGTTTTGCCTCGAGGAAAAATTCAAAATGTCCGAGAGGTCGTCAAGAAACCTGTAAATCCAGTGGGACAAATCGATGCGCATTGGAAAGACCATCATTCCATAGGAAAGGACTGACACATATGGACTTGAGTGATAGCGTTATATCGTGGGCAGGCATATTACCGGCATATGGAGCAGTGAAATCGATCTGGGAGCTGAGAAAACTGTCGAAACTTCTCGAAGTAATGAGTAATGCAACTTTTTCCGCTCTCGAATTGGTGACTGATGAACTGAATGCTTTGAGAACTGTAGTGCTTCAGAACCGCATGGCTCTCGACTTCACCCTAGCGGCGAGAGGTGGTACTTGCGCTTTAATCCAAGAAGAATGCTGTTCATATATTCCTGACCATAAACACGAGATAGACCATCATCTTGAGGTAATTCAGCAAGTGTCAGCCATGACCAAACCAGGCCCAAACCCACTGACGGACTTTTTCCAGAAATGGTTTGGGGGTTGGGGTACCTTCCTAATGAACATCCTGATTGCCATTTGTGTAGGTATGCTCCTACTGGGAGTATGTGTTTGTTGTGGTATTCCCTGCATGAAAAGATTGATTAAAGACCTTGTAGACATGTCAGTTTCTGAAACCTTATATCAAAGTACTGAGTTTGAAGAACTGTTAAAAGACTGAGAATGCTTTCATAAGTTTAAACTGAATGACTCTCTTAACTGCAAATCCTGAGTGGAAGAGGTTAGGAGAAGAAAACAAACTGTTTATGCTTATTTTGAAAGTAGAATAAAAGTATTAAAAGGGGGGAAATGTCAGAAAAATATGTATTAATGTGTGTATTAGTAATATACTTAGTGCATTTAGAGCTTGAAAAGGGTTAACACATTTATTCTATTTCATACTGCATAAATCTGTACAAAGTGCAGTTGCTTTCTGACCTTGTATTATTAGCTAAAATCTTGCTTGTGCCTTGGAAATTTACTGAGAAGCAGGTGATTTCTGCTTGGGTTAGGAAAATAATGAATAGAACAATACTACTTGTATGAAACTCGGACAAGAGGTTCCACTGTGCTGTGAGAAAATACACAGCTGTAGAAGTTACAGATAATTAGGACAAAGCCGGTTTGAAAATATGAACTGCAATCAGCATTTGCTTGTATCTGAATTAGAAGAGTACCTTGAAAAGTAACACTGTACAGTAGAGGCTTGTAAACGGATTAATAGTCACCAAGGCCAGGTTGTTTTTCTCAAAAGTTTCTCACAAATCTAGTCATGTCAGCAGAAAATCTGAGCAACATCTGCTGTAGAACAGTGCTAAAAGTTGTGTTTGATTACGTCAGCTTAGAAGGCCATGTCTTGTAAAACAGTATAAGAATGAACATACTTCCTGTTAATAGTTAGACAAATCCTTGTATTTGCATGTTTTTGTCTCCTTGCGGCAAGTAAATTAATAGTGCCTTAACTGAACCTTACGTGTATTGGTCTTTGAAGTTTTTTTCCTTTGACAATTTATATATCCAAATTGGAAGCCACACACTCTCCAGCCAAAACCGGAATAGCTGGTCAAGAGGAAAGGTCAACACTTGCATCACACCACATGGAACACTTAGCCCTCCAAAACACACACAAGCATTACCTTTACATAAAAACACAAACCACACACCCACCTTTGTGGAGGCTCTCAATAAAAGTCTACCCAAACAGCAGAGACCTCCAAGGCAGAAACGCACTCACACCACAACACAACACTAATCACAAGACACATAACTCTCCTAAGCAGTGTGCCACTCAACCAAAGCCCCTAAGGCAAAACAGCATGCCCACCACACTAGTCATAGGTGACTCGATAGTGAGGCACCCTCATGTCCCACTCACTAGGTTGAATAAGGAGAAAGTAAGAGTCAGCTGCCTGTCAGGCGCTAGGATCCGCCACATAAGTCACACACTCAGGTCCCTCAACAGCAGGTACAAATATGACTGTCATTGTACATGTGGGTGTAAATTACCTGAGACGTACCTCCCTGGACTACATGAAAAGAGACATGGAAGAGCTCTCAGATTATGTAGCCCAGGCGGGTATGACCCTAGCCCTGAGCAGCATCCTACCATCACCCAAAATTATACCACAGTACAAGCAGAAGATGATTGATTTCAACAATTGTCTAGTTTTCTGGTGTCATTCTAAGGGGATCCAGTATCTGTCTGCCTGGGATGACATGATTAACAGACCTTGATGCTTTGCCAGAGATGGCATGCATCTGTCACCCCTATGTTACTCAATACTGCCCAAGACTCTTGCCACCCGTATAGTGCCTTTTTTAGGCAGTGTTCCAAAGTCCAAATTACCACTGTAACAGCTACAAACAAATGCAATCTGAGGGTCATGCTGCTCAACGCAAGAAGTCTAAATCTCAAAATGCACTCACTCAAAGCACTCCTTAAAATGGAGAACATCGACATTTGTGCCATATCAGAGACCTGGCTCAAGCAGCAGAAAGCACCCCTGCACTACCAGGCTATAACTCATTCCACACCTTTTGGTCCCAGAATTTGGACCGAAGCTCCAAAGGGGGTGGTGTTTCCATATTCATAAAGGATGCGCACACCTCCAGACTGGTAGCCCAACATAATGCATTAGAGATACTTCAGGTGCAGCTAACACTGGGTAAGACAGCAATTCAGGTCGTAGCCTGCTATAGATCCCCAACCATGTCCGAAGACTCACACTTCATGTTCCTAAACACCCTGGAAATATTAAGGTCCAACCTAACACTTTCATACTGGGTGACTTCAGCTACCCCTCCATTAAATGGGAATACTACTCATGTACCAATAGACTTGCCCAACGTTTCCTGGAATTCATTAATTCCAAAGCCCTGGACTGGCTCGTTCTTACCCCCACTGGAGGTAGCAACATCAATGACCTGGTCATTACTAACATGGGCGACCATTGCTTTACAACAGTAGTCAACTTCTCCCTGGTTAGATCCGACCACAAACTAATCACCTTGGAAATCCACATCACTCCCACTCCCTCCCAAAGGTAACCACCATGAAAAACTTCTCCAAAGCTAACTTTGGGCTCCTAAAAACAGAGGGGGCTAACTTCACTGCACAGTTGCATGACCGTAGAATCATACACCGATGGACTGTACGAACATACATGGATCTCGCCATACCCAATAGAACCAAGACACTCTCCTCCAAAAAAAAAAGAAGCCAATCTTAGTGGTCCCCTGCCATAAACAAACTCTACAACAGAAAGATAAAACTGATGCAGAATAAGGTAAAGTCCTAAGATTAGAAAAACTTCCTTATCAGCCTCAAAAAACGTTGAGAGCTAACTATGAAAACAGTCCGTATCCAAAGCAGTTTTGTCTACCACGTTATCACTAACCCTCCTGCAATATGCTCTGCAGTCTTCTTCAATACCTCATATTGCCCATAAGACATATGAGATGAACAAAATTTAATGAAAAAACACATTAGATACAAGGCAAAACTCTGGTAAAAGCAAGAAGAAAAACAACCATACAAAGAAAAGGAGACAGTATTTCAGAAGAGTGTGGTAAATCTCATAGGCAGTGTCACTCATTTTTTATCAGACAACGTGGTAAATACATGGAAGAGATGTGTTGAAAAGATATTGGATTAAAAAAAGCCATGGAAGAATATTAGGAGGTCGAATACACTGAACAATTAGCAAAAGGTTGATAAGTGGGATTAAAAACCTCATAAAGAAGAAAGAGTACTCACAGATGTGCTGGCTCAAGTGACCCTTATACATTGTCTAAGTCAACAGTACCATTATATACAGCAGACAGATACAGCCTTTATATGTGACTAATGTTTCTATCTGTGCTGTGCTAGATGATCTGTAAGCATAAGCAGACTAAGAATGTTATAGACACTAATTTTGCCTTAAAAACTGGACCACTGTTCAACAGGCTATGTTGCAAGAGAATGGAGGATCACAACAGTCATTCCCCTCCCCATCAAGTGACCCAGGGAACTACAAAGCCATCAGTCTAACAAGCCTAATATACAAAGCCATGGAATGAATTATCGTGGTAATGATAAACAAAGATATTGGCAACTAACCCCATGCCATTTAGGCTTTAAGGGAAGGTCATGCCTATTTAACCTGGTAGACTTCTTTGAGTGGGTCACCATGGCAATGGACGAGGGAGGGTAAAACAGTGCACACTATGTATCTTGACTTGCTAACCAGTCAGGCATTGTTGACAAGCTCTTTGAAGTGGGCATAAATCCCTACACAACTCTCTGGACTGCAGATAGTAAAGACAACCACAAGGCCTTCTGTAGTTATGTAAAGAATCTCCATGGCAATACCCAGATTTGCTCTGAGCTACTGCACAATGGCACCTCCTATACTGAGCCAACAGATATTGCCAATATACTGGCCGACAGATTCAGTGCCAACTTTACCCCTCTCTCCCCCTAAGGGACCAGTTACAATACCAGTAGATTGCCAGGCACCCAGTATTATTGCTGCACAGGTTAAAACGGCACAGTCTAAGGCCAAGAATACAGCTTCTGTGGGACCTGACAATATCCCTGACTGTGTTCTACATGAACAACAGAGTGAACTGACACCTCAGCTGTGTGCCCTGTTCAATCACAGCCTCACCTCAGGATTTGTCCCTACCGAATGGCGCACTGCTCCAGTCATCCCTCTCCACAAAGGAGGAGCGACTACAGACCCTGGGAACTATTGCCCCATTAGCTTGACAAGTCTGATATGCAAAGCTATGGAATGTATCATCATGGACCTAATAAACAAGGATGTAGGGAATCTCCAAACTCTGGATCCCACACAGTTTGGCTTTGTGAAGGGTAGATAATGCCTGCTGGACTTGGTCAACTTCTTTGAGTCAGTCACCAGAGCTGTGGATGAAGGCAAGGTGGTTCATACAGCCTACCTTGATCTGGCCAAGGCCTTTGATACCATTCTCCACTCAAGAATCATAGAAAAACTCACTAAGCTAGGCATCAACCCCTATATCAATAGGTGGGTTGCAAACTGGCTCACAGGCAGAACCCACACTATGAAAGTAGCTGACTCCAAGTCAGACTGCCAACCAGTCACGAGTGGAGTCCCACAGGGTTCGGTCCTGGGTCCTCTCCTGTTTGGTATCTACTTCTCTGAAGGTCCGGGCCAACACAAATGGACTCTGGCTGTCAAAATTCTCAGACGATTGCAAGTTGGGAGCTATTATTAACTCCGCAAGTGATGTTGACATCCTACAGAAAGGTCTCACTGAGACCAACAACTGGTGTCAGAACCATGGCCTTAAGCTCAGTGCCAAAAAATGTGTCATCATCCCCTTTGGGAAAAACCCAGATCCCATGAATTACCACATCGATGGTAGTCCACGTAACACAGAAGGTGTTATAAGAGATCTGGGAACACATATTGACAGCAATCTCTCTTTTGACCACCACATTGTCACTGTGGTCAGAAAGTCCTTCTATGTGACACATCTCATTACTAAGGGTTTTACATCCAGGAAGAAAGGGATCACTGTCTCCCTCTACTCTTCCCTCATTAGGCCAATCATTGAGTACAATGCCCCATTTGGCATGTACCTCACTAAACACCTGCAACAACTGGAGAGGCCGCAAAAGTACCTCACAAAGAGGATCCTAGGCCTTAAACATTCGTCCTATATGGACAGACTAAAAAAACTCCAGCTATTGTCTGCCTCATTATCGTCTACTTAGAGGCGATCTCTGCTTGACTTACAAAGCCAATTTTAACCCAGCTCTGTTAGAAATGCTACATCTGAAGAAATCCCAATCCCTCCACACCACACGCTCCAGAGACCTCAACCTCATTACCACAATCAACAGAACATGCTGGAGGGGACAGGTTCAGAACCCAGAGACTGCCCATGCTATGGAAATAGACTTCCCATATATGTCAAGCAGAGCACCTCACTGGCCCTCTTCAAGAGAAATCTTGATGAGTGGATGGGAAATAGAAAATTCACCCCAGGGATCACTCCAGTGGCTTTACTCGACAGAGGCAGTGGGAATTAAGATCTGGTGGCACAATGCCAGGGTAATCCTATGGGCTAGGCTTGTAAAGTTTCCAGGGTCATTAGCCTAGTACACACCTATGAACCTAAAAAGTATGCCTATTGCAGTCAGCTGTGCTAGGTAGAAGGATTTTCTAAGGGTTGTATGGTGGTCAAAGGAGACTTATTTTGCTATAAAAGTGCCTAGCACCCTCATAACTATGTTTATTTTGGCAAGGTATTATATCTGAAGTAGACAAACAGGTGCTCATGTTTTCCGAAAAACAAGAGTACCACATTTTTAGCATATAGCTTTAGACCATGGTCCCATCATCACAGGCTCTCTTGAAGGGTCTGGCAATCCTCTAGAGAGTTGATAATAGCTCCAGGTTTGCAGTTATCTTTAGTCAGTGAAAGTCCCTTGACATCAGCTTTGACATCATAGCAGTAAATACCCAGTAGCAGCAGCTGTAGTACTGAGCCCTGGGGAACCCCACAAGTAACAAGCCTTTTTAGAGGTGTTTTGTCTCCAATACTATTTTATTGGGTTCTGTCTATGTGCCAATTTACTGTCCAGTGGGTCAAATAAGGATTAAGATTAAGTTAATTAATTTGTTGATACTGCCCAAGTGCAGAATGGTATGAAAGGCTTTTAACAGATCAGGGTGAACAGTATGTGCCAATTTGTATTGCCTCAGTGACTTTTTTCAAAAAGGTTAAGCAGGTGGGATTTTCACTTCAGAAACTCAGAGTGGTTTGGCTTAAGGGACTATACACTGCTAATATCTTTGTTTGATTTCCATAATAATGCACTTCATTAGGGGCTTAGGGGTTGGCATAATGGTTAAGGTGCTCACCTTATAGATGAGGTACAGGGTTTGATTCTCACCAATGGAAATTGGCTAGGCTTAAAATGTTCACAAGGGCACCTAGCCTATTACTTCACATAAACCTATGAACATATATTACCTGTTGCTTTGGCTATTTGTTCTGTAGTTAATAGGATCAGTTGTGGGGTCAACTACAGCTGTTCTCCACTCCTCTGGCAGGAATTCACTTGAGAGTGTCAGTGTTAACAGCTTCATTGAGATAGTGCTTCGTACTGACAAAGAAGCAACCTGGAACATTATTAGACCCCTTAAACCTAGTGTTTTTCTTGCTTTGGAGAGTGCCTTTAGCTGTTGCTCCAAGGTGATCCTAAGGGTGGGTGCAGACATGATGGCATAGAAGTGGAAGTTGGGGGGGGGGGGCAGGGAGGAGAAGTTTAAGCTATAGTTGTCTGCTTGTATGTTAACGAAGCCCTCAGAGGCTGACTGACTGTTATTATTTATCAATTTGGTGTAGTGCTAGGTGTGTTGTTCTAAAGTTTTCTGACATTACTGTAAAAGGTCTTATGGTTTTCCATGACAGAGGAGGCAATTTTATGTTCATTCTTTTTAGATTTGCTTTTGTGTCTTTGATTAACCTTTTGAGTTCTGTTTTGGAGTGTGGGATTTTCAGTTTATTTTTCATGGTAAGGATTTTTTTCCTTTTGTTTGTAGCATGTTTGTACTGTTGTCAAGTCAAGATGTACTCTTAAAATTGGCATTATATTTGTTTCTTAGTAGGACCAGTGTTTCAGTGCAACATTGAGGTGTGAGTAGAAGCTATTTGCAAATATGGTGGTGTTGGCTACTGGAGCTGCAAGAGGAGTGGGTTGTTAACCACTTCATATCATTGACTTGCTGTTGTAAGCTCTACGTTGAGAAATTTCTAAAGACAGTAAGGTTTGTGGGCAAGTTGGGGTGGGCCCTCAAAGTGAGTAGTGTGGACCGTCAGACAATGCTGCCAGTGACAGGATATCTACAGGCATTGAGCAGATAGGGGTTATATTTGTAACAAGCAGATGCAGTAAATTTGAACCTCTCATAGAAGATTGTGCTGCCTAGTCTAGATAGTTTCCACTGATGAAATCAGGAGGAATTGTATGTATTTATTTGTAGTAGTGTACGTTTTCCATTTTGTAGATAGATAGCTGAAATCCCCAAGAATAATGATGTTTGGTTCAAGAGTGACGGACACTAGTTTCTTTAGGTATGCTTATGAAATATTCTTGTCATGCAAGGGGACTGTAGCTGGCCATGATATGGTAAGAAAACTTTGTAAGAGGAAAAGTCAGCTTCTTCATTCTAAAAGGCTGCTGGAGGCCAGTATATTTCACTTGAACCGTCACTCAGTGGTAAGTTTCCTTTTTACTTGGGGCTGCCTGGATTTTAAATCTGGACAATTATACAACTTGGCACTCTTTTTGGCTTAGAAGCAGACCATGCAACACTTCATATCTTAAAAAAAAGGTAGAGACAAAAAGTGACTGTTCTTCAAGCCTATCTTGGTCTACAGTGCAATTCCCTGAGAATCCTATGCAAGTTTGCTGGTTGGACATTCCCAGAATGTTAACTGGCTCTTTATGAGAGGAAGGGCAAGCTTTTTGGAGGTCCTTTTGAGAGTGGCAGAGTCCACTTCAGCCTTCACTGTTTGGCCAGTGGCTGTTTCACCTGGGGCTGCATGGATTTTAAGTTTGGATGCTTGCATACCTTAGTGCTCTCTCTCTCTCTCTGTCTGAGCTGTGGACTGTGCAACACTGTGAAAAACGACAAAACAGAAGATGATGAGAAAGCAGCAGTTATAGAAGTCCTTTTTCTGTACATCTTTTTAGGGGCTTAGGTGAGTATGCCTGCTTGGACTTGTCTGAACATATTTGGACTTGCTTGGAGTATTAACTTGTTCTTTGTGCGGAGAAAGAACAAACTTCTTCATTCTGTAAGTCTGTTGGAGAGGGGGTAGATTCCGCTTGTACTTTTACTAGTGGGCTGACTTGTGTTTTAACTGAGACCACCTGGATTTTAGAGTTGCACAGTTTGGATCTCTTTTTGGCTGAGCTGTGTATTGTGCAGCTTTCTACAGGCCAGTTCAGCAAGTAGCCAGCAAACATTATCTTTCATTAAAGACACTATTCTACTCTGTCTCTGGTTAACTATTAATACTACCTCCTGGCACTAGAAAATTCTCTCTATCTTCCCATTAATACTTACACCTCCCTGGCAAAACTTCTTATATTAAGTATGCATGACATAGATAATGTTGTAGAAGTAGTGAGATGATCCAACTAAGATGCTTTATGTATCTTTACCACATTTGTGATTAAGCGTCTGATCATGGAATACCCTTTACCTACTCTGCCATCTTTAACTTTGCTTCATACTGCAGTAAAATGCATAGTGGAAATGTCATCTGCTGTTGATTCTACTGCCCACAACTTAACTGATTAGGTAGTATTTATATGTAAAAAACGTGGCAAGCTTATCTTGTTTCTTTCTACAGTTCCTATTTTTGTTTAAGACTGGTTTTGCTTTTAGACTATTTTTGCTGTGTTTTCTTCTTTTAGACTCTTGCTCTTAGCGTGTTTTACTCCATTTTTTATACTGTTTCCCTGTCTCTAGCTTACATAATAATGTTTTACTGGTTTTCTAGTTGCTAATGTATGTTCTATGCTATTTTTGCTAGTCTTTGCACTGATATATTTAAACTCAAGTTCTTTTATTAGTGTACAAACCAGTGCTAACTACACCATTAGCTAGATCTTGCTTCGGTCCATTCTCTTTTGGTTTTCTTGTCTTTATCCAGTATCTTGGCCTCCTCATCTCTGCTGTTATTCTGTTACGTCACCCTTCCTCCTTATCTAAACACCAGTTGTCTAATATAGTCATTTAATTTTATCCCTGTCAGTATCATGTTTATTTCACTTTACCTGGAGTGGTGTGTGCTGGTCCACAGATCATTTTGCCGTGACCCAGGCCAGTGGGCATTTATAGCCTGCACATTAGCTGTCCTTCATTATTGCTGTTGCAGTATTCATTACAGAAAGGATATCCTGCCATGCACCATACATCAGGCGTATGTCCTACATATCAGGCGCAAGGTACATAAATGACATACAAGTGCCAAATTCTCACAACTTTTTTGCCACCACTGCCAGTGTGAACGCTGTTTTTGAATTTGGTTTGTGAGTTCTTCATGTTGTTTCAGCTATGCATGGATTTTTCACTCACAAAGATAGACATGAACAGTGCGTTTTCGGTTTAGGCGCCGACCATGATAACACTCAGTGCGATATTTGCCAGGCCTCTGTATCCAAGACCCTGCACAGTTGCCAGTCATGTTTATCAGTGTATTTAGAAAACCAGTGTCTAAAGTTGTTATCTCCGGGAACTATAGCTTTAGATTCCCCCTGGAAGTTCAGCCACTTAACAAAAAGAAGTCCAAATAACTGAGCTTAGAGACATCTGCTGTTCAGCGTCAGTCAAACATCTCCATAGAATCAGATGTAGAACCCAATGGCTATCAGATTCCAATGCCTGCTCCCTCTGTTGCAACCCCGTTGAATGTCAGCACTGGACTGGCTATCCACACATTTGCTGAGGCTGAGCCTACATCTGCTGCAGATAAGAAGGGGGGCTGTGGCTTATCATATCTGAAGGGCCTAGGGAGATTCACTAGATTCTTGAAAGGGAGGAGTAGCCATAGATAGAACCCACCTCCTCTCCTCACTCTTATATGCATCCTCCATACTTACTAACCTCAAAAAGTCAGAACTAAATAAATTAGAATGATGTTACAATAAATTGCCAAGTTTGCAAATGATTCCACACATTCAACCCACCAGTGTCAATGCCTAAACAATTTTTCTTCTTCGGAGCTACCTCATGTTATGATCTATAACCAATTAATAATGGCTCACAAAATATTACACAATCCTGACAGTATACCTTCCCTAAAAAATCTTCTGCAACCCTACTTTAACATTCGTAGTCTTTGATCATCTAACAAAGACTTACTCCAAGTAACCAAAGTGTCCAATACTCTTTACTCTAACTTTGTTGCTAAAAATTGGAATACCCTTCCACGTAGTATTAGATCCATAAGCAATCTTACCCTTCCACATAGTATTAGATCCATAATCAATCTTAATCATTTCAAAATATCTCTCAAAAGACACTTATTTGAATCCTGGCTTTGCACATGTAACACTCCAGGTTAATTATTAACTTAGCATTACTTATACAATTTGGCTGTACGTACTAACTCTGTTAACATATCCCTTCTAACAACACTACCTCTCTATAAGTAGTTACATTCTTAGCTGCAACTCTCACCACGGAAGTATTACTAGCTATGCACTACTTTGCTTAAGTGATTCTCCTTACTTAATTTCCTAACTAATGTTATGTTCCTCCGCATATATAAGTTCAACTATATATTTGTGTATATTCAAATGTTTAAAATCTTGTTCTATTTGATACTTACTATGTATATATTTTTGTTTTTACATTTTATCCTGTAAATGTGTTAACACTAGTTTTTTTTCTATAATTTCTATTACTTGAAGGGATAATTTTGTATGTAAGCTTAAGATGGAGCTTTTCTCCCCAGGCGTCTGCTGAAAATGGGCACTGTCTCAGTCGGACCATCCCGGTAAACTAATAATAAATAAATAATAAATAAATTTTATTCGGTCTTTATGAGGCCTTTATGGCCTTAAACCCCCCTCAGGGCTTGCCTGTGCCTTTACCTTTTGCCTTTACTTCCATTCCTTCCAAGCGGCTCTGAGTTTCTGGCTCTTCTGATGAGGAGGAAGAACTGGATTCTGGGGAGGAGTCCCTCACTTACCTTTTGCATATCCTTTCCCCTCTTGCCTTGGGATCAGATGAGGGGTTATACTCTCTTTTCTGATTTCCTTGTCGAGGAGCTGTCCTTCGGAGACAAAATTGTTAAAATGATGGAGCATTTCCAGTGGAAAAGTTTCCAAATGTCTGAGGTCCCAAAAATATATTATAACCTGTTACAAGTGGACTCTCCTAGGATTTCTGCAAAGTTCTCTGTTTTGGAAGCTCTCTGGATACATTTACTTCTGCTTCACAGGCTCCAGAGACTCAGCCCCCTGTTCATATAAAAAAATGTTTTACAATCCCTGAGGCTCTAAAATTCCTGTAAGAAAATCCTTCCGATCTGGCATTGATTTCTCTGTCTGCTGATAAACCCTCTAAGCTGATTCCTTGTTCCAAGCTTTTGCCTTTTGATAAGGACATTAGGGCTATGGACATGTGGAAAGAAGGTATACTTTGCCACCTTGTGCCTTTGAGCCATAAGTTACCAGACCCATATGAGCAGGTATGTTCTTGCTCTATTGTCCAAGCTTCGAGGTGTGTTAACTGACATCCCTGACTCTGACACCAAGTCCTCTGTCATTTCTTAATTGGGTTCTGCTTCATGGGTTGCTCACCATTCCATCAAATGCAGTTGTGATGCTGTTGATGCCTCTTCAGGACATTTGTCAGCGTTATTTATTGGGAAGCATTCCTGGCTCAAGTTGCAGTCTCTCCCTTAAGATATTAAGACCAAATTGTTTGACTGTCCCTTGGACACCTGGAATCTGTTTGGCTGTGCAAATGCAGACATCTTTAAAACCTTGTAAGAAAAAAGGCAGGTTATACAGGATCTTAAGCAAATTTTCTCCCCTATACCCAAGATTCAAAGTAACTACCCTTCTAAGATTCCCTTTGTGCATACACATTCCAAGCCAACCCTTGCAGGGTAAGAGACCTTCCAAAAAAGAGTGTTTTTTGATTTTTCCTTTCCTGACAAGTCTGCCTCTGACATTCATCCTTCTCTGCTCCTCTGCCAGATTCCTCTTTCTCACCAGTTAACTCTGTCTTTTCCAATCTGGCAACACATCACCACATATACTTGGGTTCTTTCAGTCATCCAAAACAGTTATTTCATAACTTAGAAATCCCTTCCTCTTTTTCTTCAGGGATATTGTAACTCCCTTCTTGACAAATTCCTCATTTTCTTTCTCGTCTTCATGACCTTTTAGCTCCTGGGACTATTAAGCCCATTCCTCTAGGATTATACTCAAGAATATCTTTAGTCCCCAGAATAGAAACAGTCTAAATTTCTCCTTTCTCAAATAATTTCTGAAAGTTCCTTCTTTCAGAATGTTGAGCCTCCAGTCACTGTCTCCTCTGCTGCTTTCTTAGGCCTTTCTGGTATCTCCGGACCTGAAAGATGCCTATCTCTACATTCCTGTTCACTCTTTCTTCAGGATTCTTAGATGTTCTTCGTGTTTCACTGTTGCAGTCATCACATTTGGGTTATCCTTGCCAGGGTAGCACTCGACCGGCCCAAATACCAGAGGTTTAGTATTTCTGCATTGATTGCTGTCACTTCAGGACTGACGTCAGGTCATCAGTAGTATAAAGTAAGGCAGCTGACGCCATTACATCAGTCTTTCTTGCCGCGGAGCCTGAAGCAGAAGCAGTTCGTACGAGTGCCGGTCGGCCGCTACCTGAGTTTCGTGTTCCGAAATGAAGCTGAAGTCGTCTAAAGCTAAGTACCCCTTTGGGGATCCCTTTTTCTTGCACTAACCGATGTCAGAAAAAGTTAACAATTGTCTCACCTGTGGAAAGCAAATACCATACTGAGACTTTCATTCTTACTGCATCACTTGCTTAGGCCCAGACCACAACATCCCCCGCTGTTGCTTTTGTGC
Organism: Protopterus annectens; assembly: GCF_019279795.1. NCBI lineage: Eukaryota > Metazoa > Chordata > Ceratodontiformes > Protopteridae > Protopterus > Protopterus annectens. The sequence continues at coordinate 1,378,467,654 of NC_056732.1, forward strand.
TATATTCAACGCCAGAACTATACATCATCAGGCGATTGTTGTAGTTAGATATTTTCACCTACAGTCCTCAAATTCTGATATGGCTTCGGTAAGCCATCCGACAGCAGATCTTCCAAAAAAAGTAAGGATAAAGACAGAGACAGACCGCACAGGTCCAAACCTACTGACGATGCTTCCATTAAGCTAGTTGTCAGTTCTCTGGTCGTCAGTGAGGCGGTTTTGCAGCCCCTGATGCCCGCTTCTGTGGATTCGCAGGCAGCTACCGAGACCCTTTCAGAGTCCAGTATGCCACAAAACTCTTCTTCGACTAAGAAGCCTGCAGTTGTCTCTCCCTTGGATGAGTCGAAGCTACTGAGCAGGCACTGGCTTCAGAGGAAGTACTTTGCACTACCGATTCTTGACACAAACCAACTTCTTTCATGTTTACCGTTCTTTCGAAAACTACCGAATTTCTAAGGCCCAGGGTACGAACCGCACCCAAGAAACCAACGACCCAATCTTAGGCACCTTCTCCTTGCCTCAGTCTCAAATGCTTAAAATAGCAGAAGACCTTATCGTGCTGATGAGGGGAAGCCAAGCGACCCCTTACAAAAGAAAACGAGGTCTGTCCCCAGTAGTTTTGTCTGAACAAGAGTCTGATGACTCTGATGCATCTGAATATGAAGACATGCAACCCCTCTCTGCTTATGAGGATTCTGATGCAGAGGATTGCATTCCTTCAACCTCTCTACTGGAGAAATTCTCCTTTGAGGAAACCCTTCATACTTTAAGGGAACATTTCCAATGGGAATGTCAGGACTACCCTCAGTCTAAAAAGAGACTCAGGGAATTCTTAGATCTTCCACAGTACTGAACCTTGGCCATTCCCCTAGTCCTGGATGTTGTGGACGATGTTTTCCTGGAATCCCTTTTGACTTCTGGCACCCACCCTCCTGCACCCAGAAAACATGACAGGTATTAGAGTCCCTGGCTCACACAAATTTCTTTTAAAAAATCCTACTGCTGACCCTGAGGTAATTTCTCAAGGGCCTAAAGGAATTAAAGCAACCTCTGCTAAGAATCCCACCCCCTAAGAGAGGGATTCCCGAGTACTAGACAGATGGGGTAAAAAGGTATACACCTCTGCTACTCTTGCTATCAGAGTACTAAATTGCCAGTTTCATATGCTAACATTTCAGCAACATACCATGCAACTCCTCAAACAAAAAGTGTCTTCCTTTCCTGCTTGTGCAGAATCTAAAGAGTTAATGCATTCTGCAAGTCAAGTAACTTAGCACACCTTACACCGTGGTTTTGATGCCCTAGAAGCTTCTTGCAGGGCAGCAGTCACCGGTTCTGTCCTTAGAAGGCATGCATGGCTTAAGGAACAGACCTTGCCAGACCATGTTAAATCTAAATTGTTGGATGTGCCCTTGCACAAAGACAACTTATTTGGCACCAAGGCAGAGGTGGTCTTAAAAAAGATGGAAGAAAAAGCTTAATCTATGCAGGCAGTTAAGGATTTCTTACAGGTCCAGCCACCCAGGTTCAGCAGGCATTGCCCCTCCAAGCACTGGTCCTTTCCTGCTCCCACCAGGTCAGTTCAGCCCAGACCCCATGGAAGCAGACCCCCAGACAGCAGCCACAGGGAATGCAGAGATCAAAACTGCGGAATTCCTCCACTTCAAAAACAAGGAGCTCTAAGCCACCCCCTCATAGTAAGAACTCACAATGACTATCCTACCCCACCCCCTCCCTCTGCCCACTTTCACTTACCCCAAGGAGGAAAACTCTCCTTTCATGCAAGCACCTGGGCCACCATTACCACATTCCTATCAGAGAATCATGCAGGAAATGTCTACTTTTCAGGGCAGGATCTCTGCACTTCACTTTGGCTTATCTTCTGCTCCCAGAGTTTTCACAAAATGCCTGGCTCCGGCCATTGCCTTTTGCAGACAAAGGAATATCCAAATTTACCCATATTTAGACAACTGCCTAATTCAGGCAGACAGTCAGGAAAAGCTGCTCAAGCACCTGGCCTTTGTAAAGTCCCTACTGACCTCCCTAGGGTACACTATCAATGAAAAGAAATCCAAACTAGTACCCACCCAAAGGATTATATTCCTGGGAGTAAGCCTGGACACAGCATTCCAGATGGCATTCCTTACGCCAGAAAAGCAAACTTACCTGACAGCCTACTTCTCTCAACTAGCCACCAGACCCCAGTTATCTGCAAGGAAAATCCTGCAAGCTCTAAGGTTCGTGGCATCTTGCATTCTACTCATTCCATATGCCAGACTGCATATGAGGAAATTTCAGTGGTACCTAAAAAGCCTTTTGTGTCAACACACTCAAGACCTGGAAACTCTTACACCCATGATACCTTGCCTCAGGAAAGATTTTCTTTGGTGGGCAGCAGAATGCTCCCATAACAAGGAACTACCTTTCTCACCACCCCTGCCACCCAAACCCTCACCACAGATGCATCAGACTATGCCTGGGGTGCACACCTGGATGGGAGGTGCATACACGTCCAATGGAGCCCACAGCAAATCCATCTGCACATCAACCAAAAAGAGATGTTTGCTGTCCAGCATGCATTGACAGCTTTTAGGCCCCTTCTCTCCCCAGGGGCTCTCCTGATCATAACAGACAACACTACTGTGATGTGGTATATCAACAAGCAGAGAGGGACTCACTCCTACCCTCTGTGCAGGCTGGCCATGACCCTTTGGCATACAGCCTTGCCATGCCACTCCTCCTGTTAGCACAATTCCTGCCAAACTGTCTGGCAGACCACTTAAGCAGAAATCTTCTGGACCCACATGAGTGGCAGCTAGGCAAAAGAACCTTCATCCTAATAGCTCAGAAATTGGGCACTCCGAAGGTCGACTTCTTTGCCTCCCACACCAACCATCAGCTCAGCAAGTTCTGCACCAGGGAGCATCACGGCATGGCTTTGGAAAGTGGATGCATCGGTCTATGCCTTTCCTCCACTACCTCTCATCACCAGGGTACTGCGCAAAATAAGGGAGGAAAAATCAAAGACAATTCTTAGCTCCAGACTGGCCTCGCCAGCACTGGTACCCACTGCTGCGCAGCCTGACCCCACTGCCACCTTGGCATCTCACTCAGACCCCAACCCTCTTTACCCAGAGGGAAGGAGAATTCATGCATTCCCAATTGCAGAACCTCAATTTGGCAGCTTGGCTTATTCCCTAACCACTGATCAATCTGCCAACCTCAGTAAACCAGTTCTAGATGTTATACGTGAGGCCAGACACCCTAGCACTAGAAAGTCTTATGCTGATAAATGGAAAAGGTTCTGCATCTAGAGTCAGGCTAAGGGAGCCAATACGGCACAGCCCTCCCTCCCTCTCATCCTGGATTACCTAGCTGACCTGCTACACAGTGGTCTCTCTTTTTCCTCTATTAAAATTCATGACTCTGCTGTCTCTGCTCATTTCCCCACTGAGCAGCCCCTTTTCTCACACTCTCTGATCAAACAATTCCTAAGAGGGGCTAGCAACTTGAGGCAAGTCAGAAGAGCACCTACCCCAGCTTGGGACCTTAACTTTGTGTTGGAAAAGCTCACCCCGCCCCCTTCAAACCAGCATCTTCAGCAGAGTTAAAATTTCTCTCCTGGAAGACAGCTTTTCTTCTGGCCATCATTTCAGCCAGAAGGGTCTCCGAGCTACAAACACTCTTGACTGTGGAGCCCTTCATCATCTTCCATGCTGACAGTTTCCCTCAAGACTCAGCCATCCTTCATGACCAAAGTTGTGTCCAGTGTGGCTCTCCACCAATCCATTAATTTGCCCACCTTTGTCCCTAACCCACAGAACAAGGGGGAAAGGATCCTGCACTCTCAAGCTGTGGACAGACTGCTCAGATTTTGTCTAGACAGGACTAAATCATTCAGAAAGTCTGATCAATTGCTGGTTAGCCTTGCTGCAGGGGCAGAGGGCAAAGCCATCTCCAAAGAAACAATTTCCAAATGGATAGCACACTGCATCCATTTCTGTTACAAGCGACACAGAAAGCCTTCCCCTAAGGGGGTCAGGACTCACTCCACAAGAGCAGCCGCCACCTCGGCAGCTTTCTTCAGAGGAGTCCCCACCAGAGACATCCTGGAGGCTGCCACCTGGACATCTGTTCACACTTTCACCAAACATTACCACCTGCCTATCTTCTCCAAATCCATGGCAGGCTTTGCCACTGCAGTCTTGCAGGGCATCCTAGCCAGCCCCTAGTCTCTGACACCTCCACCCTTTTCCTCAGCTTTGGGAATCAACCCAAATGTGGTGACTGCAACAGTGAAACATGAAGAACGTAGTACAGTTGTGTACACTTACCATAAATATAGATGTTCAAGTCTATTCACTGTTGCAGTCCTGGTTTCCCTCTCTCTCTCTCTCTCTCTCTGTCTCTCTCTCTCTCTCTCTCTCTCTCTCTCTCTCTCTTTCTTTCTTTCTTTCTTTACTATTGCGGTTCTTCCACCATAACCTGGCTCCCACTTGGGGGATCCTGACAGTTAGGGCAAGAAAAACTGATGTAATGGTGTCGGCTGCCTTACTTTATACTACTGATGACCTGACGTCAGTCCTGAAGTGACAGCAACCGGGCCGGCTAAGGGCTACCCTGACAGGGATAATCCAAATGTGATGACGGGAACCGGGAATACACTCGAACATCTACATTTATGGTAAGTGTACACAACTGTACTTACTCTGCTTTGCCTTTAGGTCTTTCTACAGTACTAAGGGTTTTCACAAAATGTCTCACCCTGGTTATAGCCACCTTCTGCAGGATCTCAACTTTACCATGATCCTCCTTTGCACTGGGGGTTTCATACTCAAACATAAAATGTTGATTCTGATCCTGTCACAGGACTAGATTTTCTTGGGATGCAGGCTCCAGACCCTTTTCAATAATGGCTTTTCATCTTCCCAAGGTCCTTTCTTTGACAGCTTTCTTCCAGTCTCCTCTTTTACTGGAGGTATATGCATGAAAGTTTCTTTGACCCCTGGATTTATGGCTTCCATCATTCCAATGATTCCTTTGGCCAGGCACCATATGTGGAAGTTTCAGTGGTACCTCAAAACAGTTTGGCTACAGCGTTGTCATCCTCTGGACTTCTCTGTCCCTCTCTTGCCTTTTTTCAGGCTGGAGTTCATATGGTGGATTCACCAGATTTCCCTTGAATCCAGGTTTTCCTTTTTGGGTTCCTTCCCTCACCCAAGAGCTGTTCACAGGTGCTTCAGGTCTCAGTTGAGGGGTTTCCTTAGACAATGTCAGGGTTCAGGGGATCTGGTCTCCCAGACAAGTCAACGACCATATCAATATCAAGGAGATGAGAGCCTATGCTTTTAGTTATACAAGCTGTGCATTCTTTATGGATTCCAGCTCCACTCAGGATTTTTACAGACAACACCAGTATCATGTGGTACATAAACAAGCTAGGGGTAAAAAGTCTTGCCTTCTTTGCAGGCTGGTCTTCATTGTTTGGAAGTTTGCTATTCTCCATCATTTGACTCTTCAGGTGGTTTACATTGCCTCAGAGCATAATCTGGTGACAGACAATCTGAGCAGGTCCAGGACAGAGCCTTTCGAGTAGATGCTTTGCAGGAAAGTTTTCCTGGACATTGTTCATTTGTAGGGTATTTCTCAAGTGGATCTTTTTCCCTCCCTTTTGAACAGACAACCTGCCAAGTTCTGTTCGAGTGCCAAATGCCCTGGCATGGAAAGCAGGCACTGTCTTGTTCTTGGAAGGGAATATTCCTATATGCTTATCCTCTGTTGTCAAGGGTCCCACACAAGATCATGTAGGGCAGGCCCAAAATGTTGGTAGTGCCTCCCGTTTGGCCCCAATAGCATTGATTTCCCCTTCTCTTCTAACTGACCAGGTACGACATCCACAAGTAATCTCACAAGATGGATCTTTTCATATAGGACAAAAGTGCTCTCATTTACCCTCACCTTCTCACCCTACAGTTGACCTTGTGGGTGATAGTGTGATACATTTTTACTTAGACTGTTTTTTTTATCCATCACTATTACTAAATGTCTCCCATTCCTCAGCTGCAAGAAAATAAACAATAGATCTGAAGTAGGAGAATTCATTTGTCAGCAACCTGTGGGTATGGATCCGATATCGGATCCGAACCGGCATGGTTTATCCAGCTATGGATCCGAGCTCCTAGCTCCTCCCCTCACCCATAATGCCCTGCTCTCCCTACATGACCTCAGATCTAGTTTGCCGCGCATGGTAAAGGCTGGGTCGTCAGAGCTCCAAAAGCTAAGTTATAGTATTCTTTATTAAAGGGTTTTAAAATTTTTAAAACTTTAAATTTGAGTGAAAGTTATAGGTTTCCCTTCTGTTTATATCTTTTTTGGGTTAATTTAATATAGTTTTTACCCTCCCCTCGCTGGTTCGTAGTTGGTGTGTGTGTGTGTTTTTTTTTTTGGGGCCTTTGTGTGAGTGTTTTAGTTTATTGTTACTATTTAAAAAAAAAAAAAAAAAATAATGATGTCTGAGGCCCCAAAGGCTCTTTTTTCAAAGTGCTCCGAGTGTGGCCATAAGCTTTCCCCTGCTGATGGCCACACTTGGTGCGTTCGATGCCTTGGGGTTGAACACCTCACTTCAGGGTGTTCAATCTGTTCAGGGTTCAACCCCAGGGCATTGAAGGAGCAGAGGTCGAAGCTGGTCTTGGCAGGACTCTTGCCCCCGGACTCTGCTTCGGCCCACGCCCCCTTGGTGGTCACTGCTTCGGCAGTCCCTGCCTTGCCTGCTCCCCCTCCTCCACCCGGGATTCAAACTCCCGCCAAAGGGTCGGAGGAGAGGGAAGCCAGGAAAAAGGACCGGAGAGAGAGAAGCACCACAAGCGGCGGGCCGAGACCTCCGTTTCGGCCCCGCCGGCTAAGCGGGCTTCTCCTCCGGCCTCTCTGGCTGCTGGCTCTCCCCCTCCTCAGCTCCGGTCCCCGTGCTTTTCACCGGAGCCTCAGAATGAGGAGACCCGACCTCCTTCGAGGCTATCGAGGCGGCACTCAAGGCCTACCTCGGTAGCCTCGTCGAGGTCTACTTACAGCCTCTCCGATGCTGATCTGGACGGGATGATGCGAAGGTTCATCCAGGCCCAGATGCAGATGGGAGTGCTCCTGCCCCCCCCCCCTCTGGGGAGGAGCTCGACCCCCTTTTTTAAGCCCATTGCTCCTTCTCCGACCCGCTACCTGGGTTCGGAGCGCTCGGAGCCGGGCAGCCTCGGAGCCGCGGGTGAGTCGGCGCCGACAGTACTGGGTACTTCGGATCCGACCCTGCCCTCGAGTCAGTCGGAACCGACCTCTCGGAGCCTTGGCCCGAGCTTCGGATCCGAGGGACTCAGTGTGCCTTCGGCGCCATCCTTGTCAGAGCGCACTGGTCCCTCGGATCCGAGGGGCTCAGCGCTGGCTCCGATCCGCTCATTGGATCCGAGGGGGAGCCGACTTTCGGATCCTATTGTCGAGGCTGGCTCCCCCTCGGCTTTTGATGTAGTGGAGAGGGCTCTGTTGAGGGCATCTGGACCCCCGGCTCTTGCTTCGGCTCCGTCCCGCACTCCATCTGCTCTGGGACAGGCTTCCATCACGCGGCCACTGGGACAGCCCGCTTCACTGCCCCAAGCAGTTCCTGTGGTTCTGGACATTGCTGGTGAGAGCTCCTCGGACAGCCACCCCGAGGAAGCACCTCGCAAGCATTCGTGTAAAAGGAGGCACATAGACTCCCCCGAGTCTTTGACTGAAGACACTGACTTGGAGGAAAAGGGGAAGGCTCCCCAAGATCACCCCCTGAGGATGTCTCCTTCGGAGACATCATGGAAATGTTACGGATCAGAGGTGGGTGGTCTGCCCCAAAGTCTTCCTCGGACGAGTCAGTGTTCTTGGAGGCATTTGAAGCGGGCCCGTCTACCTCTTGGGTGTCCCCTCCTGCCGACCCCCTGGTGGACCTTATTACCACCAGGGCGTGGAAGGACCCGGACACTGTGGAGCCAATCCCTAAGAGGCCCGACAGGATCCTTAACCCCCCTGCTGACCGTGCCCACTGGAGCAAGAGACCCCCGGTAGATGCCATGTTGTCGGCAGCAGCCACTAAGAGGGAACTCGCCCAGGAGAGTACCTCAGTCCATCCCCCGAGCAAGGAGACTCGGATGATGGACCATTTGGGGAAGCGAATCTTTAGTTCAGCGACCTTCTCAGTGAGGGAGCTCAACTATTTGGCACACATCATTAGGATGCAGCGCGATCTTATCAAGGAATACGCTGCATCCCCCCCCAGAGTCCATCTCGGAGGAGGACAAACTTATGCACTCCACCCGTATGGCCACTCTTCGTTCTGTGACTAACACCTCTATGCGGTTACTTTCCCACGCTACCGAGGGAGCCGCTAGTGCTGCAGGAGCAGGCCTAGTCACAAGACGGCAGGCCTGGCTCCGCCACTGCGATTTTACGGAGCCCTTCAAGGGGTCATTCGCGAACGCCCCCTTTGACGGTTCTGCCCTTTTTGGCAAGACGGTTCGCGATACCTTGGTTCAGAGCGAGAAGGACGGGAAGATGCTGTCTGCCATCGGAGTCCGCTTCTCTGTGCCCCAGAGGTCCTACTCGAGGAACCAAAAGGGCCAGAAGAAGATGTGGTTCCGGAAGTCGCAGCATTCCCAACCCGCTCCGGACAACCAGTCCTTCCGCGGCAGAGGAGGACAGGGAGGACGCCGCCCTAGGGGCAGAGGGGCTCCCAGGAACTTTGGGTCCAGAGAATCCTTCTCTGAACGGCCCACGCAGCAACCCTGAGGGGTTGCCCGACTGCTCCACTCTGGAGGCAGTCGGGGGACATTTCTCGGAGCACCTAGCGGCATGGGAGTCCATTACATCGGACCGCTGGGTACTCCGGATTATATCCAGAGTTTACAAGATCCCCTTTCTTCATGTCCCAAAGTTAAAAAATCCTCCCCGATGTTCCACCCGATCAGAGGGAGGCCGCTTCAGCAGAAATTGGCCATCTGCTGAGAAAAAGAGCCACCCAGCCCGTCCCCCCCAGACCAGATCGGATCAGGGTTCTACTCCAGGTTCTTTTTAGTGCCAAAAAAGACGGGGGACCTAAGACCCATTCTAGACCTGTCCCTGTTGAACCTGTCAGTTCCCAAAGAGAAGTTCCGGATGGTCACTTTGCAGTCCATCCTCCCCCTTCTAGGGGAGGATCACTGGATGTGCTCTATAGACCTCAAGGATGCGTACTACCACATTCGGATGGACAGACGATCCAGGAGGTTTCTTCGCTTCTGGCTGGGAGCCAGTCACTACCAGTTCAGGGTTCTTCCCTTTGGTCTCACCACAGCCCCCCAGGGTGTTCACCAAAGTGTTAGCAGTGGTTGCGGCCCACCTGAGGCTTCAGGGGGTGCAGGTCTTTCCGTACCTAGACGACTGGCTTCTCACCGCCCCAACAAGGCATCTACTCTCTTTGGCAAGAGACTTCTTCCTTCATCTAGCTCCCAAGCTAGGCATCACGGTAAACATAGAGAAGTCCAACCTGGTCCCTACTCAAACAATAGAATTTATAGGAGCCAGGTTAGACACGAGAAATTTAAGAGCCTTTCTCACAACCGACAGGGTTCGGAATCTGCGACTCCAGGTGCGGGCCATCCTTCACTCTGCTTCAATGGACACTTCAGGTGCAATGGTCATTTCTCTCCCTCCCCCTGTATCATCCCATTGCGATCAGCAAGGCTTGCAAGCGGTCTCTCTTGTGGTGGCTCAATTCTCCGGACCTCCACAGGGGCCGCCCCTTTTGTGCATCTCCCCCTCTCGCCACGGTGACCACGGACGCTTCCCGCCTCGGGTGGGTGGGGCATTTTGCCGGCCGGATGGTCCAAGGCACGTGGAGCGATTCAGAGACCTCCCTGCATATCAATGTTCTGGAAATGAGGGCGGTGCTCTTGGCATTGCAAGCACTTCACGCCCTCCTTCCCCTGGGAACAATTGCGATTCAATCAGACAACATGTCGGTGGTCTGGTACATCAACAAACAGGGGGGGAACCAGGTCTTACCCTTTATGCCGAGAAGCTATGAGAGTGTGGGAATGGGCGATCTCCACCAACCGCTTTCTCATCGCAATGCATATTCTGGGTCGGACCAACATCCTAGCAGACAAGCTCAGTCGCACCATTCTCTCCCCGTACGAGTGGTCTCTCAATTCTCAAGTAGCGAAATGTATCTTCGCACAGTGGGGGACTCCCTGTTGCGATCTCTTTGCCTCTTCTTTAAACGCCAAGTGCAACAGTTTTTTCACTCTAATCCCCCCTCCAGGGGATTCTCCGAGAGACGCTCTGGTGCATGCTTGGCCTCCCGGTCTTCTTTACGCATACCCCCCTCTACCTCTGATGCTACAAGTACTTCAGAAAGCCTCTCGGTTGGGGTGCAAAATGATCCTCATTGCCCCGTTCTGGCCTCGACAGATCTGGTTCCCTTACCTAAGGTCTCATTCAGTGAATCCACCTTGGATTCTAGATCCCATTCCGGATCTGATATCACACCCGTCGAACCTGCCAACTCCGAACCTGGACAACCTGAAGTTGACTGCTTGGCTGCTCCAGTTCCACTCCTAATCAGGACTCCCGGTATCTCGTCCCCAGTTAAGGGCATTCTGGTAGCGGCCCACAAGCCCTCTACTAGAAAAATTTACTGCAGTAAATGGAAGCGTTTCTCCATTTGGGCAGAGCGGCAAGACCTAGATCCTTTCACGGTTCCCCTTCCTTTGGTTCTAGATTTCCTTACTACTCTCTTTAATGATGGCGCCAGTAGTTCCACGGTCAAAGTTCAGCTGGCGGCCATATCTCATTACCATGTTGGACACGATTCAGGGCCTCTTATGTCGGCTGAGTTATGCAAAACCTTCCTAAAAGGCACCTTTTTGCTCAGACCCCCTGTCAAAGAAACGGTTCCCCCGTGGGATCTTTCCTTGGTACTTCAGGCCTTAACCGCTCCCCCCTTCGAACCTGCGGCCACAGTCGATCTTAAATACTTGTCCTTTAAGACTGCTTTTTTGGTAGCCATTACTTCGGCTAAGAGAGTTTCAGAGCTTCAGGCCCTGTCCATGAAACCGCATTATTTGATTTTTCATCCGGACCGGGTGTACCTAAGAATCAATCCCTCCTTTCTTCCTAAAGTAGCTTCGGAAGCTAACATTAATCAGTCCATCAACCTCCCTGTTTTCTTCCCTAAGTATCAAAACAAAGGCAAATACAAGCTGCATTCCTTGGATGTTCACAGGCAGCTTCGTTTTTACCTTCATAGGACAGCCGGTCATAGGCAATCAGACCAGTTGTTCATTTCTTTTGCCAAATTCAATCTGGGTAAACCAATTTCCAAAGTTTCTTTGTCACGCTGGATTTCTCAGTGTATTCTGTTGGCGTACCAAGCCTCTGGGAGGCCCGCACCGGAGGGAGTCCATGCTCATTCGACCCGGTCTGTCTCTACTTCAGCGGCCTTTAAGTCTAGGGTTCCTCTGGATGACATTTGTTCAGCAGCCACTTGGGCTTCATCTCATACCTTTATTACTCATTACAAGCTGGATGTCACTTCTAGAGGTAGAGCATCCTTTGGCTCCGCGGTGCTCTGGAATATCCTTCCATGATGGCCACCCAGGATTCAGGTAGCTGGGGACTCTGTCCCACAGGTTGCTGACAAATGAATTCTCCTACTTCAGATTTAGAAGTTATGTACTTACCATAACGTTCCATCTGAGTAGGTGGATTCATTTGTCTGCAACCATCCCGCCCTCCTATCCCCCTGGCCTTGTCAGTTTCCTGCATAGGGTGTGTTACCCTTTGGTTAGGGTAGTTGGTGCAGGGCAAACTCGATCTGAGGTCATATAGGGAGAGCAGGGCATTATGGGTGAGGGGAGGAGCTAGGAGCTCGGATCCATAGCTGGATAAACCATGCCGGTTTGGATCCAATATCGGATCCATACCCACAGGTTGCAGACAAATGAATCCACCTACTCAGATGGAACGTTATGGTAAGTACATAACTTCTAATTTTGTGAGCAGGCAGGTTGAGAAACTAACACTCAGTAATACTCCACAAAGAACTTTGGAAATCATAATAAAACAATAAAAAAGCTTCACAGTTAAGCCCCATATAAAAAAGAAAATTGTCAGTAAAAAACAGGAATTTCTTATGCAAATCACAAAACTAGGTTATGGCAATTGAAGGATAAAAAAAATAGGTGGTTAAAAATATGAATGCATAGCCATGCCAAAAGTTTTTGATAGATTAATTATTATAAACAATAAAAAAATTCGGAACTTCTTTCCTAGAAGTGGTATAGAGCCATTATACTCTGTTATTTTGATTGGCAAATTGGTACAATTATATGGAACTCATTTGAAGTTAGACTGTTAATGAAGTAATCAGTAAACATAGGAATTTTTGTTCCCATATGTTTTGTGATTGGTATTAAAGGGAGTATTTGATAATTTCACTGGAAGGTTATAATTCCTTCAATGTAATGTTAATACTCATCAAATGTTTCTGTTTATTAGGCAAAAAGGCAACATTTGCATAAAAATTTGAGTGGATACCAACAGGATGCAATGTCAGATTTTTGTCATTTGAGCCGTATTTTTAAATATTATTAAACCTTTGGTGGCACCTTTGATGACGGAGTTTCATAGTAAAAATCTGATCTATCACTAGTTATCAGCACTGCACTAGATTTCTGTGGCTCTTCATATCCTATTGGTGCTTCTCCTACTTTCAAAGTCCTGGTAAATACAACTTTCCAGATCTTTGTCACTTTCTTCACTCCTAGCTTCCAAGCTTCCACAGTAATGCCATCTGTTCCTAGAGACTATCCCATAGATTGGTTATACCTCACCATTTTTACCTCATCTCCTCCTGTTCTATTAGTAATTGAGCCTCATTTACCTCTAACCTTGGCATATTTAATTATTCCATAAATATTTCCATTTATACTTTGCTTTCCACATTTCTTTGCTTTATATAGATTTTTATAACATTTTCAAAATATTTCTAATACCTCTACAAGATCACTGTTGTTTTCCCTTGTCATGGGCTCCCTAAGCTTGGGAACAACCCTTTCTACTCTCTGTCGTCTAAGACATTGTACTAAAAGCTTTTGTGCTGTGGAGTTATTATGAAAAAATAAACAGTTGCTGTACAGCAGTCTTTCTAAACTCATGCATATTATCCAGGTAGTCCCTTATTTTCTGTTTAGCCCTTTGCATTTGTGCCTCTTCTTGTTCTGTGTGATTCCCACTACTCTGCAATACTTTAATCATTGTCAGTCCCTCTAAATAATTCTTGTTACTTCTTAACCATGTCTCTCTTTCTTTTATTTCTACCCTATTTTTAAACTCCACCTTCATTTTATTCCACTGCCTTAGTATATTTTCTGAAGAAAGACAGCAGGATTCCAAGAAGAAGGCCACAATGTCAAGGAATTATCCTGTTTCTGTTCAGGCTTTACCATATGTCTCTTTAGAAGCTAGTGAAAGCCCTGATGACTGTCCACTGCTTGCATTGGATTCCTCTGCCACAACTCCTTTGCAGGCCAGTATGGATCAGAATTCTCGCACAAACTATGAGGCTTTTCAAACCAACATCCCGGAAGAAAGTTGTGGTACTCCGGACACTGAGAGGGAACCAGACTGAGGGGGATTCCTTAAATCTTAGTCCAGGAAGAGATTCCTACTACGATCATTGAGTCTTGCCAAAGGACAAGGCTATTAAGGGTTGTAAGGCAGATGACCTGCTTAAGAAAACATAAAAGATCAAACATATTACACCTATTGCTAAAGATCCCTAATGTGAATGGCAGGATTTTACTTAAGGCTTGTTTAATGCCTTGATTGTCTTGAAACACCCTCAAGGGGTGTCATTCCCTGCTCCTCCCTGGCCTTCTATGCCTGTTAAGAAGGCAAAGGAACTGGACTCCTCAGATGAGGAAGGACCTAGATTCTGAGGAAGAATCCCTTGCATACTCCTTTCAGATTTCTTCTCCTCTAGACTGTGTCTCAGGGGAGGAGGATTCTTTGAGCCTGGATTCCCCCTTGGATTTCAGGATTCTATTGCTTGTATGATGGAGTACTTTAAGTGGGATTGTTCTTAGGTTTCTGACATCTAAAAGAAGAGAGATGCTATGAGCTTTTAGAAATGGAGGGTCCTAAGCGGTCTGCTGTTCCTGTTGTGCTGGATGCACTTTTGGACACCACATTTGCTGCCTTTGTAGCTCCTGAGTCTCAGCCCCCAGACCCTAAAATAACTGATAGGTTCTATAAGGTGCCTGAGGACTGCACATGTTTGTTTGTATCCTCCTTCTGATCCTGCTGTGGTTTCAGTCTTAATTGATATACCTTCTTCTAAGCTCTTTCTTTCTGATAAAGATGGTAGAGCTTTGGAAAGGTTGGGTAAAAAGTGTATACTGCTGCCACCTTGTATTTTTGGGCTTAGTTTCTATACCCAGATGACCAAATATGTCTTGTATCTCCTTTTTCAGGTACTAAGGTTATGTCTGATCTGCCTGATTCAATAGGGAAAGATTCAGCTCTTTCCCTGCTTGGGTCCCCTTCCCAGGTCACTTGTCACTCCATAAAATGCAGTTTCGATGCTGCTGATGTCTCTTCCAGGGCTGCTGCTTTTAGCTTTGTGTTGAGGCGTTATTCTTGGCTTCCTCTTTAGGTGTTGCCTGATGATATGAAAGCCAAACTTTAGGATGCTCCTTTGCATAATAAAAATATTTTTGTGACAGCTGCTGCTGATTTGTTCAAATCCCTCCGAGGTAAGAATAAGGCCATGCAGGAACTCAAGCATGTTTTTGTCTTTCCTATACTCAAATTTCAGAGGCGTTACCCTTCTACATCTACCTTTGTTCATAGGCAAATTCTTCCACCTCTCAAAGGTAAGAAGGGTCCAGGCGTATTCCTCCTGCTAGGTCCACCCAGCCTCTTACATCTTAGATGCCTTCTTTTCAGGACAAGCCTGTTTCTATTTGACATTTGCCTCCTCTCCCTCTCAGCTCGGTCCCCTCATGTCTCTGCCTTTCTCTGTCTCTTCCAAATTGTCAGTAGATCACCTCAGACTCTTGGGTGCTCTCTGTCATTCATCAGGGTACTTCATGATAATGAAATCTCTCTGTCCCTTTTCAGGCATTCCATTACTTCCTCTAAACTACCTCTGTCTTTTCCCAGAGGTTTTGCAGTCCCTTTTTGCTCAGTGAACCATTTAACCTGTTCCACCCACCCAAGTTGGAAGGGGTTTTTCCTCCAGGATGTTTTTGGTTCCTAGGAAGGAGGGGACTTGGAGATCAGTTCTGGATCTCTCTCCTCAATGCTTTTCTCAAGGTCACTTCTTTCAGGATGTGTCTTCAGACTTTGTTTCCTCTTCTTCTTCCTCAGGCCTTTTTAGTCTCTCTGGACCTCAGGGGTGCTTATCTGCATAATCAAATTTTACGTTTCACTGTTTCTTCCTGTCATTTTCAGTTCTCTGCTTTGGCCTTTCTACTTCCCTAAGGGTGTTTTGCCTTGCTCCTGTTATTGCCTTTTACAAGTTTTGGGAGATACAGAGATTCCCTTATTTGGATGACCTGCTTATTCAGGCTTCTTCCAGCAGTCTTCTGCAAGATCTTCGCTTTGCCACATGTCTTTTACAAAGTTTGGCATTCACCACCAATCTCAAGAAGTCAATGCTTATGCCCTCCCAGGATGACATTTTTCTCAGTTACAGGATTCAGACCATGCCCGTGTTGGCTTCTCTTCCTTCTCCCAAGGTCTGTCTTTGACCACCTTCTTCCAGTCTCTTCTTCTTTTGTCCTCCATTATGGTTTGTGAATTTCTCAGAATTCTGGGGTTTATGGCATCCACTATTCTCATGCTTCCATTTGCAAAGCTTCATATGGAGAAGCGTCAGTGGTACCTTATATCATTGTGGCTTCAACATTACTGTCTCTTGGAGTTCACTGTTCCTTTGCTTCCTTGTCTTGAAACTTGAGCTGCAGTGGTGGATTCAGTAAATTTTTCTCAGTTCGGTACTGCCCTTTCATACTCCAGTTCCTTTCCAAGAACCATTCATGGATGCCTCAGACCTGTGGTGGGGTAGTTCTTGTGGCCTTCTAAAAATTCAGTATCTGTGGCCTTTTCATTAGAATTCAGACCATAGCAACATAAAAGAAACGAGGGCATTGCTTCTGCGTTTTCAGTGTTTTCATTTCCTTTTTCTCCCCAGTCCTCTGAAAATCTTCATAGAGAATACCACTATGATGTGGTATAGCAACAAACAGGGGGGCTTACAAGGTCCTATCTCCTTTGCAGACTGTCTCTTCAGTGGCAGACTGAGCAGGTTCAGAAGACAAGCTCACAAATGGTTGCTTCACAGGTATGCATTCCTGGACATAGTCCATTGGTGGGGTATTCCTCTGGTAGATGTCTTTCCATATCACTGTTGCTGTAGTCTTTATCTAAGGGATCTCCTGCCAAGGATAGTCCAACATCCAGCCAGCGTGCCAAAGCCTTTACACTTACAAGTGTTGTATATCACATGTATGCACCCCTAGTTGCTCAACATAATGCTTCCGAAATTATCCAAATACAATTAACACTGAGCAAGACTGCAATTCAGGTTGTAGCGTGTTACAGATCACCGCCATGCCCCAGGACACCCACTCCATGTTTCTCGATATACCGGACAATGTTAAGTTACAGCCCAACACTCTAATTTTGGGAGATTTCAACTACCCCTCCATCAGCTGGGAAAACTGCTTGTATACTAACTCATTTGCCCAACGTTTTCTGGAATTTATCAGTTACAACACCCTGGACCAGCTTGTTCATACCCCAACCAGGGATAGCAACATCCTGGACCTGGTCATTACCAATATGGGTAATAGATGCTCCACGCCAGAGGTCAACTCCTCGCTGGTCAGGTCTGACCACAAGCTAATCACCCCCCTCCCCATTAAGGAAACCACCATAAAAAACTTCTCCAAAGCCAACTTCATGCTTCTTAAGTCAGAAGTGGCAAACTTCATTACACCCACACATATGGAAAATAGTGGCACGAATGCTGAATCATATACAAATGCACTGTATAAGCACATACACGAGTTCATGGACCGTGCCATCCCCAACAGAATCAAGACACTATCCTCCAGAAAAAGGAAGCCAGTTTGGTGGTCCCCTGCCATAAACAAGTTTTACAACAGAAGGAAGAAACTATTGTAGAAAAGAGTAAAATCCCATGACTGCAGGAACTCCCTGGTCAACCTCAGCAAGAAGCTGAGATCCCTCATAAAATCCTCCAAAGCTAGTTACGAAAATAAAATTGCCTTGAATTCTAAAGACAACCACAAAGCCTTCTACAGCTATGTCAAGAATCTCAATGGCAACACTCGGATCAGGTCTGAACTACAGCACAATGGCACTACATTTACAGAACCAACTTATATTGCCAACATCCTGGCAGACAGGTTCAGTGCTAAATTCACCCCCCCAAGGGCCCATCCCCATACTGGATGATTGCAAAGCCCCTGAATTCACGGTCGCACAGGTGAAGACCGCACTCTCCAAAGCCAAGAACACAGCATCTATGGGACCGAACAACATTCCAGGCTGCATTCTGCACGAAATACAGAATGAACTGGCACCCCACCTAAGTACCATGTTCAACCATAGCCTCACTTCAGGCTTTGTGCCTAAGGAGTGGTACACAGTGACAGTTGTCTCACTCCACTAAGTGGGTGCCACCACAGACCCCGGGAACTACCCCCCATTAGCCTGACGAGCCTGGTCTGCAAGGCCACGGAATACATAACCCTAGAGCTTATAAACAAAGACATAGATAACCTTCAAACTCTGGACCCCACTCAGTTTGGGTTTGTAAAGGGTAGATCATGCCTCCTAAACCTGATTGACTTCTTTGAAGCAGTCACTAGAGCCATAGACAAGGGTAAGGTAGTGCACACAGCCTATCTTGACCTCGCCAAGGCTTTTGACACCACCCCCCACTCTGCTATTTTAGATAAACTCACTGGACTAGGCATAAATCCCTTTGTCATGAGATGGGTGGCCAACTGGCTCACTAACAGAACCCACACAGTGAAAGTAGCAGAGTCCAAATCTGACTTCAGACCAGTGACAAGCGGACTACCACAGGGTTCGGTCCTGGGTCCTCTCCTGTTCGGTATCTACTTCTCTGAAGTCCAGGCTAATACAGCTGGTCTCTGGCTAATGAAATTCGCAGTTGACTACAAACTAGGAGCCATAATTGATTCACCTAAGGATGTGGACATTGTACAAAGAGGCCTCACTAAGACTGATGCCTGGTGTCAAAGTCATGGCCTAAAGCTCAGTGCCAAGAAGTGCATTGTCATCCCCATTGGGAAAAATACCGTACCCATGAACTACCACATAGGCAGTAGCCTACTAAACACTGAAAAGTGTGATAAAAGACCTTGGGACACAGGTGGATAGTAGTCTCTGCTTTGATAATCACATTGCCACAGTAGTTAGGAAAGCCTTCTACATGGCACATGTTATCACAAAGGGGTTCTCCTCCAGAAAAAGAGAGGTCATCATTCCTCTCTACTCATCCCTTATTAGACCCATCATAGAGTACAATGCAAAAAAAAAAAGTCACAATGTACAAACTGAAGCAGATAAACACAAAAGCCAGAAGAAGTAGCTGAATTGAACCCACTCAAAGTGTTGCAGGCTGCAAATCACCACACAGTTGTAGAATGCAGAATCCAATTTATTAACTTCAGACAAAAAATCCAAGGATGAGCGCTTTCGTTCAGAAAAATCTAGACTTCATCACTCATTAGACCCATTATAGAGTACAATGCCCCATTTGGCATGTACCTCGCAAGACATCTGCAACAGCTGGAAAGGCCACAGAAGTATCTCACTAAGAGGATTACCGGCCTCAAACAGATACCATACGCCGAGCATCTCAAAAAACTCTAGCTCTACTCCATTGCATATCGCCTACTCTGAGGCAACCTTTGCTTAACTTACAAAGCCATGTCTAACCCAGACCTGATGGGCATGCTACACTTAAAGAAATCCCAATTGCTACAAGCCACATGCTCTAGGGACCTAAACCTTGTCACCACAATAAACAGAACATGCTGGAGGGATAGATACCTGTCCCAGAGATTTCCCCTGCTATGCAATAGGCTGCCCATTTATGTCGAGCAAAGTTCCTCATTAGCCCTCTTTAAGAAAAATCTTGACAATTGGATGGGTAATAGGAAATTCACCTCGGGAATCACTGCTGTTGCTCTGCTTGACGGGGGCACAGGAAAATAATTTTCTTGGGTGGCGAAAGCCAGGGAACTCATTTGGCTAGGCTTGTATAGGCCCTAGGGCTGATAGCCTAGTACTTATCTATGAACCTACATGATGTACAACATAAAGGTAATGTACAGATGCATACAGTCAGAACTTCTTTGCCACTAGTCCAAACGCCATTGTTGAACGTCGGTTTGAACTCCCTTCCACATGATGGTTACCAAGCCATGGTTTCAAATAGGTGCCTTGCTGGGGTTTCTTCTCTTTCTTATTCTTTTTTTTTTTTTCATGTCATCCAGAAAAGGAAAATGTCAGTGTGGGAGGCAGATTCGCTATAAAGATTGCCATGACCAGTGTTCTGTTTGGTGCTTCACACAATCATACACAGTGCTGTATCTGCCAGTCCTTTATAGTCATCTCTCCTTCCTGTCCATATACCTGAAGAATCAACATCTTAAGTTGCTGGTTCAAGGTGCTGTGGTGGAATCCTCCCGTCTTGAGGGCCAGCCGTCTACCAAGAAGAAGGCTGATGTTAGGTCTAATCCAGCTGCTGTCCAGCTTCCATCGGATGTCTCGAGGCTGGTGAAAGCCCAAAGTCTGGTGGTTGATTAGGGTTCCTGTGATATGACCCCTTTGGAGGCTGGCATGGATCTGTTTTCTCACACGTTCTTGGAGGCATTTCATATGTCTGTATCTGACATTGAAGGAGAATCTTGCCTGATTATTTCTGAAGGACTGAGAGGGATTCCTCAGGTCCTAGTTAGGGAGGAGATTCTTACAACCATTATTGAGCCATGCCAGGGGGTCTGACAGTCCAAGGGTGTTTCAAGTGGATGTCCTGCAGAAAAACAAAGAAAAAACAAAGCATATTTCCCCTGTTGCTAAGGATCCCCAATGTGAATGGCCAGATTTCACTCAGAATTTATTTAATGTTTTGATGGCCTTGAAGGCTCCTCAGGTGCACTCTGTTCCTGATCCTCCTTGGTCTTCCACTCCACTCAAGAAGTGTAGGGAATTGGATTCCTTGAATGAGGACCTGGACTCAAGGGAAGAATCCTTTGCTTATTCTTCCCAAATTCCTTCCCCCCTTGGACTACAGTTCAGAGGAGGAGGACTCCATAAGTACAGATCCCCCACCCAGAAGAACTCTGTTTTGAGGATACCATTGCCCATATGTTGAACTATTTTAAGTGGGATTGTTCTGAAGTATCTGAGATTCAGAAAAGATATGAGCTCCTTCAGATGGAGTCTCCTAAGCAGTCTGTTCTGTTCTGGCTGCCCTTCTGGATACTTTATTTACAGCACCTGTAGCCCCTGATTTTCAACCCTGTGCACCTAAGAAGCCAGATAGATTCTAGAAAGTGTCCAAGGAGTACAAATTTTTTATAAATACCCTTCTGCTGATCCCTGTGTAGTGTCAGTCTTCTCTGACAAGTCATTCAAGTTATTGTTCTCTACTAAGCTGTTGTCTTCTGGTAAGGATAGTAGGGCTATGGAAAGGCTGGGCAAGAAAGTTTACACTGCTGCCATTTTGAGTCTAGTAGCTGATAGCCCTAAAGGACATATAACCAGGTATGTCTTGATTCTCCTTTCTCAGATTTCTAAGGTGACTTCTAACCTTCATGACTCTGAGGGGAAGGCTTCGACCCTTTCCCTTTTGGGCTCTACTTCTCAAATTACGTGCCATTTAATCAAATGCAGTTATGATGCAGCTGATGCCTCTTCCAGAGCTGCTGTCTTTGATTCAGTTATGAGGTGTTATTCTTGGCTTCATCTTCAGGCTTTGCCTGATAACATTAAGGCCAAACTTTTGGATGTTCCTTTGGATAATAAAAATGTTTTTTGGATCTGCCACTGCTGAACTTTCCAAGTCTTTCCATGACAAGGGTGAAGACTTACAGGAGCTGAAACATATTTTGTTTCTCCTATTCCCACGTTTCAGAGTAATTATCCTTTTCAGTCTACATTTATTTGAAGGTAATTGTTCCTCCTACTAAAGACAAGAAGGGTTCTAGGTGGGTGCCATAGTTAAGTCTACTCAGACTTCTGCTTCCCAGAAGCCTGCATTTCAGGACAAGTGGGGTTTTATTTGACAGTTTGCTTCCTCCTTCCCTTGGCCAAGTTTCCTTGCCACTTCATCTGTCCATGTCTCTTCCAAATTGGCTAAGAATCTTTTAAGACTCTTGGGTTCTGTCCATTATCTGTCAGGGATATTTCATGGTTTGGAAGTCCTGATCCTTCTTGGGAATAGCTCTTTAATTTCACAGAGGTCCTTCTGTCTTCTTTGGCTCACTGCACTATTCAAGGCATGACTCCTGCCCAAGTGAGGAAATAGTTTTATTTCCAGGATGTTTTTGGTCCCATCAAAGGAGGGCATATGAACACCAGTTCTGGTTCTTTCCAGGCTGAAACTTCCTCATCATTTCTTCCATTCAAATGTTATCTCTGCAGACACTGTTTCCTCTTCTGCTACCCCAGGCCTTTCTGGTATCTCTGGAGCTCAAGGTTGCATACCTTCATATCCCCATCTATCCCCTGTTCAGGACAGTTTTACATTTCTGTGTCTCTTCCTTGCATTTTCAATTCTCTGCTTTGCCCTCTGGCCTCTTTGCTGCCCCAAGAGTATTCACCAAATGCCTAGCTCCTATCATTGCTTTTTGTAGGGTTTGAGGTATTTGGATCTTTCCCTGTCTAGATGATCTGCTTAGTCAGACTCTTTCTCCCAACTCTCTGTTTTATGATTTCAGGTTTACTACTTCCATGTTAGAGTCAGGGGTTCACCATAAACTTCCAGAAATCAGTTTTGATACCTTCCCAGGGCCATATTTCCCTTGGGTGCAGACTTTGGACAGTTCCCTTGCTGGCTTCTCCGCCTGACCCCAAAGCTCCATCTCTAATAGCCTTCTTTCAAACCCTTCTTTCTCTGGCATCCATCACAGCCAGGGAATTTTGCAGGGTGCTTTGGTTCTTGGCTTCCACCATTCTCATGCTCCCTCTTGCCAGGCTGCATTTGAGGAAACTTCAGTGGTACCTCAAATTAGTGTGGCTTCAACATTGCCACCCCGTGGAGTTCCCAGTACCATTTCTTCCATGCCTCAAACTCTAGCTTCAGTAGTGGATTCATCAACTTTCTCTCAACCCAGGGCTTCCTTTTCAAACCCCATTTCCCACCCAGGAGCTCTTTACAGACATCTCAGACTGGGATGGGGTGCCTCCTGTGGCCCTCTAAAGCTTCAGGATCTCTGGCCTCATCAGAGGTCAGACCACACCAACACAAAACAGATGAGGACTCTGTTTCTGGCTTTGCAAGTCTTTCATTCCCTCCTCCTTTCCAGGCAGCTCAAAGTTTTCACAGACAATACCACAGTGATATTGTATGTCAACAAGCAAGGGGGCACAAAGTCCTGTCTTCTTCGCAAACTAGCTGTATGGTCTGGGATCTAGCTATCCAATATCAAATGGCTCTTCAGGCAGTTTGCATTCCATCAGAGCACAATCCAGTGGCAGACTCCTTGAGCAGGTCCAGCACACAAAATCATGAATGGATGCTTTACAGAGATATGTTTCTGGACATTGTCCATTGGTGTGTATTCCTCAGGTAGACCTTTTTGTCTCATCTCTGAACAGAGAACTTCTGTTCTGTTCCAGAGTTCCAAGTCCTCTGGCATGGAAATGGATGCCCTGTCTTTTTCTTGGAAGGGGATGTTTCTGTATGCCTCAGCCCCTTCCTCTGTTACAGCAAGTTCTGCACAAAATCAGGCAGGACTGTCCCAAAATCTTGTTGGTGACTCCATTTTGGCTCAGGCAGTATTGGTTCTCCCATCTTTCTCACTTGGCTAGGGGCAGTCATCACAAGTTACCTCACCTGATGGGTCTACTCATACAGGACAATGGGGTCTTTCATCTGTCCTCACTTGGCCACTCTTCAAATGACACTGTGGGTGACGGGGATTTGATTCCTTTTAGGTACCTCTTTTCTGAGTATGTGCTACAGGTTCCGCAGGAGGCTAGGAAGCCCTACACCAGAAATCATACATGTCTAAATGAAAGACATTTTCTGTCTGGTGCCTCTGCAGCCATTAGGATACCCTATCTGTGGAGGTTGCTCTATTTCTCTGTTACTTGCATGATCTGCTCCATGCTGGGTTGGCATATTCTTCAGTTAAAGCTCTCCTGTCAGCAGTTTCTACTTGTATACTTTTGACTCCTCCTCTGGTCTCCCAGGAAGCCTATTCCGCCTTCCTGGGACCTCAGTTTTGTACTTGAAAAATTGACTCAGGCTCCTTTTGAGCCTTTTGCTTCAGTTTCCGTACAACATTGTACTTGGAAGACTATTCTTCTTTTGCCCGTCACTTCAGCCAAGAGGATGTCTGAAGTTCAGGCTTTTATGGCTATTCCTCCTTTCTTAGTTTTTCACCGAAACAGTGAGTCTCTTCTTACTAATCCTTCTTTTATGCCCAAGGTGGTCAAAGAGTTGTTTGTTCATCTTCTTTCCTTTTCTCCTTCTCTGCAGTCTGCCATTGAGAAGATTCCTTATACCTTGGATTGCATAGACAACTCGGATGTTATTTGGATAAAACTAAAGTTATTTGCAAATCTGAGCAGCTTTTTTTTTTCTTTTCATCCCAGGACCTTAGGATTGGCTGTTCCTAAACAATCTCCTCTTGGATTTCTAAGGCTATTTATTTATTTTTTGTTCTTTTCATGGAAAATGTCTTTCCTGATCTGTAAAGGTGCACACCACTAGGACAGTTGCCTCCTCTGATGCTTTTTTCATGGGTTTGGATACCAATTCCTCACTGAGGCTGCTACTTGCTCCTCTGGTCATACTTTCACTAAGCATTACAAACTAGATGTTATTTCCAGAGCCAGGCAGGCTTTGCCAGGGATCTTTTTTGCCATACTTTTCCCAGGCTTCCTCTTGAGCTCTTGTACTGTTCCTTAGGTAAAGAATATCGCAACAGTGATATGGAAGGAGAGACTACAGTTGTGTAAAACCTTACCATAACAATAGATGTCCTTCTCTTCACTGTTGCAGTATTTATTTTGTCCCTCCTATCCCTCTATTTTATTTCTTGCCCTGTAATTTCTTCTGTCCTGGCCAATGAGTCCTTCATCTTCTTTTTCCTTTTTACCTTCTGGATACACATGTTTTCTTTGTCTCTAAGGACATTCTGTTCCTCCTGGGGATTTTTCAGTTCTGAGTGTGTGTGTCTGTACTTCACCTTTATGCCCTATGTCGTGCATGGGGATCACACATGTGATGTATGACATCTATAAGTGATGAAGGCTTTGGTATTCTGGCTGGACATTGGGCTGTCCTTGACAGGAGATCCTTTAGATAAAGAATACTGCAAGAGTGATGAGAAGGACATCTACTGTTGTGATATGATTTTACAAATCTGTACTATCTTTTTGCCTCCCCTGAACAGACAACTTCAGTCTTTACCTTGGAAGGGAGTGTTTATCTGTGCCTTTCCTTCCCTTTGCTGCCAGGAGTTCTGTACAAGAATAAGCAGAACTTTCTAAAAATCTTGTTGGTGACTCCCTTTTGGCCCAGACAGCGCCGGTTCCCCCTACATTTTATGTGGCTAGGGGCAATCACTACAAGTTATCAAATTGGGTGGATTCTCACACAAGAGAGGGGGCCTCTTATCCATCCTCACCTGTCCACTCTTCAAATGACACTGTATGTGTTAGGATTTTGATCCATTTTAGGCACTTCTTTTCTGAGGACATGCTTCAGGTTCTGCAGTAGGCCAGGAAACCCACTACTAGAAAAACATACATGACTAAATGGAAAAGATTTTCTGTTTGGTGTCTTTCTTGCTGTCAGGGTCCATTCTCAGTAGGGGTTACTCTGTTTCTGTCTTATATGTGTGATCTGCTGTAGGCTGGCTTGGCATATTCTTCAGTTAAAGCTCACTTGTCAGCTGTCTCTGCTTGTCTACCCTTTAACCCTCCTTTGGCACCTCTTTTTGAGGTCAAGCAATTTCTGAAAGGTGTCCTTCATATCAGGCTACTGAGAAAACCTATTCCTCGTCTTCCTTGGGACCTCAATTTTTGCTCTTGAAAAATTAACTCAGGTGCCTTTTGAACCTACTAGTTCAGCCTCCTTACAACTTTGTACTTGGAAGATTGCTCTGCTGTTGGCTCTTACTTCTCCAAGAGAGTGCCAGAGCTTCAGGCTCTTAGGGCCATTCCTCCTTTTTTAATTTTTCACAGCAACAGTATTCCTCTTCATACTAAGGTGGTTAATGTGTTGTCCCTTAATCAGTGTATTCCTCTTTCTTCCTTTTTCCTTCTCCACAGTCTGCCATTGAGAAGGTTCTCTACACTTTGGACCTACACAGATAGCTGAGATATTATTTAGATAAAAATGAAGGTTATTTGCAAATCCAAGCAACTTTTTATTTCTTTTTATTCCAGGACTTTGTGTTTAGCTGTTTCCAAGCAAACCATTTCCTCCTAGACCTCTAAGGCCATTTCCTCATGTTATGACTTTCATGGAAAATGTCTTTCTTTTTTTTTTAAGGCACATTGTACTAGGGCGGTTGCCACTTCTAGTACCTTTTCTAAGGGTTTGGATACCAACTTCTTCCTTGCTACTTGGTTCTTTGCTCATATGTTTACTAAACATTACAAATTATTTTGTTTCCAGGACCAGGGCAGATTTTGCCAGGGCTAGCCTACATGGGTTTGTAGAGGGCTCTTCTATGACTTCCTCCTCTTTCCAGTCTTCCTAGCTCTTGTACTCTTCTTTCAGTGAAGAATACTAAAGCAGTGATGTGGAAGGACTTAGTACAGTTGAGTAAAGTCTTATCATAACGGTAGATGTCCTTCTCTTCACTGCTCAAGTATTTGGTCCCTCCCTCCTTCCCTCTCTGTTATGGCTGTTGCCCCTGTCTTTTATTACCCTCCTTACTGAGGGGATTTCGCTTCCTTTCTCATCTGAACTTTTTTTGCCTTTTGTCCTTGGGAATACTTTTTTTCTCTTGGGGCAGTACAGTTCTGAGTATTTGCATATGCCACCTTTATGTCCTGCGTCTTATATGGGGAGCATACGTGTGATGTATAGCACCTATAAAATCCAGAGGCTTTACTGACCGGAGGTTGGGCTATCCTTGGCTTGAGATCCCTTCAATGAAGAATACTGCAACATTGAAGAGAAGGACATATATTGTTATGGTAAGGTTTTGCACAACTGCACTTTCTTCTAGTCAACTCCTGTGCTTTTTTCTGTGTCTCCAACATTTTCCTTGGGAGCACTGGCAAAGGTTTCAGTGGCATAGTCTCTGCAAGAGCTTTATTTATCAGAAGAATAAGAAGCAGAATCCCCCTTCTGTTTGATAGCTCAGTTTTTGTTGGACAGACTTTTATATTTCCTCTTTAACATGTTCTGCATCAAAAAATGACTTTGACTCGCCAGGAAAAAAATATTCTGAAGATAACTGTATATAGCAGATTGAATCTCATGCCTGCTTCTCAAAATTCCCTGATTGCTGGAATAAATATTTCCTCTTCTTCTGCCTGGTATACAATAAGTAATCGTTTTCCACAAACACTCTACTGTCTCCTTCTGCCACAGTTTTATCAGAATCAACTCTTTCTGGCTGGTAAGATTGTATTTTTACTATTAGAAAACAAGTAATCTCCGTGGTAAACACCAAAGTTTCAAACAACTCACTAAACAAGTATAGTGGGTCCAAAAGCAAAACAGTGTAAGAAACTTCTCTGTGTGGAAGATTTTTAATCCATACAAATCTAGTTAATCACTGTATACTAATCAGATCAGATAATGGTAGAAGAAGTAGCGAACTTAAACTCGTCCTAAGTAAAAAAAAATAATAAAAATATATAATTTGAAATATTATACAGAATTACTAAGTATTCGAAAGTAATCCAAGCAGGGTAGACAGTCTTGGCTGCTTTCTCATGGCCAGGTTTGGAGGAAATACACAATGTTCACTTTCAAATAACTCCTGCAGTGGAATACCAGTCCAGTTGCTTATTTGTGCTTTCATAAAATTAATGGTCTATTCTGTCCAGTTTCTGTAGTACAGCAGAACATCTCAGGTTTTCCTTATGTGCTTTGTCCTATAATTCTACCATTTTTTGAAATATCTCTTCTTGAGTAGTCTCACACTCAGTCACCCTTTTCTTCATTTTGACTTCTGATTTTTGCAATTTTATCAGCTCATCCAAATATCTGTTTAAAGCTTCTTCCATCATTTCCAGCCTTTTGTTGTTTGAGTTTATATACTCCTTCAATGATTCCTTTGCTGTGAGCACATTTGACATAGTTTTCCTCTACATTGCTGTAAGTCATGTCTTTCATCAGAATTGGAGCTTTAACTGCTTTCTGCTGTACAGCTGCAAGATTCTTCCCAGCCAGTGTTTTCTCCTCACCTTTTGTGGCTGATTTTCTTTCAGGTTCTCAAAATGTCTTCTTTGCTGGCATTCAAGCAGTGCACTTACTAGCCAGTAACCAAAATTTACCCCAAATGACAAATGCACGGGCTCTGTCTTCTGAGTTTCTCTTTTCACAGTGGGAGAACTGAAATTAAGCTGTTACTCAGTGTGCAGCCATCTTTTAAGCCTTCCACAGTATTTTGTACTTTGTCAGGTTTGGTAAAAAATCCATATCTTGTGAGGATCGTTTTCTGATACGTAATGTGTTGGCCCACGTATGGGGAGGTTAATACATGTTGCTGTGCGGCAGCTGCATAATGATTAGTTTAGGAACAGTACCTAACATACATAAAGACTGCTTATTCTTTAAAAGCACACACTAATAGTAAATTGCCTTTTGTAGTTTGTTTGCTTACACTGTGTATTTTAGCCTTTGATGTGCATATCTGCTCTCCTTATCTATTACAGATCAGGACTTTTTGTTGTTGGCCCAGAATCTGCAGGAGCTCATCCAGGACCTTCTTGCTATCGTAAAGGTAACTCTCGAGTCTGATGCTTAATGTTGCATGATAATTTTATTTAACTAAAAACAAATGGGATAACGGATTTGTAGAACTACAGATCTGATGTTGTCCTTTTCATTCTACTTCACTGCTGGGTTTGGATCCGATCCTTGGAGCCGACTCGGATTCTTCCACCAGAATACCATCTATTCCTGGAAACTTTCCTGCATCACCATTTTTATCTCATTTCCTCCTATCTTAACTATGTTTGTCTTTTTCTTGAATATTTTATTCAGGCAGGACATGAAGGACATTTAAGGTATGCATTATAGAGCGTATGTCCAAAGTAACTTATGTCAGGTACTTAAATGTCGGTTAAATGTGTAACATTTTCTACTGTTAAATTTACTGGAGTATGAAATGGGAAACTTGCATCACAAGTTGATGATGCATAGAACTAATGTATTTCTAATTTGAGGATACTTGGGTATTCCTCTTTTTTTTCATATTAATTTTTTTGTTTTATAAATTATAACTAGGCATTTGATCTGATAGGTCATTTGTAGCCGCAGCAATTGATGCCATTTCCATAAAAGACTATGGTGAGAAACTATCTGTTCATCCAGATGGTGCTTGAAGGGGGTGACTACTTTGTTTAACATACTTGGGGAGTATGTCCCATAGGAGTGAATTCTTTGACTGAGGCTTCTATCTTGCCAGCAGACTGTATTTATATTATGATGAAGGCTGAAGACTTTTCTGCAGGTATTCATGATGTTCTTGGTTTTGCAAACATGAAGACAGTTGCTCTAGACAGGGTTGTTTGAGGCCTTATATGATAGAATGAGATCATCCTTAAGGAGTGTATATGAGACAGAGTACAGAGATAGGGTTTTAAGGCATTCCACATCGATAATGGCCCACAGACTCTTTTTCTTCTTATTAAAAAATATATTTTTTCAAGTGTCTGGACAGGTATACACTAAAGTGAGTGTTGTATTCAGTAACCAGCCTAATAAAGTACGAGTAGAGGGCACACTGAGTAACAGCTTGATGTTAAGTTGTCAATCTCGCCTTCATTCTTGCTGGATGGGTTCGGAGCCGATCCTTGGCTCCGACTCGGCATACTAAAAGATTGAGAGCTAATTCCACCGGCTCGAGGCTCCCCTATATCCCACAATGCTAGGCGGTAACTACTCAGATCTCGTTTGCCGCTATAGCTGACGAGGTGCTCTTCTACCGGCTCAGGCAGGTTAGTTTAAATATTACCTTTTGGTATTTCATAAACTCTTTTCTGGTTTATATATTTAGCCCCTTTTAGTTTATATTACACTTTAGATTTCTCGACTCCCTTCTTTGTCGAGTATATATTGTTTTTTCCCCTTCTCCCTTATCTTAGGCCTTCGGCCCTCCCTTCCCCAGTCCTTAGTGACTAAAGTTAGTATTTCCTTTTTTGTACTTTAAGGGCTTTTGTGTGTGTGTGTGTTTATAGCCTTTAGTTTTAACTTAAATAATCTTTTATTCAGAGTGTGTTTGTGTTGTGACAGACATTTCCTCGATGTCTAAGGAAAAGGTCTCAGGCTTCAAGAAGTGTGATTCGTGCTGTCAGAAAATGTCTCTGACAGACGGTCACACTTCTTGTGTGTATTGCCTGGGGCCTGTGCACCTGCAGGACTCATGTGCTGTCTGTCATGGCTTCAGCCCTCGAGTCCTGCAGGAGCGTAAAAACAAACTCATTTTACGGGGTTTGTTGAAACCTGAAGGCCCCCCGACTCAGTCCAGTTTGGGAAAACCTTCTAAGGCTTCAAAACAGTCGACTCCTGCTCTTGAGTCGACTGTACAGGTGTCTAAGCAGGTTCCGACATCGGCTCCGGCCGGAGCCGATGTTCTTGGGCCAAAGACTATTACCTCGGCTCCGGCTGGAGCCGAGGCTGTTAAAGTTTCATCGGCTCCGATACCATCGGAGCCACATGCAAAAAAGAGATCAAGATCCCCTTCTGGATCTACCTTTACTATTACTTCGGCTCCGGCTGGAGCCGAAGCTAGCAAATCCCCATCGGCTCCGATACCATTATCGGAGCCATCTTACAGGAAGAGATCCAGGTCCCCCTCTATCGGTTCCATACACTCGGCACCAGGATCTCCTCTCCTTTCGGAACGGAGCCACAAATCACATTCCTCTCGGTCTTCCAGGTTGTCAGACCATGACTTGCAGAGGGTGGTGAGTAGACTTCTTAAGTCCGAGGCACTAGCCCAAATGCTCCATAGCCCGACTCATCAGTCGTTGGCTATTCCAGTCCCTCAATATATTCCTCCTCCGACTCCTTCGAGTTCGGAGCCAAGGCTTGTTGGACCTATCACTGTCGGTGCGTCGGATCCGATACCATCGTATTCGGCTCCGTCGTCCACTCCGATCTCCTCTTTGGAGGGATCTCGGCGCCGGGCTTCCATCGTCGGCTCCGAGGGGGCGAGTGGCATCGGACCCTTGTCCGACCCCGTTCTCCCTCTCGGAGCTTCGGCGCTGGTGAGTTCGGCTCCGACATCGGCTTCGGAGCCGTCTCTGTTGGTGCCGGGAGGGGTTCTTGTCTCTTCGGAGCGAGGGCCTCTGACCTTGCCTGATAGGGATGCCTTCGAGGTCATGCGGAGCGTGCTAGAACCGGGTTCTGCCCCGCAGTCAGTTCCTTCAGCTCCTCCTTCTACAGTGCCTGCGGAGATTTCTGCTCACCCCCTTGTTTTACACCGTAGAGAACCAACTCCTCAAGTTTCCCCATTGGGAATTTCCTCCTCTTCCGAGGTCCCTCCTGACCCTGCTGGAGATCCCCCTAGGAAGAGGCAGTGCAAGAGGAAGCACATTGACTCCCCTGAGTCTATCACCTCTGACACTGACTTGGAGGAATCCGAAGGGTCCCCACGTTCCCCCTCTGAAGATGTCTCCTTTGCAGACATCCTAGAGATACTCAAACAGAGGGGAAATTGGCCAGCCCTTAACCCTTCGGAGGATGAGTCGGTGTATCTTGAGGCGTTTGGTTCTCACCCTTCTACCTCCTGGGTGTCCCCTCCCTTTGACCCCCTTATGGAAGTGGTGGCAAGGAAGGCGTGGACGGCTCCTGACTCAGTGGAACCCACCCCGAGGAGACCATCCAAATTCATCACTGCTCCCTCAGGCAAACAGTTTCTTTCCAAAGGTGTCCCGGTTGATGCTATGGTGGTGGCTGCGGCCACAAAGAAGGAACTAGCTGATCCTTCTGTTCCTGTCCATCCTCCTAATAAAGATTCTAGGACCATGGACAGGTATGGCAAGCGGATGTTTTCGTCAGCGACCTTTTCTATGCGGTCGCTGAACTACTTATGCCATTTCACCCGTCTCCAAAGAGATTTACTCAAGGATATGGGTGAATTGATGAAGGATCCTACAGCTGAGGGGTTCAAAGACACAATGAACTCCCAGTTGGCTACCCTAAATTCAATAGTGAACTCTTCCATGTGGCTGGTTTCATACGCAGCAGATGGAGCGAGTAGATCTGCAGGCACAGGCATTGCATTACGAAGGCACGCCTGGATGCGACTGTGTAATTTTGCGGACCCTTTCAAGGCGTCCTTCACCAACTCCCCCTTTGACGGATCATCTTTGTTTGGTCCACAGGTGAAGGATACATTGACCAGGTGCGAGGTGGAAGGTAAGACTCTCTCTGCCGTAGGAGTCCGTTTTTCCACCCCTTCTAGACCCTATCCCAAAGGTCAGAGGGGGGGAAAGATGTGGTTTCGCAAACAATCTCAGGGAGTCTCATCTGACGCACAGGGTCGATTCCCCTCTAGAGGCAGAGGGGGGAACAATAATCGACGCCGCCCCAGAGGCAGAGGAGGTCCGCAAAACCAGGGTAGCAGAGAAGTGTTCTCTGACAAACCCTTTCAGCACCCCTGAGGGGCTGCCCGGCTGTCCGCCTTCGGAGGCAGTCGGGGGAAGATTATCGCTGTACCCAGAAGCCTGGCTTTCCCTAACTCAAGACAAATGGGTACAGTCGATCATATCCGAGGGTTACAAAATTCCCTTTATTCACATCCCATCTCAACCAAAAAAATCCCTTCCAGATGTTCCACCCGGTCTAAGGGAAAAAGCAGCTTTGGAAGTTTCAAAGCTGCTATTAAAAAGAGTCATCCAACCAGTCCCAGCAGACCAGCAAGGATCCGGAATCTACTCCAAATTCTTTTTGGTACCAAAAAAAACAGGGGACTGGAGGCCCATTCTAGATCTCAGTCATTTAAACAAGTTTGTCAAGAAAACAAAATTCCGGATGGTCACGCTACAGTCCATCCTACCCTTCTTGGGTCAGGACAATTGGATGTGCTCTATAGATCTTCAGGACGTGTACTATCACATCAAAATGAACCGGCGCTCCAGGAGATATCTCCGCTTCAGGCTAGGAGCCAGTCACTATCAGTTCAGAGCCCTGCCCTTTGGTCTCACTACAGCCCCCTGAGTGTTCACCAAATGCATGGCAGTGGTCACGGCTCACTTGAGGCGCCAGGGATTCCAGGTGTTTCCATATCTGGACGATTGGCTCCTTACGGCCACCACCAGGCATCAGCTTTTACTATCCAGAAATTTCACCGTGCAAACCTGTCAAGCTCTAGGCATATCAATAAATTTCGAAAAATCTGCCTTTTCGCCTTGTCAGTCTATTACTTTCATAGGCGCCAAATTAGATACGCAGACTCTTTCAGCAACGCTCACAGAGCAGAGGGTTTTAGACATTCGGAACCAAGTTTCCCTACTATTGAAT
This sequence comes from Protopterus annectens, assembly GCF_019279795.1. Taxonomy (NCBI): domain Eukaryota; kingdom Metazoa; phylum Chordata; order Ceratodontiformes; family Protopteridae; genus Protopterus; species Protopterus annectens. The sequence goes on from NC_056732.1 coordinate 1,378,500,661, forward strand.
TTGGTCAAAGTCAAAGTCAGACTGGTGTTAAAGGTATTGGGACTCATGGCGGCAGCTATTCCTCTTCTCCCCTTAGCTCGCTTTTACATGAGAATCCTCCAGTGGATGCTCTTTACCCAATGGTCCTTTCAGCGGCTCCCAATGTCCCATTCCATACTGATCACTCAGAAACCAACTATCTTGGTGGGTCACGTCACCTCAACTTCTCCAAGGAAGACCCTTCTCTCTCCCCCCTCCAGTTGCCACGTTGACAACAGATGCCTCCCTGATCGGGTGGGGGGGGCATTATCAGGGCAGGACAGTCCAGGGCACATGGCAACCCTTCGAGTGCCACTTGCACATAAATGTCCTAGAGATGAGAGCAGTGCTTCTAGCGTTGCAAGCCCTACACGACTCTCTTCCCATAGGGACTATTGCAATTCAGACGGACAACATGTCCGTGGTGTGGTACATCAACAAACAAGGCGGAACCAGGTCATACCCTTTATGTCGAGAAGCACTCAGACTTTGGCAATGGGCGATCTCTTCTCAACGTTTTCTGACGGCGACGCACATCCCCGGGAAATCCAACGTCATTGCAGACAGATTGAGCAGAGCAATTCTCATGCCACACGAGTGGTCTCTAAAGACATCAGTTCTAGAGGAGGTATTTCTAAGATGGGGTCATCCTTGCTGCGATCTTTTTGCTACTCCCCAAAACAGCAAGTGTCAAGACTTCTTCACGCTCTTCCCGTTACCAGGCCAACCCACCAGAGACGCTCTAGTCCACGATTGGCCCCGGGGACTTCTGTATGCTTTCCCCCCCTTTCCATTGATACCTCGTCTAATTCAGAAAGCCATCGCATTGAGAGTGACTATGATCCTCATTGCCCCTTACTGGTCTCGACAGATATGGTTCCCCTTTCTTCATCGTTACCTTTTGGAGCAGCCTTGGCATCTGGACCCAGTACCAGACCTGATTACCCATCAGTCGGGTCAGCTGCACCAATCTCTGTCTTCCCTAAACCTCACAGCATGGTTTCTCCAATTCCTACCTTAGCCAGGCTTCCCTCAATATCTCGCTCGGTCAGAGATATATTGATAGCCTCTCACAAATCCTCTACTCGGAAGATTTATACTAGTAAATGGAAACGTTTTTCCTTTTGTTCATCATCGAAAAACATTGATCCTTTTACTGCATCTATCCAATCCATTTTAGACTTCCTGGCGGAACTTTTTCATTTAGGATCTTCTCCGTCAACCATCAGAGTTCAGTTGGCTGCCATTTCTAATTTTCATGTGGGGGTTTCAGAATCCAGCATAATGGCTCACAAGCTCTGTAAGGCCTTTCTAGGAGGTGTATTTCTCCTCAAACCTCCGATCAAAGACCCTCCACCTCAATGGGATTTAAACTTGGTTCTGGCATCTTTAATTCTCCCCCCCTTTGAACCAGCGGCTTCATGTTCTCTGAAATTGCTTTCCTGGAAGACACTTTTTCTAGTGGCCATTACTTCAGCGAAAAGAGTTTCAGAATTACAAGCCCTCTGCAGTCGTCCTCCTTACCTAGTTTTTCACAAAGACAGAGTATCTCTCCGGACGAACCCATCTTTTTTGCCAAAAATCTCCTCTCAAGTTAACCTAAACCAGGTTATTGATCTCCCCGTCTTTTTCCCTAACTATTCAAATAGATCAGAGCAAAAGCTGCATTTTTTGGATGTTCATCGCCAACTGAGATATTACTTAGACAGAACTAAACAACTCAGGAAATCTGATCAATTGTTTCTGTCATATGCAGAAGGAAGACTAGGCCTTCCAGTTACCAAAGTGTCTCTGTCTAGATGGTTAACTTCTACAATTACCTTCATCTATGAGATTAGACATCAGAAATTACCCTCAAGACCTAGAGCTCACTCAACCAGGGCATTAGCTACATCCATTGCCTTTCAGGACAGGTTGCCAATAGACTCAATCTGTGCAGCAGCCACATGGGCTTCTCCTCATACATTCATTTCACATTACAAATTGGACATGGTTTCCAGAAGCCATGCCAATTTTGGTTCCACTGTTCTCAAGAGTCTGTTCCGATAGGCCACCCGGGATAAGGTGCTAGGGACGCGGTCCCATCCAGCAAGAATGAAGGCGAGATTGACAACTTAACATTAAGAAGTTATGTACCTACCATAACGTTCCATGTTAGTTGTCTTCTCGCCTTCTTTCTTTCGCCCTCCCTCCTTCCCCCAAGCCTGGACAGACCGACAGGGATTGTTTGTGTTTCTTCTTCCGAATCTTGTTACTCCATGTTGCAGACTAGTATTGCTTGGTATAGCTACCAAACGAGATCTGAGTAGTTACCGCCTAGCATTGTGGGATATAGCGGAGCCTCGAGCCGGTGGAATTAGCTCTCAAGCTTTTAGTATGCCGAGTCGGAGCCGAGGATCGGCTCCGAACCCATCCAGCAAGAAAAAAGGCGAGAAGAAGACAACTAACATGGAACGTTATGGTAGGTACATAACTTCTTATTTCTAGCTCTCCCAGTGTGAAAACAGAAACTTAGCAGAGAAGGCCAGTAAACTTGTGTTTATGGGTAAATTTCAGTAACTGGTAGTAAGTGGACTGCCTGGATGCCATGAATAAAGAAATACAGAAGACCTGAAAAAATCATATACAAAAAGTGAGGAAAAAACACTGACTGAGAGTTCTGCAGCTGTTCAGCAAAAAGCAATGCAACCTTCAGACATGACTTCCAATAACCTACAGTAAGCTGTAAGACAACTACATACATATCTAGCTAAAATAAACAAAACGCTGATGGAGTATATCAACACAAACAACAAAAGACTGGAAAAAAATGGAAGAAGTTTTAAACAGAGGTTCAGATGAGATGATAAAGCTGCAAGCATTAGAGGTCGAAATGAAGAAAGGGCTGGCTGAATATGACTGCTCAGGAAGAGATGTTTAAAAAATAATAGAATTAGAGGACAGAGCATGTCAGGAAAACCTGAGATTTTCAGCTATACCAGAGAAGCTGAAAGGAAAAGACTGCATTAATTTTATGAAAGCACAAATAAGCATCTGTATTGGTATTCCACAGCAGGAGTTAGTTGAAAGGGTACATTGTGTGTATGCTCTAAACCTAGCTACAAGAAAGTAACCTAAATCTTTATTAGTAAAGATGCAATCCTACCAGCAGAAGGAGTTGATTCTGACAAAACTGTGGCAGAAGGACAAAATACTAAAAGTGGGAGACAGTAGAGTTTTTAAGTTTGTCCAACAAAAAGTGAGCTGTGAAACTGAAGGTCATGCGTCTTGTTCCTCTGGTAATAAAGACCACAGAGAGACTGTACCTGTGAAACCTTTTCCAGTATTTCAATAGAACATGTTGAAGAGAAGGAATGAAGCACAAAAGTTGACTAGAAGAATCGAGCGTGCATTGGAAATGAGTTTAAGACAGGATTTGGGAGATGGAGAAGAGCAGTAATAAAACCAGTAACTTAATATGGGATTACAGTGCAATAATTATATTTGTGAAATGTGACAGAACAAGAAATTTTGGAAATATTGGACATTTTCAAAATGTGTTAGATTTGTGGGGAACTCTAAAGTATATGCCCTACTTCATGTCATTAATGTTTAGAAAATGCTTCTGGGAGGGGAAGAAAGGGGAGAAAGCCAACTGTAAGTAAAGGGAACACTTTCTTTTCTTGATGGCACTGTATTTCCGATGCATGGTTTTCTTTGCATGTTATTTTTAAGTGCAATGGAGATTGTAAACAGGTGTTTTTGTTTTTCTTTTTCTTCAGTCTTCTCTCTTTCTTCTTGTACAGTTTTGAGAAATGTAGGCAATGCAATGATAAAAAGGAGCCTGGTTAAAAAACATGGCAAAGTTAAAATTAATGTGCTTTTTTCATTCTTGCATGGAGAAGTTACTGCCTTAAGGACCTTGGCTTGATTAGGTTTAGGAAAGAGCAAGTAAATGAAAAAGAATATTGAATATTATGAGGCTTTTTTTCTAGCGAATGCATGTATACTAAGCAACAATTCTGCAGCTGGACTTCATGTCCCCATGGAGACAATCTGATAAAGAGAAACCAGTAGACAGTCTGTTGGAAGGGGATTGGCTGAGGGAAAAGAAAAAAATGAAAAAAGAAATTGGCTAGGACCTAATGTTCTCTGAAAACAATTGAGTTTTCCCAGCTGTGAGAGCTTTAAAGATAATACAGAATCATTTAGACTTAAAGTAAAGTTTTCTCAGTTTTCTTAGATTTCGTGTAACTAGAAGACAATTTGATAAAGAGAAATGGCTTGGAGAAAGTATTTACTGAAAGCATTCAAGTGTTTTCTCATCTGGGAGTGCTATAAAGATAGACAAAATCAGGTAGCACTAAGAGCACAGGCTGTACCATGCATCTTAGCAAGATCAACCTTTCTTTTTGGTTAACTCTAGCCTGTCTGTGTGGCTATTAACTTGGAACTCCTGTTCCTATTAGGAAGCAAAAACTTCAATATTTGAAGATGGCCATAGTTTTGTGTGTTGTTATTAAATTAATAGGCTTGGGGGGGTTGGGAGGGTTTGTGTGCTCTATTTGAGGGCTTTCAGAAAACAAAAGGTTATGTAAGATATGGCATAGGTGCAAATGGATATGACAAGAAACAACTGTATAAGATACCAACTTGCTGAACAGAATATGATTGTAACATAAAAGTTGTAACTAGACATTTAACAAAAAAGTTGGGTATACATAAAATGTGGTAACAATAACTATATAAAAAAAGTTATGCTATCTGTAATGTCTTTCAATCTGAATGGTCTTACAGATAAGTATAAAAAAGAAAGAGGAGTGAACTATATTAAAAAATGTAGAGTGCAAATAGCTATGCTACAGGACACCTGCAGAGAAAGAATGAAGTTTAGAAGGCAGGATTTGAATGAGCCATATAATGCTTGGCGGCAATGACTGTATAGATATAAGTGATGTATAATGTCTGCAACTGCAGTTGTTTCAGTAGTGTGTGTGATGTATAATGTTTGCAACTAAAGCGGTGTCATTTTGTTTGTTTTTCATTTATATAAATTTAAGATTGCCTATGTCATATGTGATAATTTAATAAAGATGTTTAGTGGAAAAAAATAAGGTATGAATAGAGAGGTATCATGATGTTTTTGGATGTAGTAGGTAGATAGAGATTCATAGGTAGGTACTAGGCTGTCTGCCCGAAGGCATTTATAAGCCTAGCCAGAATGTGTTGGCTTTCGCCACCCCCTTAGATTAGTTCCCTGTGCCTCTGTCCAGCAGAGCCATTGAAATGATCCCTGGGGTAAACTTTCTGTTTCTCATTCACTCGTCAAGGTTTCTCTTGAAGAGGGTTAGCGAGGACCTCTGCCTAATGTAGATTGGAATCTTGTTCCAGAGCATGGGAAGTCTCTGGGACAGGAATATATCCCTCCAGCACGTCCTGTTTATTGTTGTGGAGAGGTTTAGATCCCTGGAGCATGTGGCTTGAGGGGATATGGTTATCTTTAGGTGGAGCATGTCCATCAATTCTGGGTTGGAGATGGCCTTGTATGTCAGGCAGAGATCACCTCTGAGTAGGCGGTATGCAACCGAGTACAGCTGGAGTTTCTTCAATTGAGCTGCATAGGGCATCTGCTTGAGGCCAGTGATCCTCTTGGTGAGGTACTTCTGTGGTCTTTCCAGTTGTTGCAGGTGTCTTGTAAGGTACATCCCAAATGGGACATTGTACTCTATGATGAGTCTGATGAGTGATGCGTAGAGGGGCTCCTGGTTATCAGCTGGGTGAGATAGAAGGGCTTTCTCATGGCTATGAATACATTTTGATTAAAGGAGAGCTCATTGCCTACAAATGTGCACATGTCCCCAATAGCATTGTCATTTGTGATGGGGAGTACCTTGTGTGTCATGGCAGAATGAGTGCTTCTGTTTTTCAGAGGCTACTATATTACACATTTCTGCATTTAGCATAAGACCATTGCCTTAGTAGCATGTATGTGTACATATTACTCCTTATTGTAGCACCTGGGAGTCCTTTGGAGAGATTATGATGGCACCAACTTTGCAATCGTCAGCAAGCTTAAGAGGTATGTACCCTTTAGTAGTGGCCTAAGTACTGAATCCTGGGGGACAGCACTGTTATTAAGCTTTTTGGAAGATAATGTACATCCTATCTTAAATTGCTGGGTTCCACCTGTAAGCCAGGTAGTTATCCATCAGGAAACAGAGGGGTTTATGTTCATTTTGATTATCCTGTCTGTGATACCTTGGTGTGAAATGGTGTCAGTGCCTTAGCAAGGTCATGGTATGCTATTTGTACCTATTTACATTCATCCAAGTCCTCAGTGACTTCTTCAAAGAAGTCAGTGAGGTGGGACATTCACGACGCTGTACTGATCTGGATCAAGGGAATGGATATTCCCAGTGTGTGAACACATGAGGCCAGTAATAATAATGTATTCCATTCTTTTGCAGGTAAGACTTATGAGGCTTATGTGTCTGTAGTTGCCCATATTAGTGGCGGTACCTCCCTTGTGAAGGAATTGACTACGCTTGTTTTCCATACCTCGGGAACAAGGCCAGATGAGAGGCTGAGGTTAAACAGATTGTAGAATGAGTCAGAGAGAAAGAGAAGGAGACAGACAGACCAACGGAAAGAGAGAGAGTGAGTGCTGTATACTAGCAAGAAAGCACCCTGACATGATTTCACCGCTCATAAAGATAGCATTTTTTTTTTTTTGCCTGAGAGAGAGAGCACTGAGAAATTCTTAGAGGAAATCTTTGTAAGGGGACTTGCAGGGGTCATGGGTTTGGAGGCAGGGCAGAGACAAGGAGATATCTGCACAGAATTTGTTTGCTAGCTAAGTCTTCAGAGGCTGAATAGGTAGTTTCATTATTTAATAGCTCAGAGCAGTGCATGTTATTATTTCTGAATTTCCTTACATTGTTGAAGGAGATGTTTGTCTGCAGCAGACATATTGATTTTGGTTCATACTTTGCCTGGGAAGAATTGATTTTGTTTCTAACATCTTTGTTTAACTTCTTAAGTTTAATTGTGTGGCTGTTTCTTAAGAGACATTATTTTTCCTTTTGTTATACAGCTCATTAATGCCTGGGTTCCACTAAAGATGTTTATTTCTAAACTTGTCACTGTATTTCTAACAAATCAGGACTGAGGTATTGATGCAGGTATTAAGGTGGGAATAGAAACTGCCCGCGAATGCTGCTGTTTTTTCTATTGAGCTCTTAAGAGAGTAAACCTCAAGGCCATCATCTCATTGAAACAAATTAGACCTTGAGACATCTCTGATAATAGTAGTGTTTCTGAAGGTTTTGATCTGAGTTCTAGTATTGGAAACCACTGCATCATGGTCAAACTTGACTAGATAAGGTGGAATTGTAGGTGCAAAACATGCTGTCTATATTTGTGGTGATCAAGTTTAACAAACTGGTAGGGGAATGTAGAATCTGGTCTAGCAAATTTGCATTGAATGCTCTGTAGTTGACCGGGATATGATAGAGATGTCTTTTTATAGTTATGAAGATGTGGAGAGTTTGAGGTCATTGTCTAACCATACACGTCTTGAAGTGATGGAGTCATGGAATAAAATGAATACACCACCACTGATTGTGGAGACATCCTCACTAGAGTGTCTCAACAAGTAATGAATGTTTAACTTTTGTAAGGATGGTGTGCTGTCACTTCATTGGAACCATATCTCAGTAAGTTGATGCTGAGGGTTAAGGTTGTGAGCTGTAATTCCTGTGGTACAATGCTTAATTGTCTCAGCCCTCATTTGCCTACAGTACTTGGGAATGACTGGAAATTTAGGCTAGGTTCCTCAGCCGTTTCCTAGTCTGCAAGCCTAGAAACTACCAATTCACCTGTTAATGTTTGCTAGTGTCCTGAAGGCTTATAGAGTGGGCAGTTTCTTACTAAGGCTTCTAATGTTGGACAGCACTACCTTTATACTGTCCTGGTTTGATTTTGCTAGGTTGACAGTTAGAACAGACTCACCTTGCCCAAAATACATACTGTGTAGTTGGGAAAGTCTTGACTATTATAGAAAGACCTAAGGTGAAAGGTGCAAGCCAACCCAGCAAAGCAGGAAGAAGTTACGATTGTCAGCCATCTCCCTCCTTGCTGATACACATTCAACCTGCTTGGAATAGGTTTGTAGGCTGTTACAAGACATGTAGTCCAGGAGGCCATCAAGCAGCCTAGGCCAAATTCCCAATTTCTCCAAAGCACTGTCTAGTTAAATGACTTGCTCGAAGTCACACAGTAAGCAAATGAAGGTGGAAAGATTCAAACCCTATATCCTTGGCACAGGAGCCATCTCATTAACAAGTGAGAGCTTTCATTCTCTGTTCTAAGTGACAAATCTACTGAGCCAATTGTTAGTCATTTGTTCATACTGAGATGACATTCTTGTTGAAAATAAGATGCTACTTAGGATGAGCTGCATACCATCCTCAGACTTATTGTAGAGAGCTTAGTCATGTCTCTCTTTATTTAGTCCAGAGATATGCATTCCAAGTGAGTCTTTCCCATGTGAACAATGACCATGTTTTCTTGAGTGACTCAAGAACTTTAGTTACCTGCTGTATCCTGTCTCCTAAGAAGCAGCTCTCTATCACCCTTTCTATGCTATGCCTGATATGTGGACATTTCCTTGTGGTTTTGCTGGTCCAGAATGCCTTAAGAGCATAGTTGGGACAATATGCTGACTAGTTCGTAGGTGTATACTAGGCTAACAACCACTAAGGCCTTTTTAAGTGTAACCATAGGATCACAGGAAGTTACTAGGCTGTGGGCCCTGAGGTCCTTATAAGCCTAGCCAAGAATTTAGCCCATGTTTAGACAAGTCATCACTTGATGTCCCTGTCCAGCAGGGACATGGGTGGAATCCCAGGGATGTATTGTCTATTTCCCATCCAGTTGTCCAGGTTCCTCTTAAAAAGGGGTAAAGAGGTACTCTGCTTGATGTGGAGAGAGTGTCTGTTCCACAGATGGGGGGAGTCTCTGGGACACAAATCTGTCCTGCCATCAAGTCGTATTAATGTCACAGACCAGGTTGAGGCCGCACGTGCGGGTTACTCGAGTGGTGCTTTGCTTGCAGATATGCAGCAGCCCCATCAAGGTGGGGTCCGAGACCACCCTGTATGCCAGACAGAGGTCATCTCTGAGGAGTCTGTATGAAACTGAGTAGAGGGATAGGGCTTTTAGCCTGTCTGTGTATGGTAAATTTTTGAGGCCCTGGATTCTCCTTGTGAGGAACCTCTGTGGTCTCTCCAGCTGCTGCACGTGCTCTGCGAGTTACATGCTGAACAGGGTGTTGTACTCAGTAATGGGCCTTATAAGGGAAGAATACAGGGATACTGTGACCTCCGTGTCCTTGGATGAGATACCCTTACTTATGAGGTGGGCCATGTAGAAGGCTTTCCATACAATGGAAGCAACATGGTGGTGAAAAGAAAGTTGCTGTCAGTCTGGCTGCTCAAATCCATCACTACTGATTGCATGTTTAGGACATTGTTATTAATGTGATAATTTGTGGGGACATCACTCTCCCCAAAGGGGATGATGATGATGCATATTTTTGTATTCAGCTTGAGGCCATGTTTCTGGCACCAGTCATTTGTTTGGGTGATACCCTCTTGGAAGATGTCCACATCACTAAGGGAATTGATAACAGCGCCCAGCTTGCAGTCGTCTGCAAACTTTGTCAGCCATAGCCCACTGGTTTTGGCCTGCACCTCAGAAAAGTATATCCCAAATAAAATCGAACCTTGAGGTATGCCACTCAGTACAAGTGTACTGCTTGAGGTGTCTTCCCCTATTTTGACTAGGTGGGTTCTATCAGTGAGCCAGTTAGCTATCCATCTGGTAACATACGGATTGATGCCTAGTTGAGAGAGTTTATCTATTATGCCCGAGTAGGGAATAGTGTCGAAGGCTTTGGCCAGATCAAGGTAGGCGATGTGCACCATCTTTCCCTCATCTATGGCTTTGGTGACTGTCTCAAAAAAGTCGAACAAATTTAACAGACATGACATCCCCTTGATAAAGCCAAACTGTGTGGGACTGAGTGTTTGGAGGTTGCCAATGTCCTTGTTAAAGAGGTCCATGATCATCTGTTCCATGGCCTTGCAGATGAGGCTAGTTAGGCTGATGGGTCTATAATTTCCTGGATCAGTGGATGCTCCACCATTGTGTAAAGGGATGACAGTGGCTGTCCTTCACTCAACTGGGACAAAGCCGGTACTCAGGCTTTGCTTGAATAGGGTGCCTAATGGTGCTGTAAGTTTCTGCCTGAGTTCATGTAGGATGCAGCCCGGGATGTTATTGGGTCCCATGGAGGCTGTATTTTTTTGCCTTTGAGGGAGCAGTGGTGATCTGATCCCTAGATGTAAGGGGAAAGGGGCAGGTGCTGGGAATGTCCTGATTTACTGATGGGGAGACAGTGGGGTGAAATTTATGCTGAATCCGTCAGCCTGCAAGTCTGCTATAGCTACGGCATTTGTATATGTGGTGTCTTTGACCACCAGTTCTGAACAGATCTTGGTGCTTCCTTTGAGATTACGGATATATGTGAAGAAGGCTTTATGATTGTCTAATACCCTTGATAAGTGTAAGGAGGGGCTTTGGAAATGAAACATTTGTAAGCAAGGGCCTTGGAGATGAAGCATTTACAGGCTGCTTGTGCCCATTGGAGACATAGGTGCCAAACTAGGGATGAATTTCCTGTTCCCTAACCAATTGTCCAAGTTAAACTTGAATTGGGTTAAGGAGGAATTCTGCTTCACATGGACGTGGAGCCTGTTTCAGAGAAAGGGTAGTCTCTGGGATACATACCTGTCTCTCCATGAGGCCCTGTTTATATCTAGGTGCTGTTTAATTCTTTAGAATGGGTAATTTTAGTATTTGTTTTGCAGATATGCAGGAGAGCCATCACGGTGGGGTCAGACAATACCTTGTATGCCAGGCATAGATCTCCCCTCAACAGCCTGTAGGAGACTGAGTACAAGGATAGGGCTTTGAGGAGGTCTGCATAGGACATGTTACTTACACCCTGCACTGTTTTAGTGAGGAACCAGTTATTGGCTGTGCCTGGGTAGGTGCATACTAAAGGGGGCATTGTACTCCATGATAGGTCTGATGAATGCTGAATAAAATGGAAAAATGAATTCCTTTGACCTAGATGCCATGCCTTTTTTATAGGTTGAACAAAATAGAATGATTTCCTCACTAGTGTAGACACGTGATGTTCAAAAGCTAGATAACTGTTTTGTTTGTGTTCCGATGTCCCTGACTACCGGGTCAACTCTTAGGAGTGTGTTGTCAGTATGACAGCGGCAAGGGGTAGATGACTTCCAGAAGGATACTATTATGCATTTCTTGCATTTAGTTTTGTTCCATGGTTCTGACACAAGTTGTTTGTCTGTATCAGCCCTTCTTGAAGAATATTAGTGTTGATGGGGGATTCTATGACTCTTCCTAATTTGCAATCATCTGCAAATTTGGTCAGCCTGCTGCCCTTGACATTGGCCATAACTTCAGAACAGTAAATGCCAAGAAGGAGTGGTTCCAAGACTGATCCATGAGAGACTCTGCTTATGACTGGCCTCTTTGTAGAGGTGGACTCCCAAATTTTAACTTCCTGAGAACTGTTGGATAGTCAACAAAAGATAAATAAAGCAGTCCGGAGCCAGGAGTCACCACAAACATTTAATGATGCAAGTAAAAACTTTCGCAAAAACGCTTCTTCAGGCAAGAACATATCTAACAACCAGTGACCACATTTTTATATAGTCCCAAACAGACCATATTAGGACTAGACAATAAAGCAATTAATGATTTAACAAATTAAGCAAATTAAAATTAGAGATGGTAGTGATTTTCTACAGCAACTTTTTGATTGGACAAAGACTAATGAAGTTATTACTTGTTATATGGTAACATTGGACGTGGATTCACTATTTACCTCCATTCCTAATACTGAAGGTATATTAAGCCAGTCTGGATTGGCTAATATGAATGTGGATCTGCTGTGTAGTTTATTGGGAGATTGTGTTAAATAATAACATCTGTATGTTTTAAAACTATGTGTATAAACAAGTTAATGGCATGACCTTGCCTGAAGAAACCTTTTTGCAAAAGTTTTTACTTGCATCATTAAACGTTTTTAGTGACTCCTGGCTCCAGACTGCTTTATTTATCTTTTGTTGCCTTGAGATCATAGTGGATCTAGGTTTACAGTTCCTGGGTGTCATATTACTGTTTCAACTGTTGGATAGCCAGCTGGTTATCCACTGGGGGTCATAAGGGTTTGCACCTAACCTCCTGAGTTTGCCAACAGTGCCTGAGTGGGGTATTACATCACATGCCTTGGCCAGGTCAAGTTAGGCAGTGTGAACCATTTTGCCCTCCTCCATTGCTTTGGTGACCTTCTCAAAGAAATCCACCAGGTTGAGTAGGCACAACTTGCCCTTGACAAAATTAAATTGGCTTGGGTCCAGTATCTGGAGGTTTCCTATGTCACATCCAATCATTTCCATGATAATTCTTTCCATGGCTTTGCATATGAGACTAATGAGACTTATGGGTCTGTAGTTTCCAGGGTCTGCAGATGGCCCACCTTTGTGCAGAGGGATGACTGTAGCTGTTCTCCAGTCATGAGGCAAGAAGCCTATTTGGAGGCTGTGGTTAAATGGTGATTCCAGAGGGCCTGATAGGTCATGTTTCATGCTATTTAGAAGGCATCATGGGATATTATCTGTGCCCTTCGATGCAGTGTTGGCCTTAGTGAGAGCATTGAGGATATATTCCCTAGTGATAGTAGGGGTACTTATATTTGATGGTATTTCCTGAGTGGAGGTTGTGGGGGAGAGAGGGGTGTTTCCTGAGGGGAGATTGGAGGGAGAGAGGGCTAAAGTTAGAAGTGAATTTGTCTGCCTGTAGGTTTGCTACACCTTCTGGCTCAGCATAGGTGACTCCATTAACAATGAGCTCTGCACACAACTGTGTTTCCTTTGAGGATGCATACATAGCTTAAGAAGGCCTTGTGGTTGTCCTTGGCCTGGGAGCCCAAATTTACCTCAAATATGTCTTTGGTAGACTTTATTTGTCCTCTGGGTTGTTTGTTTAGTTTGATGAGTGGGCATTTATCCTTCTGGATGCTACACCTCCTAGTTTTTGCCATGATTTTCTTCCCTATGTTATACAGCCTATTGATGTTGTCATACCAGAGTGGCTTGTTTTTGAGTTAGTTCTGTACGTCTTCCTGGTGGGTACAGTTGTCTCTATGTACCTATTAACATGCTTGTATATAGTTTCTCTGAACAGTTCCGCATAGGCAGCAGTGTTCTTAGGGTTTATGGGGACTTGATATTTAGGCATGTTGTCACTTAATAGTAGGAAGTTAGCCTTAGAGTAGTTCCTGAACATTCCAGGGTTAGGTGTGGTTACCGGTATTATTTTTACTTTAAAGGAGACTATTCTTTGGTCAGATCTTACTAGAGTGGACATTACAGTAGGGATGTGCAGCGTTGTTCTGTGTTAGTGAGGATCAGATCCAGTATGTTTGCATCCCTGGTCGACGTATTGACAATCTTGTCCAGGGAGTTTGCATTTACAAAATCCAGCAATCTCTGTGCCTGCATATTTGTTGTCATATATGAATTCCATTTAATAGAGGGATAATTAAAGTTATCAATGAATATGGTATTGGGTTGGATGGTGAGTGTTTCCATTAAGCTTAAATATGTGTTATGGGTTTCGTGGGTCTTTCCCTTAGAAATTAACTGGGCCAAATAGAAGGATTTTTCTGACTGGTGGAAACATGATGACTTAATGAGAGAGAGAGAGCTGTCCACCCAAGTACCCAGTTGTCTTACAACATCTTTTTGAAGAGAATTGCTTCTTATAACATGCGAGGTGGGGATAACTTTTTTCCTAAATGCTGTAATGCAGCACTTTCCTTTTGTTTCTTTTAAGATTGTTTTTGATACACCATGAATGTACATATTCCATCTCTTGCTGGAGCTACTTTTTATCAGTGGATGAGCGGATAACAGTGCCTAGTTTGCAGTCATAAGCTAATTTGGTCAACCTTACTTCTGGGATATTGTCTTGAACGTCTGCAAAATAAATGCCAAACAGGAGAGGGACCAGAACTGATCCCTGTAACACCCCACTAGTTACAATTTTACATTCAGAGTGGGAACCAGAAACTTTTTACAACTTGGGATCTGATGGGTAGCCAATTTGCAATCCAGCAGACAATGTATGTGTTTACTTTAAGCGTGTCTCATTTTTCAGTAATGATAGCACTGGGGGAATGTATCAAAAGCCTTGACTAGGATGAGATCAGAAGTTTGCACAGAATGATCACTATCTACAGGCCCTGTAAACTTTTTAAAAAAGCTTACTAAATTCAGGACACATGATCTACTCTTCACGAGACCAAACTGATTGGGGCCTAGATCAGTTAAGCATTTTACATTTGCCTAAATGAGTTCTGCTAAGATGTGATCCATGGCTTTGCATGTAAGGCTGGTTAGTCTGATGGGTCTGTAATTACACTGGTGTGTAAAGAGGCCACCCTTGTGTATGGGAGTCAAAGTGGTAGCTTTTCAGACATCAGGAACAAACCCTGTAGATAGGCTGAGGTTGAACAGTTTAAGTAGAGGCTCAGATAGTGCATACCTGGCACTGATAAGAATCCAGCCTGGTATGCTTTTAGGCCCCACGAAATATTATTTTTAATCTTTGATTGGGATTATAAGACTGTCCCAAGGTGATTTCAGAGGAAGCTAAATTTTCAGGGATAGTGGGGACAACAGTGTGAGTAAGAGGGGTAAAGTTAGCACTAAATTTGCCTGCTTATTTATTAGGTATATCCTTTCGGCCAAAATGGGCGATATTGTTATAGATGATCTCGGTGCTTGTTGGAAATTATTCCTTAATTTTTTTACATATCTTAAGAAAATGTAGTTTCCTTTGGAAACTGTAGCAACCTTAAGTTCATACTCTGCTTTGCATTTTCTAGCAGTGTTTTTAAGCTCCTTGCTGACTTGTTTCTGTGTAGTCTTGAGGAAGGGAGATGGGAATTTCTTTCAACTTTAGTTGTAGTGTTTATATTATGGGAGTTCCACTAGAAAGATTTAGTCGTGAATTTGTCATTATATTTAGGCATCCAGGTAATTACATTTTTATGCAACTGTTCAGATCTGGTAAAAGTCAAAGGTAAATGTGGCATCCCTGTCAGCTGGATCCATTTACAAGGGACTGTTGGGAATTTTGCATAGGTCTTCTGCAATTTAAAGTAGGTTTGCCTTGGAGAAGTCCCTAAAGAAGGTCTCATTTTGTGGTGGAGTGATACCACTAGGCCTGTTAGAGATGACGGCTGATTTGTGGTCGAATTTAACCAAGGATGAAGAGATGTGTGGTAGGGTGCAGGTGGGGTCTAGGTTGGTAAGGACCAGGTCATGGATATTAGAGTTTCTAGTGGGTAGTTTTCCAATTTACTCCAGTGCATTGATATTAATGATGCTTTGGAAATGATGGCCATAACTGCTTTAAAAAGTGTAATTATGCCAGTCAGTGCTTGGGTACTTGAAGTCCACTAGTAAGAAGGTATTTGATTTGATATTTAATGCCTTAATGGTGTTAAAGTCATTTCCATGATCTTTTGTTAACCTTAATGGGCATCTGTAGCTGGCAGTAAAGTAATGTTTGGATTTCTTAAGTGTAGAACAGTGTGTGTTGTATCTTTAAGAAGCATTTCCAAGTGTGGCATGTGCACATGTAGGCAGCAGTGCCATTTTGAGAGAGCAGCCAGAGTGTGAACATGTATGAGTGTGGTAGTCAGTCAGTTTATAAGTTTGTTTAAGTTAGTAAGTCTCAATCCTGATGTGTTTGTATATAATAAAGCTGCTTGAACAGAACCCACAACTGTTCGCTGTTTTATCCTGACTAGACGAGCGACATGGTGTCAGAACTGAGATTTAGGAGGCAGCTTTTCCAAGCAGCTAGGTGCAGAGCTAACAGTGAAGGCATGTTGAACAGACTGGGTGTAAAAAAGTGCCAGAAACGAACTTCAGGTAACAAAAACTCGCACAAATGATTTATTTTATAAAAGAAACAATATGGAGCATTGGAAAGGCACAGAATGCATTATTAATCAAATGAACAACACAAAAACGTATTAATCAAACAAAAGGCACAAAACACATTATTGATTAAACAAGATGTTTGGAAGTACAATATTTGATAAAATTATCAGAAAAGTTCATAAGGGGTTCAGAGTTGCCTTGTAGTTGCAAAACAAGCCTGTTTAAAATAAAACAAGCATGTTTAGAGTAAAATGAGCACAAGAAAAGTATAATGAGTATGAAAAGAGGTTAAATGGGCATAACGAATATAATTAAAGGGCAAAAAGAACAAATTAAGTATAAGTAAAGCAAGGCGACTGCATGTTTTTGGCAGGCGACTGTATTTTGGCATGAGCTACTATTTCATGTTGACTGAAGCTATTCAAAGCATAACTAAAATTGTTTCAAGTATCTCAGAGTGTGTAAAGTGCTTACAATGTGTCCTTTATTACTGTGCATTTATTCCAAAGAGTTTACTGTGTGCAAAGTGCAACTATTTCATAAAGTGCAGTCAGAATACAGCTATTTCATAAAGTTTCTTGTGCTGTGTGCATTTATTTGTAGAGTGTCACCATTTCAGAGTGTTTCTTACACTGTACAGTTATTTAGCGAAGTACAGACATTTTGGAAAAGTTTAGTGTGCTGTGTACAGTTTATTTGCAAAGTGCAATTATTTCAAAATGTGTCATATTCTGAGCTTCTAATGCTCAGTTTATTCGCAAAGTGCAATCATTTTGAAATATTTCGTACACTAATGAGGTGTTTTTGCAGAGTACAGTGACTTCAAGAGTGTTCTTGTTCACGGGGACTTATTTCACAAAGTTCAGTTGTTTAGAGGCTGCTTGTACTACTGGGCATAATTACAAGTTCTAGCATGAATTTCTGGCATATGTATATGTGTGTATGTTTGTACGTAATTGCAAAAGCCATCACTAGTGTGTGGTAACATGGCAGAAGCATTTCACAGACCAATTCCACTTGTATTTGATCATAATATTGCAGAGAATTGGAGAGTATTTGAGCAGGAATACAATGTTTTCATACAAGCAGCTTTTTCTGACAAAGATGAACGTACCAGGCCATTCATTTTGTTTAACTTAGCAGGGTCAGAGGCCACTGAAAGAGAGCATTAATTTGTATGTGCACCAGCAGTATATACAGGAGATGGGGGAATCGGTCATATTGTTGTACTGGCTGAATCAAGGGAGGACCCCAAGTGCTTGAAACGTAAACTTAGAGAAATGTACAGCCCCCAGACAAATGTTACATTAGAAAGGCATTTATTTTATACAAGAGACCAAAAGCCAGGAAAAAAACATTTGCAACTCACATTACTGACTTGAGAAACAAAGCTAAAACATGCAGGTTTGGTGATTTGAAAGATGAATTGATAAAGGACAGGCTTGTATGTGGTGTTAATAATGCTGCAGTGAGAAAGGTTTTGCTTCATGACAGTGATTTAATGTTGAGCAAAGCTATTGAGATTTCTCAGATCCATGAGCTTACAGAGAGGCACACGAGTATGCTTGCAAGTGACAAAAGGGGTCTATATTAGAACACCGAACGTTCAAAATGTCGAAAATATCGAAGAAACAGAAAACCAAATTTTTTTCTTAGGGAAAAAAATTGGTTGTCCATTTCTGTTGCTTCAGTATTTTCAGCGCTGTGGTGGAAAGTTACACGTCGGGTTCAGGTACGTGTGCGATTGTGTGGACGTGAGGGTTAAGGTGGGGTGGGTAAGTTAGGGTTAGAGCACGGGTGAGGTGACTGTACGATAGTGACGGACCTTAGGGTTAGGGTTTGGGTTAAGGTAAGTGGATAGTTAGTGGTGTATGTATAGTTTAGTGTAGGGTTAGGTGTAAGAGTTTAGGTGTATGTGTGTGGATTGCTGTTTGTTTGGTGTGCTTGCGTTGTGTATATGTGTTTTGGAACAGCAAATTTTTTCCCTAGGAAAAAATACGCTGTTCTGAATGTTCGATGTTTTAAATTTTCGATTCATAGGATTCGATATTAGAACACTCGACATTTTGAATGTTCGGTGTTCTAATATAGACTTGATAAAAGCATGGTTTCAGCAGGCCCCAGAGCAAACGTAGACAGCATGCAGCACATAGCTTGCAGAAACAGGCCTAAGCTCATGACAGCTGCAGCCCCTGCAGGTTTCACAGGAAAATCCCATAACTTTCCAACAAATTGTAAGACTAGCTCAGTAAAATGAACATGCTCAGTACAGTACAGGGCTGAGTCAGCAAAACCCAAGTCAAGTTTTATTGTCAACTGTTGTAATTGTGGTGCCAGTCATGAGTCTAAAAGAGAAAAGTGCTTAGCATTTGGTCAGCAATGCCACAGATGTAAAAAATGGAACCATTTTCAAAAGTTTTGCAACTCAAGCAAACCTCACTCAGTTGTAAGGAAAGGTCATCTAGAAAAGCAAGTTGATTATGTAGAAGGTTGCAACCCTACTTTCTATGTAGATGGTGTATCAGTGGTTGATGAAAACATTAATGCAGTAGATTTGATGGCAAAGAATGAAGTGTTTTGTACTGTCCTGATCGATGGTAAGCTCAAGGAGCTCAAAGTAAACATTGGTTCAAAATATAATGTTATGTTAGCAGAAACATTTGCTAAGGTGAGAGCTAGTGAGCACCTTAATTTGACTAACTGTGAGAAACTTGTTGTTTATGCAGTTGAACAAATTCAAACCGAAGGCTCAGTAGTGCTTTCATGCTATTCGGCTGGGAACAGTTACATCTTGCAATTCTATGTAGGCCAAAGATCTGTGCAGTCATTGTTAGGTCTCAGAGACAGTTTGAGAATGAAACTGCTTTCTTTTAGCTAAGAAGTCCATCATGTTAGCATGTCTTGGTTCCAGTTTTACCAATGTTATTTTCTCAGAGTATGCTGATGTTTTTGATGACAAGCTAGGCAAACTTCCAGTTGTGTACTCCATGAAAATAGACCCAGAGGTCAGTCCAGTGGTCACACCAGCAAGGAGAGTTCCGATAGCTATGCAGAACAAAGTCAAGTCCCAGCTGGATAAAATGGTGCAGCAAGGCGTAATTTGTCCAGTTACATAACTATCTTCCATGGTAGCTGCTCATAAAAAGAGGTTGGGTGAAATCAGAATATGCATTGACCCAAGAGACTTGAACAAAGCATTAAAGAGTCCTCATCATCCTATGTGTACACTGCAGGAAGTCACAGCCCTGATCCCAAATGCCATTGTTTTTTCTGTCCTGGACGTGAAGAGTTCATTTTAGCAAGTGATGCTTGATCGCAGATCTTCACTACTGACTCCATTCAGTACTCCATTTGGTAGATATAGATTTCTCAGGATGCCTTTTGGAATAAATTTTGCAAGTGAAGTCTTTCGGCATGCAATGGAGCAAATTTTTTCAGGTTATCCATGCGCCATAATAATAGATGATTTATTGGTTGGAGGCAGTGGTGAAACAGAGCATGACAGAAACCTCAGGAAAGTTCTAGACAGAGCACGTGAAGTGAACTTCAAGCTCAATCCTCTGAAATGTAAATTCAGACTACCAGAAGTTACATGTATAGGTAATTTATTCATTAGCACTGGCTTAAGACCTGATCCTTCCAAGCAAGCAGCCATTCTTGAGATGCTAGCCCTGGACAATGTCCAAGCCCTACAGCGATTCCTTGGTATGGTTAACTATTTGGCCAAGTTTATACCTGACTTCAGTGACTTGACAGCACCTTTAAGAGAGCTGACATGCACAAATGTTGCATGGTCATGGCTGAAACAGCACCAGAGAGCATTTAATGACCTAAAGCAGAAAACTGCCACCCCACCTACATTAATGTACTATGATGTCAGTAAACCAGTAATTCTTTCTTGTGATGCTTCAGAGTTTGGTCTTGGTGCAGTTATTCTTCAAGAGGGCAGACCAGTAGCCGATGCAACTAGAACTCTTATCCAAACTGAAATGTAGTATGCTCAGACTGAGAAAGAACTTTTGGCATTAGTGTTCACATGTTCGAAGTTCCATGATTATATTTATGGCCGAACTATTCAGATTGAGACTGATCATCAACTTCTAGTCACTATTTTAAAGAAACCTATGTATGCAACTCCAGCAAGATTACAAAGAATGATGCTCAGATTGCAAAAGTACAACTTCAAAATGGTCTACACAAAAGGCAAACTTCTTTATCTGGCTAATACCTTATCCAGATCGCCCAGAAGTACCACTGAACAACTTGATGCAGAGAATTTTGACTTCAGTATCATGGAAGTGAGTCATTTTTCTACCATGAGACTTGATGAGCTGAGCGATCATACAAAGACTGATCCAGTACTGCAATGTTGGATGGCCATCAAAGCAATCTTGGTTACCACCAGAAGTGCAACCTTAGTTTCCTTACAGAGATGAAATGTTGATGGAAGATGGTGTAATTTTCAAAGGATGTTCCTACTTCCTTACAACATTAATATATCCAGATTTTACATCATGGCCACCCAGGTTCCAATTTTACCAAAAGAAGGGTGAGAGGACTAGTATTTTGGCCTTCTCTATCAAAAGACATTGATAAAGTACTTTCATCTTGTTCAGTACGCAATAGTACTAAACAGCATTTGCAAAAAGAGCCACTTCATCTAAGCCAAATTCCTGAGCTATCTTGTTCAACAGTAGCCACTGACATATTAAAGTGGAACATTCAGCATTACTTAGTGTTGGTAGACTCTTATTCAAACTGGTTTGAGATCGATTTGCTACCTAACCTAAGGTCTACTGCTGTTATCACCAAGTTGAAACGTCCTTTCTCAGTCCATGGTTGTCCACATAAACTTATCTCTGACAACGGTACCCAGTTTACCAGTCAATTGTTTCAGAAATTTGCAAAAGAGTGGGACTTTGTTCATATTACTAGCAGTCCAGAATACCCACAGTCAAATGGCCTGGCAGAGCGTGCAACACAGAGTGCAAAACAGTTGTTAGAGAGATCAAAGCATGACAATACCGATGGCTTTTTGAATTTACTCAATCTCAGAAATTGACCCGGTGACAACATACTTAGCTCGCCTGCTCGGAGACTTCTATATAGGCAAACCAGAACAACCTTGCCTATCAGTTCCAGCTTGTTGGTGCCTAAAAAAAGAACAGAGCAATCAAAGCCCAACTAATCAGAAAGCGTTCTTTTCAGAAGTCCAGTTATGATAAAATGAGCAGATCTCTTCGTCCGTTGAAAAAAGGAGACAGCGAGGATGCAAATGGCAAAAGGCTTCAACTTCATTAGTCGAGTGACAGGTATGTGTGCCGAGCCAAGATCCTACTTCATTGAATCAGGAGGTATAGATGACAGGAGGAACCGTAGACATCTCCTTCCTGTGTCAGAATCGATATCACAGCACCGTACCTGTGATACAGACTCTAGATCTCAGAGCAATCCAGATTTTTTTCCTGTTGAAGTATGGGTCTTAACACCTTCTTCTGTTTTTGAGATGTCCGAGATGTCCCCAAAGTTGAACATTCAGTAAAGACAGTCCCCGTTGCTAGACATAGTTCTAATTTTTATGTCACAGAATTTAGTCACATTTCCAGACCCAGTATGAAATACACAGCAACCTGGACATGATTGTTTATGTGTATATAGTTTTGTATAATTGCATGTCAAAGGATTATTTCTGTACAATTCCATGTCAGTCATTGTTGTCATTAATGTATGAGCTATTTCTCAAAGAGGAAAGATGTAGAACAGTGTGTGTGTTTTATCTTTAAGAAGCATTTCCAAGTGCGGCACATGTATATATATATAGCGAGCATGTGCAGGGAGCAGTGCCATTTTGAGAGAGCAGCCAGAGTGTGAACATGTATGAGTGTGGTAGTCAGTCAGTTTATAAGTTTTTTTAAGTTTAAGCTACTAAACCTTGATGTGTTTGTATGTAGTAAAGCTGCTTGAACAGAGCCCACAGCTGTTTTCTCCTGACTAAGGATGGTTTGGATCTCTAGGAGTTCCAAGTTAAAGTCATGGGTAATTTTGTATTAAGTAATTGTGTTTTAAGAAATATAGATATTCCCCAACAGTGACCCAAGGGTCTGAAGGCATGATAGGTGCTAAACCCTGAACTAAATTTAATGTGTCAGAGGCAAAATTAAACTGAAAATGAGTGGTGTGATTACTTTATATCTGTTGATGGAGATGTTTAATTTCCCTTTATTGCTACAATCATATTGTTGTCAGAGTACTCTAATTACAGATTCTTATTTTTGTATGTTTTCATTAATTCTTAGGGGGTCCACTGACAGTAACAGATGCTAATCTCTGTCTTGGTCGCTTGCTGCCTGACTACTTTCCAAAGATCTTTGGCCCAGAGGAGGACCAGCCGCTTTCCAAAAGAGACACCCTTAGGGAGTTTCAAAAACTCACAGATCAAGTAAACAGCTTCCTAGAAAATCAGTCACAACATGTTTCAAATATGACAGTGGAGGAAGTTGCCATGGGCTTCATTCGTGTTGCTAATGAGGCGATGTGTCGTCCCATCAGAGCACTTACCCAGGTAATTTTTTTAATTTTGCATTGAAGTGATTTATATTCATTTTTTTTGTCTTTTTCTTACAGCATTGCATCCAGGGTTGTCACCTTTTGAAATGCCAAAAACGAGACATCTTTTATAGAAAAGTGAGATTTTGCAGGACAAAACATACCCACAGACAGTGCAAAGGACAGAACTTCACTTTGCTTGACAAAATAAAAGGTTATTTTTGTAGCATTATAGTTGCTTATGCTATTTCATGTAACATTTAGGTGTTTCACATTACAAAATAACTGTTTTATACAACTAATAAAGAAAACTCATGAAATAATTTTTTAAAACAAAAAACATCTTTATTAAGTTATCACTTAAGACATAGGCAATCATATGTTTATATAAATGAAAGCAAACCATATGATATATTTTAGTTGCAAATATTATACATCACTTATAATCTATCCAGTAATTATCAGTCACATTACATAGCTTATTTAAATCCTGCCTTCTTTTAAACCTCATTCCTCCCTCTAAAGTGTCATTCTGCATGTATTGTTCTCACAAATCCCATTTTTTGTATGTAATTTGTCCTACCCTCTTATGAAATTTTTTTTGTCCTAAAGTCTCAGGATGTTTGCCATTTTTTAGTTTTTTCCACAGGACAGAACTGCTCAAGGAGTGACTGTCCCTTACAAAGAGGGACAAGTGGTAACCATAATTGCATGGTGGAGGTGAGATAGGACTGTTTCCCCTCATATTGTATTAGTTAACCTGTGCAGCAGATGCCATTGTTTTTCTCCTCAAGTATTACCTGAAAGGACTAAGCAGAATGTGTCGTAAATCACTTTACAAGTTATTGTAGTCACTTTTCAGGTTAAAAATACAAAATAACAGCCATCCTTTTCCTGTTGGCCTCATTAGTGTTCAAGGGAGTGGAATGACGTTCTTACCAAGTATTATAGGAGAGAATGCGTCTGTGGATTGCAAGGATGTCAAAGCAAACACCTCTCTTCTTTATCACCAGATAAGGAGTCCAAGGCTTTGGTCAGAGTGATCAAGATGGTATTTGCTACTTTTTTGTCCAAATACCCTTAAGTTTCTGTCACATCCTGTCCCAGACTTAGTTCTTTATAATGGATCAGGCTATTGAGAACCTAGCTGTCTCACTCTACTGTAACTTTTTGACTTCATTGTCCTTCACTGACACCATGGCTAATGTAGCCAGAATAAATCTACAGCAGGAGTCCTTATTCTTTTGTCATTTTGTTTTTAAAGATGAGCTTATGTAGCTGTTCTTGATGCCGTCTGTTGAGGAACATTGGGCAGGTTTCCCAAGACTTTAACAGTACCTGCCAGAGACACACCAGGCACTAATGACAGTGAAGGGGCTTTTTGAAGCTAACTGAAAGTTCTTCACTTATTGGATTTAGTGCATTAAATGGAAGTTTTCCATCTGATCTGGAACTGGATCCTTCACTATCTCAGTTTTAAAGGTGATCATAGCCTACGTCGTGTACCAGTTTGACTTGGATCTTAATTATTGCGGAAGGCAGACGTGTAGGCCAGTACTGGCTTGTCAGTTGTTAAGCAGAATAGTGTTTTGTTGCAGTAATGTTACAGAATATTTAATTACAAGTCCACACACACTGAGTGACAGTAGCAGCACGTACTGCTGTTACTAGTATGACTCGTGGAAGTTTATAGTTTGATGCCTGTCGTCTTTGATTGCTTATGTTACTTTGGAGAGACTGGAGAGTTTCATTTACTATTCACTTTTTTAGAACTGTAGCTGAAGTTTGAATGTTTTGGTTCAAATGAGGAGCTTGAACAATATTTTGATACAGTTGTGTTAACTGTTGCACAACTACAGTGAAAAGCAAATATGGGCACAGCTCAGGAAGGCTTACTTTTTGCAGAAACTCTTTTTAATTTTATTTTTCAGTGGAAGCTATTGTGGTGTTGTATTTTGTTTAGCTGCATTTGATTTAGTACAGCAGGATGTGAAGTTCCTACCTTTTTTGTGTTTTTTTCATTCAGACAAGTAGTTTTGTAAGGGAGTTCTGGATCCTAACCCAGTTTTAAAGAACCACAATGCTCATTGGAACTTGAATTTCCTGGTTGACAAGTTTGCCCATCCTCTTTCTCAGTTGGTTCAGCAAACCTAAAGTTAATCTATAGTGACACAGTGTTCTTGTTGGCTTTTTTCTGACAGTAGGATATTGAAACTACAGTGTGTAGTTTGTAGAGAACCTCATTTGTACTTTCACGAGTGTAGATCAGTATGTATTTATACCTTTAAGAAGCTTTTCATGAGCTTGCACGTGTATAAATCCTGAGCACGTGCGAGCCAGACTGCCATTTTGTAGAGAGCTTCTGAGATGCAAGTATATATGTATGTAATGGTCTGTCATTTAATTAGTTTATTTATATTTTATGTTGCTGCTAGCCATCCTAATGTGTTTCTGTATAATAAAGCATACAAAAGAACTACCCCGCCTGTTCGTCTTGAATCATAACATAGAACAAACGATATGGTGTCAGAATGGGATCCAAAAATTCAGAATTGAGACCAAGAGGCACTCAGTTAAAGTTGGAGGAATATAGAGTAATGGATTATCCTACTGCAAGTACAACTCTCAAAACAGGTCAGAAATGAATTCCAGGTACTAAAGCTTCAATGATTTCTTGCTCAAAGAATATAAAACAAAGCACTCAAAACGTTTTTCTAGTTAAGCGAAATGTCCAAAACTGTGACATATTGATAAAAAATATTCAAAATAATTATGAAAATGTTTGAAACAATATCTGAATTGCATAAAATGTATAAAATAAGGAAAACAACTGTATTTTTTTCACTCTGTGCTACTTTTTTTTGCATTAGTTAAAGCTATTCAAGATATCCAAAGTATACAAAATGTTCGCAATTGTATGCAGTATTACAGTACAGTTATTTCACAAAATACAACCATTTCAAAGCATATTTCACAAAGTGCAGTATTTCAAAGAGTATATTGTGCATTTGAATGTTATTACAAGTACCTGGTGTGTGTGTATGTTCATACATAATTACAAGGGACATATTTGCAGTGTGATTCAGCATACTTTGTTGGCATGGCTGAAGGATTTCGCAGACCAGCTCCACTTGTATTTGATAGTAATATTGCAGAGAATTGGAGAGTGTTTGAGCAAGGGTGCAATATTTTCATACAAGCTGCATTTTTTTACAAAGATGCACGTACTAAGGCATTTATTCTGCTTAATTTAACTGGTTCTGAAGACATAAAAAGAGAGTATTAATTTGTGTATGCACCTGCTGTATTTGCAGGGGCGGGGGAAAACTGCCATATAGTGGAACCGGCTGAAACAAGAGAAGACTCCAAGTGCTTAAAATGTAAATTTAGAGAAGTGCGTAACCCCCAAACAAATATTACAATGGAAAGGCACTTGTTTTACACAAGGGATCAAAAGCCTGGGCCTGGGGAAATGTTTGCAGCATATATAACTGACTTGAGAAACAAAGCTAAAACGTGCAGATTTGGTGATTTAAGGGATGAGCTGGTAAACGACAGACTTCTGTGTGGTATTGAAGGTGATGCTGTGAGAAAGATTTTGCTTCAAGACAGTGATATAACTTTGAGTAAGGCCATTGAGATTTGTCAGATATTTTGAGCTCACAGAAGAGCACACAAATATGCTTATAAACAAGAAATGCATGCTTCCAATATCTTCTAGTGCTAATAGTTGATAGTATGCAGTACATGGTTAAAAGAAACAGGCCCAAGCACATGGCAGCAACTGTGAACCCTGTAACTGTCCCTGGTAAACCCCATAGCTTTCTAGCAAATTCCAGAGCATGCACAGTCTCAGTTAAGCACAAGGATGAGTCAGCAAACTCAAAGCATGTGCCCTCAACTAGCCTTATATTCAACAGTCATAATTGTGGTGGCAGTCATGTGTCTAAAAGAGAAAAGTGATTAGCTTTTAGTCAAAACTGCCACAGATGTAAAAAGTGGAGTCATTTCCAAAGATTTTGTAAATCAAAAGAAGCTCATTCTTTTTATTAAAAGAGAACATTCAAAGAAACAAGTTGATCAGTTAGAAAGCTGTGACCCTACTTTTCATGTTGATGGTGTGTCTGTGCTTAATGTGACAGTCAATGCAATAGATTTATGGGCAAAGAATGAAGTATTTTGTACTGTTCGGGTAAATGAGAGGCCCATAGAGCTTAAAGCTGACACAGGTTTAATGTGCAATGTTATGTCAGCAGAAACAGTTGCTAGAGTATGTGCTGGTGAGAAGTTTGATTCGGCAAAGCATGCAAAGCTTGTTGCTTATAGTGGTAAAGCAATTCAAACTGAAGGTTCAGTACTGCTTTCATGTTACTTTGCTGGGAACAGCCAAGACTAGCAATTTTACATAGTCAGAAGGCACGTACAGTCATTATTAGGCATCATATCAGTTTGAAAATGGGACTACTTTCATTTAATGAGGAAGTCCAGCATGTAAGCTTAAAAGGCCACTGTTCTAATTTTGCTCAGTCTATTTTTTCTACCTATGAAATAAAAAATAAAAAAATGAAACAAAAAATAAGTGCACACTGCTGAAGGTAGTCTTGCCAAAAAAGAACCAAAGTAGAAGACAATGCAGGCATACCACCATAGACATGTTAAAATCTGTGATTTAATAAAACTTTTAAAACTCTTAAAAGATAAAACAAACGAAGAGAATGTAGGATAAGCACTTTTGGTAAAACCTTCTTCAGATCCTCTATGTCTATGGTGGTATGTCTGCATTGTTTTCTGTTTTTTTCTACCTGTGCTGAACTTTTTGAAGACAAAGCAGGCAAACTCCCAGATGTGCACTCCATGAAATTAGACCCTGAAGTCAGCTCACTTGTCAGACCAGCCCGGAAAATTCCAGTAGCTATGCAGAATAGAGTCAAGATCAAGCTAGATAAAGTGGTGCAGCAAGGTGTGATTTGTCCAGATGATGAACTGACTGAATGGGTATCTTCCATTGTGGTAGCTCATAAGAAAAGCTTGGATATCAGAATATATATTGCTCCAAGAGATTTGAACAAAGCACTGAAAAGGACTCCTCATCCAGTTCCAGTTCCAGAGGACATTCCAGCAAATATCTCTGTTTCTGAGAAGATTCCCAAAACTCCTGAAACAGATTGTTCACCAATGACTGCCCCTGTTGTTAAACCCAGCCCTATTTGCTATATCACTGGATCAGGTCACATTTCCAGACCATGTTCCAGATGCACAGCAACGTGGACATGAACATTGTGTTTATTTCTCAGTGTCTGTATAACTAACTGCATGTCTTTTTCAGATGCCATTTTATGGTGGGCAATTTACTAAAGAGGGAGGATGTAGATCAGTATGTATGTATACCTTTAAGAAGCTTTCCATGAGCTTGCACATGTGTATAAATACTGAACATGTGCGAGCCAGACTGCCATTTTGTAGATAGCTGTTGAGGTATAAGCATGCATGCATGTAATGGTCTGTCACTTAGTCAGTTCATTTATGTTTTATGCTGCTGCTGCCGTCCATCTTGATGTGTTTCTATGTAGTAAAGCATATAAACGAACTACCCCACCTATTTGTCTTGAATCATAACATAGGACGAGCAACAACAAGGATTTGTTGTCTGATGAGATATACCAGTTTTCTGTCTGAAAATGATCTCATAGTTTGTCCTTAAATTATTGCATTCATCCTTATTCATTTTCTTGCTTTATAACGCAATCTCCCAATCCCCTGATCGATGCCCTTATCAGCCAAAGATGAGGACCAAAAAAAAAGCCCTCAGACATTGCATAAAAAAAATGTACTCCATGCTGACTGTAGCAATGAGCTGTACTTGCTGCTTGTTACAGTTGTTAACAGACACACACACACACACACACACACACACACACACACACACACACACACACACACACACACACACACACACTCTCTCTCTCTAATGAGATGTGATAAATGATTACCAACATTGCACTCATGCCCACCCATCTAGGAGTCAGCAACTCCTAGACACTAATTAGCACCTCTTTAACAGTGAAATCTGAACTGAATAACAGTTTGCACCCAAAACATTCATCCCTTTGCCCCACCTAGCTTCAGCTTTGTTTATTTCCAGCAATGAAAATTCTAGGAGATAAGGGCATTCAGACCTTTGATATGAATTGCCAACTCTGGTTTTACCTGAAGGGTTCATGAGTTTAGGACTAAACAGAACAATGTTTTCATCTTTGTTGTGGATAAAGAGTGTGTGGTTGTGGCAAAGCAAGGACTTTCCAAATGGATTGCTATATTCATATATTTTTGTCACTGGACACTGAAACATATTCTAGTGAGTGCTGTCCAAGGTTACTGTGATGTGGTTCTTTCCAGTGTCTTGTTAATGAACATATCACTTGCAAATGTCAAGTCACTTGTTCATAACTTTATGAAGCAATAGTGTTTTATCATTCAAGGAGCTGGGTCACCTTTGACACCTTAGTGCTTCAGAACAATGCTTTTTGATACCCTTACTATTAGTGTTTTTCTTTGGCTTCTATCTTCCTGTGAGGTTTTGGCACTGGGTGTGAGTCTTCCCAAGAGTTGCTGAATGCAGAGGGCCTTCACAGTCAGATATTGCAGCTTTGCAAGTACTCACCATATCATTTGATATATGAGATTTTCTTTTCTGTTTTTTTTTTTTTTTGCTGTGGTTGTTTACTATCTTCTCTTTGAATGGACTTTTTTGTAAGAAGGGCAAATGTATAATTTTATATTCTTTTGTTATGCATCTTTTATGTTTGTTGTCATTAGTGCATTAAAGGCTTAAAAGGGTTAATACATTTATTCTGTTCATGTTGTATGGATCCGCACAGCTACTAGAAACTTTAATAAGAGACACTTTATTCTGCTTATGCCATGAAAATATGTGCAGCTACTAGAAACTTGATAAGAGACATTTTATTCTGCTTATGCCATGTGAAAATGTGCAGCCGCTAGAAGCCTTGATAAAGAAAACAATAGATGTTTGAAAGCTTAAACCATAGTCAGCATTACTTCTACCAAAGCTAGAAATGTACCTTGAATCTAGACAAAATGTAACACATGTATTAGAACTGTACAATTGAAGAATTGAAGAACCAAGGAGGGCTAAAATAAGCCCAAGACCAGGTTGTTTTTCTCAAATGTTTTTGCAAGACAGCAATAATCTGACCATGTCAGCAATAAGTCTGGTAACATTTTCTGTGTAACATACAGAAAGCTGTGTCGGACTACGTCAGCAGTAGATTTAGTAACATTTTCTGTGTGACATGAAGAGAACTGTATAAGAATAACATACTGAACTCCAGAAAACCAGACAAACCTTGTACCTACATGCTTTGTCTCCTTGCTGCAAGTAATAAAGGGTGCCTTGCTTGAACCTAACATGCATTGGTCTTTGAAGTTTTTTTTTTACAGTGGGTTTCAAAGTGAGGAGCACAGAGGGTGAGCAAACGGTTCTAGCCTGGTGCATGACATCTCAGTGAGTGGTGGTGGGCAGTGTGTGCCCCCTGCCCTAATATGGGAGCTAGAGAGACCAAGAGTTTTGCAATCTTAGAAGAGAAAAATCCCAGCTATTACCTGCTGCATAAAGATCTTCTTTCTGAGCCACTGGTGAATATCAACATATCCGTTATTTTATGAATGTCGCATATTGTTCTCAGTTGTGTACTGGAGTTACAGTATGTGCCAGCTGTATGGATGCAACATCCCTGCATCAGTGAAGACAATGAATGGCGCACAGCAACAATGAGTGAACACAGCTAATCAAACAAATTTGTAAATATATAGCCAAACAAGTAATTAAGTCTGTGTTGAATGAGAGGTGTTTGTGTTTTACTGCACTCGAAAGATCTTATAAAATTCACACAAGTGTTACTTAGAAGTTCAGTTGAAATTCTCCAGCTGTACCCCATGCACCTTTTTATCCCTCTACAAATGCTGTTGAAGTTTTCCTCTTATACTCTGTTCACTCTTTTATCCCTGTTTGTAACTGCATGGCATCCATGTGTTGTATTGTTTCACTTTTACATACAGGATTTAGGTTCATAGGTTCATAGGTAGGTACTAGGCTATTGGCCCTAGGGCATAATTAAGCCTAGGCAAAAATTTTTTTTGCTTATGCTTCCCTCCCAAGTGGTTTAGTTTCCTGCGCCCCTGTCTAGCAGGGCCACCAAAGTGATTCCCGGGGGGGAATTTCCTGTTTCCCATCCACTCATCAAGATTCCTCTTGAAGAGCACTAATGAGGAGCTCTGCCTCACATTTATGGGGACCTTATTCCAGAGCAAGGGGAGTCTCTGGGACATGAATCTGTCCCTCTAACAACTCCTGTTTATTGTTGATGTCAGGTTTACGTCCCTTGAGCGAGTAGCTCTGGTGGATTGGGTGTTCCTTAGGTGGAGCATTTCTAGTAATTTGGGGTATGACATAGCCTTGTATGTCAGGCAGAGATCACCTCTGAGTAGTCGGTACACAACCGAGTACAGTCTGAGTTTTTTTAGCCTCATGGCGTAGGGCAACTGTTTGAGACTCAATGTTCTTCGTGTTTCACTGTTGCAGTCATTACATTTGGGTTATCTGCTTGCAGTAGCCCTCAGTCGGCCTTATTAACAAAGTCTTGGGTCCTGCGTCGGTTGCTGTCCCTTCTTCCATGATGTCAGGTCGTCAGGGGTATAAAACATGCAGCCGATGCCATTACATCAGTCTCGCTTGCCGTGCGGTGCCCGAAGCAGAAGCAGTTCGCAAGTGCCGGTCGGCCAACTCCTGAAATTTTCATTTTCGAGTTTCAGAACCGAAGTCTTCAACTAAAGCTAAGTACCCCGCTGGGGAAACTTTTTCTTGCTCCTTACCGATGTCAGTAAAAGTTAATAATTGCATTACTTGTGGAAAGCAAATACCTCATAAATATTTTCATTCATACTGTATTCCTTGCCTAGGCCCTGACCACGATGTACCTTGCTGTCAGTTTTATGCTTTATTTAATCAGCGCACTATCCGTCATCAGTATATTTTTGCCTCTAAATATTTCGGTTCTTGGTTTAATTATCCAGAAATGTCGTTGGTTAGCCATCCGACTACTGGGATTTCGAAAAAACGCAAAAATAACGATAGAGACAAGCCACCAAGGTCCAAAACAGCCGACCACACTTCTCCTAAGCCAGTCACCAGTTCACCGATAGTCAGTGAGGCACATTCGCAGCTCTTGATACCCGCTACTTCTGATTCGCAGGCCTCTACTGAGACCCATTCGGAGTCCGGTATGCCGCGAGATGCTTCCACTATGGAACCCGCGGATGTCTCTACCTTGGATGGGTCCGGAGCTGCTGTGCAGACACTGGCTTCTGAGGGTGTATTCAGGCCTACGGACTTGCATATTAAACCAACACCTCCTTCTTCATTTAGGCCTAAATCTCAAACCATGCCTAAAAAACCAACGCCCAGGCCACATGCTCAGGCCTCTATGCCTTAAAAACAAGTGATAAGAATGGCTGAAGATCTTATAATTCTAATCAGGGGAAGCCAACCTCCCCCTTCTAAGAGACCTAGGACTGAAGTTGTTTATGAATCTTCTGACCAGGATTCTGATTTTTCTGATTATCTGGATTTGCCCTTATCTACTTATGAGGATTCTGATGCAGAGGACTCTATTCCCTCTGCTTCCCCTCCAGAGGATTTTTCTTTTGTTGAAACCTTACATACTCTAAGGGAGTATTTCCACTGGGAAAGCCAGGATTTTTCTGATTCAAAAAAGAGGCTTAGGGATTTCTTACTTCTGCCTCAGCATAGGCCTTTAGCTGTTCCTCCTGTACTAGACTTTGTTGATGATGCTTTTTTGAAATTTAGTTTGGCACCTGATTATTTGCCTCCTGCTCCCACAAAACCTGACAGATATTACAGGGTTCCTGATTCACACAAGTTCCTTTTTAAAAATCCTATTGCAGATCCAGAGAATATTTCACAGGGACCCAAGGGCATTAAGGTTTCTACTGCTAAAAATCCTACCCCTTCTGATAGAGACTCCAGGGCACTGGATGGATGGGGAAAGAAGGTTTAAACTTTTGCAACCTTGGCCATTAGGGCTTTAAACTGCCATTTTCATATGTTAAAGTATCAGCAACATATTATTGGACTGCTTAAACAGAAAATTATGTTCATTCCTGACTGTGTGGAAAATAAAGAGTTACAGGATTTAATGCATTCTGCTGAACAGGTTGGAAAACATACTTTGCAATGAGGATTTGATTCATTAGAGGTCTCTTGCAGGGCTGCTGTTGATGGGTCTGTGCTCAGAAGGCATGCTTGGCTAAAGGAGCAATCTTTGCCTGATCATGTTAAAGCAAAATTGTTGGATGCTTCCTTAAATCAGGACCGCCTGTTTGGCAACAAGGCTGAGGAAGTTCTTAAAAAGATGGAAGATAAAGCTAAATCTATGCAAACTGTTAAAGATTTCTTACAAGTTCAGCCTCGTAGATTTAGTAGGCACTGGCCCTCTAAGAATTGGTCCTTTCCAGCCCCTTCCAGGTCTTCTCAAGCCAAACCCAGATACAGCAGAAACCCCAGGTTTCAGTCCCAGGGGACACACAAGACCAAGCATTTCCGCACCCAAATCAGGGAGTAGTAAGACTAGTCCCTATGGAAAACTGTCTCAATGACTTGCTTTTAAAGCTTCCAAGCACTTACTGAATGCTCCTTTAAGCAGAAAGATTGGTCTGCAGGCCAAAAACTGGGAACTCATTACCCAGGACAAATGGGTTTTAAATATAGTGTCCCAAGGATACAGATTTTACTTCCACACCTTACCAACACCAAGCGGGTGGCCAGATTTACCCCAAAATCAGTGGGCAGAGGCCCAAAATCAAGTATTCTCTCTCTCTTAAGCATGGGGGTTATTCAGTTGGTACCAGAAAAGGAAAAGGGACAAGGATTCTATTCAAGACTTTTTCTGATATCCAGAAAAGGCAATACATGGCGTTTTATCCTGGACCTTTCTATTCTAAATACCTTTCTGGTGATTCCAAAATTCAAGATGCTGACTCTTCACCAGCTGCTTCCTATGCTAGGCAAAGATGCATGGTTGGCAACACTAGACTTAAAAGAGGCATACCTACACATCCCTATCAGGGAGTCTTGCAGAAGATACCTACTCTTCAAAGCAGGCAACATGCACTATCAGTTCTCTGCACTGCCCTTTCTCTTATCTACTGCGCCCAGGGTATTCACAAAGTGCCTAGCTCCAGTCATTGCATTCTGCAGGCAAAGAAATATTCAAATATTCAAATATATCCATACTTGGACGATTGTCTAATTCAGACAGAAAGCCAGGACATACTTTTGAATCATCTGGCCTTTGTTCAAAGGGTACTGACTTGTCTGGGGTACACCATAAATGAAAAGAAGTTACACCTGGTACCCTGTCAACAAATTATATTCCTGGGAGAAATCTTGAATACAACTTCCCAGATGACTTTCCTCACGCCAGAGAAACGGACTCATTTGACAACCTACTTCAAACAAGTGGCCACAAAAACCCAGTTATCTGCAAGGCAAATACTGCAGGCCTTGGGGTTCATGGCCTCTCGCATTCTTCTAATTCTCTATGCAAGGCTGCATATGAGGAAACTGCAATGGTATCTCAAAAGCCTATGGTGTCAACATTCACAGGATCCTTTGGTGGGCAGAGGCCTGGTACCAAAACAAGGGACTACCATTCACACTACCCCCTGCCATCCAAACCTTAACAACAGACACATCAGACTATGCATGGGGGGCTCACCTGGCAGGGAAGTGCATTCAGGGCAAATGGAACCCAAGTCAAATGCACCTACACATAAATCAA
The DNA here is from genome assembly GCF_019279795.1 of Protopterus annectens. Taxonomy (NCBI): domain Eukaryota; kingdom Metazoa; phylum Chordata; order Ceratodontiformes; family Protopteridae; genus Protopterus; species Protopterus annectens. The sequence goes on from NC_056732.1 coordinate 1,378,535,195, forward strand.
AAGGAAATGTTAGCTGTACAGAATGCTCTGACAGCCTTCAAGGACCACATTCTTCCAGGACGACTAATGGTAAAGATGGACAACACCATGGTCCTGTGGTACATAAACAAGAAGGGGGGTACACACTTTTACTTCCTCTGCAGACTAACCATGGCATTGTGGAACACAGCCTTGAGCTACCAAATGGATCTACAAGCTCAATTCCTGCCAGGAAAACTAAATACACTGGCAGATGGACTAAGCAGAAACCTCATGGACCCACACGAGTGGAAACTGGAACCAAGGATTTTCAACATGTTGACAAGCAAATGGGGGAGCTCAGATATAGACCTGTTTGCCTCCTCCCAGAACCATCAATTGGACAAAGTTTGCACAAGGATTCCCCACAAACTAGCTTGGAAAGTGGATGCTCTATCCTTCAGCTGGAAAAACCTATCGGTTTATGCCTTTTCTCCTCTGCCTCTGCTCTCCAAGGTACTACTAAAGATCAAACAGGACAAGCCAAGGACGATTTTAATTGCGCCAGACTGGCCACGCCAACACTGGTACCCCCTCCTGCGCAGTGTGTCACGCTTGGCCCCATGGCACCTGCCTCAGACTTCTTCCCTGTTGTCTCAGCAGGAGAACCAGATTCTGCACCCTCAGCTGCAAACCCTGAACCCAGCAGCCTGGCTAATTACCTCATTTCTCCTTTACCACCACTCAGTAAATCAGTGGTGGATATCATTTTAGAGGCTAGGAGGCCTAGTACTAGAATATCTTATGCTGCAAAATGGAAAAGATTTTGTACCTGGAACCGATCTCAAGGGATAAGGGTAGCAGTACCCAATTTACCTCTGATTCTACAATATTTGACTGGGATGCTTCATAAGGGCTTGTCCTTTTCCTCCATCAAAATTCATGCCTCAGCCATTTCAGCTCATTTTAGCACAGAGCCTCCCCTCTTCTCTCACCCACTGCTCAAGCAGTTCCTCAGAGGGGCCAAAAATTTAAAGCCACCAAGGAGAGCTCCAACTCCAGCCTGGGACCTTAACTTTGTCTTGGAGAAACTCACTCTTCCTCCTTTTGAGCCAGCTGCTACTGCAGATTTAAAATTCCTTTCCTGGAAAACAGCTTTCCTTTTAGCAATCACTTCTGCAAGAAGGGTATCCGAGTTACAGGCCCTTATGGCAGTGGAGCGTTTCATCATCTTTCGTGCGGACAGGGTGTCCCTCAGAACCAATTCCACCTTCATGCCCAAGGTGGTATCCAGTGTGGCTCTTAATCAGTCCATTCATTTGCCTGCCTTCTTTCCTAACCCACAGAACAAAGGGGACCGGATACTGCACTCCTTAGACGTGCACAGACAACTGATATTCTACTTGCACAGGACTAAACCTCAAAGGAAATCTGAACAACTGCTGGTGACATTTGCTGCAGGGACAGAGGGGAAAGCTATTTCAAAGCAAACCATTTAAAAATAGATAGGCCACTGCATTCATTTCTGCTATAAGCACCATGGAAAACCTATCCCACAGGGCATCAAACCCCATTCATCTAGGGCTGCGTCTACCTCTACAGCCTTTCTCAGGGGCGTCCCTACAAGGGACATCCTAGAAGCTGCTACCTGGAGTTCTGTACATACTTTCACCAAGCATTATCATTTGCCAATTTTCTCTAAATCCAGAGCTGGTTTTGCCACTGCAGTCTTGCAGGGCCTTATAGCTGGTCCTAATTCTATTTAAATTCCTCCTTCCAACCTTAGCTTTGGGAATCTACCCAAATGTAATGACTGCAACCGTGAAACATGAAGAACATAGTACAGTTGTGTACACTTACCATAAATGTAGATGTTCGAGTATATTCACTGTTGCAGTCCTGGTTACTCTCCCTCCAGCCCCCTTTCTTCTTTTGGCTATACCTTTACTCTCATTTTCTATGCTCCAAAAGCTTTTTGGTGTATTTGCTTTTTTGTTGGAGGTATATCCTTGTATTATAGATTTAATTGCTTCCCATTAGGGGGGCACCTGACATCTGAGGCAAGAAAAACTGATGTAATGGCGTTGGCTGCATGTTTTATACCCCTGATGACCTGACGTCATGGAAGAAGGGACAGCACTTGATTAAGTTTTAACTATTATTGAATAGTATATTAAAGTATGAATAAATTATATGTTTTTATTTATTAATATTCATGAACCCAGAATGTATTTTGGTTAGCCCATTTAAATGTATTTAAAGTGATTTTATTGGTTAATTAACATTAATTAACGTATTTAAAGGTTCAATGGTTTGGAAAGTATGTATCTGATGAAGTCCAAGTGCAAAGGACGAAAACGCATACTGAATTTGTTTGTGTAAAAGCGTTAATGTTTTATGGATGTTTTTCATTAAATTGAGCAAATTCACGCTTTTGGGTTTCTTGTTTTTGGCTTACTGCACTCCGTTTGGATTTATTGGTACTTTTGAGTGCTTTTCACTTTGGCATTTCTTAGTTTCTTTTCGTGTTTGAGCCAAAAAGAAACCTTTCAGTTTTTGGGTTACTATGAGTTCGGAAGGACAGGAAGAGGTGGGACAATCTAGAAAATTGATTGGCCAACTGACGGAGCTCATAGACCTGCTCACTCCTCTCTGCCATGCCTTACTTCCTAGTCGAAGCAATGGGTGCTTAACAGACAATGGAACCGAAGGGTTTACAGGACATCACCACAAACGTAAAAGGGAGCTTATGGGCGAAAATGGAGACGCTGGCGACCTTTTAGACCCGAATGGGACTTTGTTTAATCCAGTAGTAACACCAAGGATTTTTGAGGCTGGAGTGGAGGGAGACGAGCAGAAAAAGGATTTGTTTGTTGAATTAGGTGCCAGACCTAAAACGCTGAGTTCCATGGTAGCACCTAAAGGTACTGTAAAAACTAACACGAAAACTACCAATGAATAGGTTCATAGATTCATAGATTAGTACTAAGCTAACTGCCCTTGCGAGCCATTTTAAGCCTAGCCAATTATCCCTTGTGAGACTCAAACCCTGCACCTCGTGTTTGTAAGGCAAACACCTTAACCATTAGGCCACCCTCCCAACCAAAATATACATCTTCAGTCTGTTACGCGCTTGCCAGTGGTGAGAATCAAACCCTGCACCTTGCGCTTGAAAGGCATACACCTTAACCACTGTACTATTAGCCTTTCAGGTTATTAGTTAGAATGGTTAAAGAAAGACTTTTATTTTAAAATGGATAAAAATGTTTTTTGTGGGCAAACTAATGGAGATTCATATGTTGTGAAGCTGGATAAGTTAAACAAATTGTTGACTAAATATAGAATCTGTAGTATTGAAAATGCATATTTAAGAGAATGTTTAAATAAGGAAATAGTTCCAAAGGGACTTAGGGTATATAAATACCCAAATAATGTTAAAGTGGGTTCTGAATTTCATGAAAGTCTTTTAAAAGTGTTTAATAATTGTGGATTGGAAATAGTTAAACTTATTATTGAGGAAAATGATAGAAAGCAAGATATTTTGGGTAAGGAAATAGATGAATTAGATACCTGTATTAAGGAAGACCTGATACATGGCATTAAAGAAGAAAGTGACAAATATTTTAAAATGAGAAACGATATTGATACTAAATGCGATGAGGTTATTCAACGTAAAATGGGTAAGCTTAATAGAGATATACAAGAATATGAAAGTAAAACCAGTTACCCAAAACCACCACATTATAAATGGGGTACATATGGTACAGATAATAAATGGAAGAAGAATGAAAATAACAAGATTAATATATGGAATGAAGTGGAATATGATATGGAATTCCCTCCGTTGGTAGAGAAGGAACAGGGTTATTATCAACAGCAAGCAAAGAGAGGAAATTTTCATATGAAGGGGGGGGAGAAGGGGGAGGGGGAGATATTAGATGGTAATACCCCTTTCTCCACAGAAATATATGGTACATATGATGATATTATAGTGGATAATGTCAAAAATACATACCAGGGGTTTTCCATTTACAATTTTAGTAACTTGCTACTTACTAAAGTGCATTTTGGTTTACTTAGTAAAGGGTTAAAATTTATACCCTTTAATAAAGGTGATCTAACTAGGACTTTACTCGACATCACATTATTTGTAAGAGAAATTAATTTGGAAGTTTTAGCCTCTAGAAATAATTTCAAGAAAAATAATAAGATGGATTTGGTATTAGCAAGGAAATCCACCTTTAATCCACCCCTATTACCGCAGTTAAGGAATTTTGAAGCAATATTAGAAAATGAAGTTAGAAAATCACAGGATCAAAATAGAAATAAACATATTTTTAATCTTAGTAAAGATCAAAACGATGTATTGAATGAGTTAAGAAATAACCATCAAGTAAGAATTATGAAACCAGACAAGGGAGGGGGAATAGTTATTATGGATAATATATTGTATGAGGGAAAAATGAATTCAATATTGAGGGATGAAAAGAAATATAAAGTTGTTTCCAGAAATGAAGTGAATGTGGCTTACCAACACATAGATATGATGTTACAAGATTACATGTGTGAAAATGTAATAGACAATAGTATTTTTAAATTTCTATATGTAAGTAAGCCTAGGATAGCAACTATTTTTGGCATTCCCAAAATCCATAAAAACTTGATTGACCCACCCCTTAGGCCTATTGTGTCTGCGGAGGGTTCTAAAACTTTACCATTGGCAAAATATGTGGATTTGAAAACGAAGCACATATGGGTAAACAATAAAACCATCCTAAAAGACTCTTGGGATTTCCTAAAGGAACTTACACCTGATTTGTACAGAGATGAATTATTGTTTATTACTATAGATATAGTAGATTTATTCTCAAGTATCCCACATTGTAAGGGCATGGAAATGTTTGAAGAAAGTGTTTTCCTAGACAAAGTATTGACACAGAATGAAAAAATAGTAACTGTAGCACTCATGGAGACTATATTGAAATATAACTTTCTTTTATTTGATGGGGAATATTTTCAGCAAAAACAAGGTGTCTCCATGGGGGCAGCATGCGCACCTACATATGCTAACATAGTGTTATCAAAATGGGAAGAGAAATTCATTACAAATTCTACATTTCAAAATTGTTGGATATTATATTGAAGATTTTTAGATGACATAGTCATCTTATGGACTGGGGGACAAGAAAAATTTTTTAGAATTTATGGAATACTTAAATAAAACTACTAATTTTTTGAGGTTTACATACAACATCAATACTGATGTGTTACAATATCTTGATGTGGAAGTTTACAAAAGTAATCAAAAATATGAAACCAGGGTGTTTAGAAAAGACACCTATGTTAATTCCTTCCTACATTATGAAAGTGCCCATCCCCTACATTGTAAAAGAAATATAGTAAAGGGGCAATTTGTATGGGGCTCTAGAATGTCTAGTTTATATGTAGATTTTTTAAAGGAATGTAATAAGTTAGAAAAAATATTTCTGGATAGAGGGTACCCCAAAATTTTGTGGAAAAAATAAGAAAGGAAGTAGAAAAAGGTAGGTTGGATAGGTTTAAGCCTATCAAAGGTATGAGGTACAACATTAATATGCAAGAAGAACGTAATAATTGTGATAACACATCAGAGGTGTTTCAAAAAAGCTTGGTGATAGAATATAATTCCTCTAATTGTAATGTGAGGGACATATTGCAGAGAGAGTGGAATAAATTATTGTCACTTACTGATATTGAGGAAATAACAAAGATAAGTCCAAAAGTAATATATAAAAATTCTCAAAGTATAAGGAATATGATGGAAAGGACAGGATTTAATCCAACATTAGTAAGTAATAGAAGGACAGGAACATTTAAATGTGGAAGATGTAATCAATGCCCGTATATAATGAATAAAGGGGAAATTTACTTGGAAAGCAGGAAGAGGTGGATTAGAAGTAGGGGCCTTTATGGTTGTGATACTAGAGGGGTAGTATACCTTGTAATATGCCAAAAATGTCAGTCATTCTATGTAGGTAAAACAGAAAGAGCATTAAGGAAAAGAATATATGAGCATACCTACGACATTAATAAAGCAAAAGAAACTAATGCACTTTATAAACATTCTAGGGGCTGTACGGGATTTATTTTTCATTTTTTTGTACTAGAACAGATTAAGCAGGATATTAGAGGGGGTCCATGGGAAGACATTTTAGAGAGCAAAGAATTATGGTGGCACGTTAACTTAGATGCGGGGAAAAAAACAGGTCTCAATGATTTTTTAACCATATTACCATTGTTGAAATTAAGAGCTAACAAAATATAATGGTAATTATGAATTTTGACACCAGAGGGAGCTATCCACTATGAATTTTTTAAACACAAGTTTTAACACACAAGTTTTTAACATATACATAGTAAGTTATTTAATTATTTATATATATTAAATTATGGTAAGGTATATGTGTATATTTATGTTTTGATTAAGTTTTAACTATTATTGAATAGTATATTAAAGTATGAATAAATTATATGTTTTTATTTATTAATATTCATGAACCCAGAATGTATTTTGGTTAGCCCATTTAAATGTATTTAAAGTGATTTTATTGGTTAATTAACATTAATTAATGTATTTAAAGGTTCAATGGTTTGGAAAGTATGTATCTGATGAAGTCCAAGTGCAAAGGACGAAAACGCATACTGAATTTGTTTGTGTAAAAGCGTTAATGCTTTATGGATGTTTTTCATTAAATTGAGCAAATTCACGCTTTTGGGTTTCTTGTTTTTGGCTTACTGCACTCCGTTTGGATTTATTGGTACTTTTGAGTGCTTTTCACTTTGGCATTTCTTAATCTACCCAAATGTAATGACTGCAACCGTGAAACATGAAGAACATAGTACAGTTGTGTACACTTACCATAAATGTAGATGTTCGAGTATATTCACTGTTGCAGTCCTGGTTACCCTCCCTCCAGCCCCCTTTCTTCTTTTGGCTATACCTTTACTCTCATTTTCTATGCTCCATCCGACGTCATGGAAGAAGGGACAGCAACCAATGCAGGACCCAATACTTTGTTAATCAGGCCAACTGAGGGCTACTGCAAGCAGATAACCCAAATGTAATGACTGCAACAGTGAATACACTTGAACATCTACATTTATGGTAAGTGTACACAACTGTACTTTATCCTCTTTGTGAGATACTTTTGAGGCCTTTCCAGTTGTTACAGATGTCTTGTTAGGTACATCCCGAACAGGGCATTATATTCAGTAACCGGTCTAATGAGTGATGAGTAGAGGGAGACAGTAACATCCTTATTCCTGGATGCAAACCATCCAATGCAATTTGTGATAAGGTGGGCTACATAGAAGGATTTTCTAACCACTTTAGCAATATGGTTGTCGAAGGAGTGGTTACTATCCACCTGAGTCCCTAGGTCTTTTATCACACTCTCTGTGGTAAGTGGGCTACCACCTATGTTTTAATTCATAGGTACTTGGTTTTTCTGAAAGGGGATGACGATGCACTTTTTGGCATTTAGCCTGAGGCCGTGGTTTTGACACCACGTATCTGTATCTGTAAGACCCTTTTGAAGGATATCTACATCAGTAGAGGGTCTCAATTATGGCACCCAGTTTGCAGTCATCTGCGAACTTTGTTAGCCATAGTCCCTCCATGTTTGCCCTTACCTCAGCAAAGTAGATACCGAGCAGGAGGGGTCCCAGGACTGAGCCCTGTGGTACACCACTAGTCACAGGTTTGGAGTCGTAGCTAGCATTTCCTATTCTCACTGAATGAGTTCTATCTGTAAGCCAGTTAGCAACCCATCTTGTAACGTAGGGGTTTATATTTAGGTTGGTGAGTTTTTCAATAATTCCTGAGTGGGGAATGGTATCGAAGGCCTTTGCAAGATCAAGGTATGCTGTGTGAACCATCTTGCCCTCATCTATTGCTTTATTGACCATTTCGAAGAATTCAACCAGATTTAGGAGACAAGACCTCCTCTTTACAAACCCAGACAGGGTGGGGTCAAGGGTTTGTAGGTTCCCAATGTCTTTGTTTATGAGTTCCATGATGATGCGCTCCATGGCCTTGCAGACGAGACTCATCAGACTGATGGGGCGGCAATTCCTGGGGTCAGTGGTGGCACCTCCTTTGTGGAGTGGTATAACTGTTGCCGTGCGCCACTCTGTGGGCACATAGCCTGAGGTGAGGCTGTGGTTAAACATAGTATTAAGGTGAAGGTATTTGGATTCAGTAATTTGATAATAACTGTGTTGTTGTCTATTGAGTAATTCCTTTTGTGGGTGCTGCACTTAAGTGGCCACACCACCACCTAAGCAGGTGTCAGAAATCCAAGTTATTGAATCATACCATCAGATGTTAATAAGCTCATACTAAAATATATTTTCCTTTTTTTAGGCAAAAGGTCATGACACTTCCCAACATATTTTGGCTTGCTTTGGTGGTGCAGGTGGCCAGCACGCATGTGCCATTGCACGGTCATTAGGCATGAAAACAGTCTTCATTCATAAGTAAGTATGCGCACTATGCACTGTCTTTGAGCATTGTTGTACTGTATTTTGTTGGTACTGTCTTCATCTTTTTGTTTAGTCTGCATGTACTAGACAGAAGAGCAATACTTATTCAAAGCAGTATATGTTTAACATCTTTGTATAAAATGCAATATGTGTGTGTGTGTGTGTGTTTGTGTGTGTATATGTATATATATATATATATATATATATATGTGTGTATATATATATATATATATATATATATATATATATATATATATATATATATAAATGTATGCATGTATGTATATATGTGTGTGTATACGTTTGTGTATATATGTCTCTCTATCTATCTATATATATATATATATATATATATATATACACACACACACACACACACACACACACACACACACACACACACACACACACACACACATATATATTCCCACACTTGAATGACTTTAGAATGCAGTGATATGTGGATACAGTTATGCACTAAAGAAATAATTACACTAAAATGAATTAATATAAATTTAGAAATCTCTAATATGTCAGGCTCTTGATTAGCAAGTTGTTTTCATTTCCCCTTGTCACTTAGTAACAGGCCATGTCTTGCCAATCCATGGGCTATTACCATGTAGTGTAAACAATGATATAAGCACCTTAAGCTGATGTTAGTGCTTATGACTTACCCTGCCTTAAAAACTGTATCATGATTAGAGAGTATAGGCTCACTCCCATAGTTGATGTGGTTTTCTCTTCCATGGGTATTTTTTTCAATTAAAATCTGTGGGGGACCAGATGCTTTCATATGTGGTAAGTGCAGACAGCATGCACGTCCCATAACAATAACAGAGTGAAAGATCTGGAAAGTTGTAGGCCTGCGTGTCAGCTATGTTGTTCACAAGTGGGTAGATATCTCTTTGAATAAATATTATTACATTAATTAGCAGATTAGACCATAAGGAGGGCCAGATACATTGAAGACTTCTTTACTGGGGCAGGTTGGAATTGAAGGCAGTAAACACTGAATAAATAAGTAGCATCACTCAGTCTGTATACGAGTGTAGCATGTCCCCATGATTAAAAGTAAGTTATCATAAATGGCATTTAGGACTAATACACCAACACCTGCTTTGTTAGGGAAGAAATGTTGTTTGTTTGGGGCCAGGAGAGTATGTGAACTGCCATACAGTGCTGGGAATTAGCTACTAACAAACTGAGGGACAGACATTAGCACATCATTGCCTGAATTTAGTATTCATGGACATAAAAATCTTAATGGTTCATGTATCCTGTAAAATATGTAAAAGAAATATGAACTGTGAAAATGCATTTGTAAGATGTTCTAACAGAATGTTTGAAAGCTTTAACATTATTCTTAAGTAACTGTATGATGAATGCAGTTTCATAGTAAAGAATTGAATGCTTGCCTGTAATAGCAGTGGTATTCAATTTTTCCCCCTCACAGTCTAGAACTATGAAAAAAAAATAGTTAATTATACATGCAGTTAAAAGGTATATGTGGAATTCTGTTTTTTACTTTCCAGCTAGTCCTTTCTGTTTGTGAGAAAAATGATGTAATTAACTCTGGTTTCTACAGAGAAAATAAGCTAAAGGATTTCTGTGGAGAAAAAAGTGTAATACTTTGAAAAGTTCTGTGGAGATGAAACAAGTGTAGATTGAATCTTGCGTAGAAGACCTTGGTGTTCACATCTGTGTAAGTGCCATCTACTTCTGCATGAACAGTATTTTCGTAACTTATCACATTTTAGTTTCAGTATTCTTTGAAGGTCGTACAAAATTGTTACCACTTGGTTTTGTTGTAATTAGTATATTATCATGTGACATGGCCATTCTTATTCTAAAATATCTAGTTTATACTTAAGATACATCAGTTAACCTATATTTATTAAGTTAAAAATGAGTACCCAAAGTAAGGAGAAACAGGAAGATCAGGAGATAGCCTGGGATGACATGATCGACAAACCACGATGCTTTGCCAGAGATGGCATGCACCTGTCGCCCCTGGGATTCCGGATACTGGCTAAGGCTCTAGCCACCACTATAGTGCCTTTTTTAGGCAAGGTTCAAATGACAAATTCACCACCGTAACAGGTACAAGCAAGAAGAATCTGAGGGTATTGCTACTCAGTGCTAGAAGTCTAAACCTCAAAATGCACTCACTTGAGGCACTCCTTAATATGGAGAACATCGACATCTGTGTAGTGACAAAGACCTGGTTCAAGGCTCCAGAGAGTACCCCTGCATTACCAGGCTATAATTCATACCACACCTTTCGGCCACCTAACCTGGACCAAAACACTAAAGGTGGAGGCGTGTCCATATTCATTAAGGATATCCACACCTCCAGGCTAGTTGCTCAGCATAATGCATCCGAGATTATCCAAGTGCAACTAACTCTGGGCAAGACCGCAATCCAAATTGTAGCTTGCTACAGATCCCCCACCATGCCCCAGGATTCCCACTCCTCATTTCTTGATACAATGGAAAATAGTAGGGTACAACCTAACACCCTAATAATGGGCGATTTCAACTACCCCACCATTAACTGGGAAAACTACACATGTACTAACTCTTGTGCTCAACGCTTTCTGGAATTCATAAATTCCAATGCCTTGGATCAACTTATCCACACCCCCACCAGGGACAGCAATATCCTAGACCTGGTTATTACCAACATGGGCCACCGATGCTCCACACCAGAGGTCAATTCCTCATTGGTCAGATCCGACCACAAGCTAATCACCTTAGACATCCACATCCCTCCCCCACCCCCCATTAGGGAAACCACAGTAAAAAATTTCTCCAAATCCAATTTCACGCTTCTTAAGACAGAAGTGGCAAGCTTCACGACACCCATGCTGACGGACAATGGAGGTATGACTGTTGAATCCTACACAAATGCACTTTATAAGCACTTACACGAGTGCATGGATCGTACAGTCCCTAACAGAACCAAGATGCTATCCTCCAAAAAAAGGAAGCCAATCTGGTGGTCCCCTGCCATATACAAACTCTACAACACAAGAAAGAAACTGTTGCAAAAAAGTGTAAAATCCCATGATTGGAGAAACTCCCTGGTCAGCCTCTGTAAGAAGCTTGAGATCCCTCATGAAATCCTCCAAAGCTAGTTACGAAAACAAAATCACCACTGACTGTAAGGACAACCACAAAGCATTCTATAGCTATGTTAAGAATCTCAATGGCAACACTCAGATCTGCTCTGAGTTACAGCACAATGGCACTAAATATACAGAACCAACTGATATTGCCAACATCCTGGCAGATAGGTTCAGTGCTAATTTTACCCCTTTCTCACCCCCTAAAGGGCCCATCTCTATACTGGAAGAATGCAAAGTTCCTGTAATCACAGCTGCACAGGTAAAAAACACACTATCCAAAGCCAAGAACACAGCATCCATGGGACCTGACAACATCCCAGGCTGTGTTCTACATGAACTACAGAACGAACTGGCACCCCACCTAAGTACCATGTTCAATCATAGCCTCACCTTAGGCTATGTACCCACTGAATGGCGCACAGTGACAGTTATCCCACTCCACAAAAGGGGAGCCACCACGGACCCCGGAAACTACTGCCCCATTAACCTAATGAGCCTGGTCTTCAAGGCTATGGAATGTATCATTATGGAACTTATAAACAATGACATTGGTAATCTCCAAACTCAGGACTCCACCCAGTTCGGGTTTGTAAAAGGCAGATCATGTCTCCTAAACCTGATAGACTTCTTTGAAGCAGTCACCAAAGCCGTAGATGAGGGTAAGGTGGTTCACACAGCCATCCTCCACTCTGGAATTATAGATAAACTCACTAAACTAGGTATAAATCCCTATGTCACAAGATGGGTTGCCAACTGGCTCACTGACAGAACCCACACTGTGAAAGTAGCAGACTACAAATCCAACTTCAGACCAGTGACAAGTGGAGTACCACAGGGTTCAGTCCTGGGTCCTCTTCTGTTTGGTATCTACTTCTCTGAAGTACAGGCTAACACAGAAGGTCTTTGGCTAATGAAGTTCGTATATGACTGCAAACTAGGAGCCATAATCAAAACTCCAAAAGATGTGGACATCCTACAAAAGGGTCTCGCTGAGACAGATGCTTGTTGTCAAAGCCATTGCCTCAAGCTCCATGCCAAAAAGTGCATTGTCATCCCTTTTGGTAAAAACTTTGTACCCATGAACTACCACATAGGTGGTAGTCTTCTTAACACCGAAAGTGTGATAAGAGACCTTGGGACACAGGTGGACAGTAGTCTCTCCTTTGGTAATCACATCGCCACAGTAGTCAGGAAATCCTCCTACGTGGCACACCTCATCACAAAAGGTTTCTCATCCAGGAAAAAAGAGATCATTGTTCCCCTCTACTCGTCACTCATTAGACCCATTATAGAGTACAATGCCCCTTTTGGTATGTACCTCACAAGACATCTACAACAACTGGAAAGGCCGGAGAAATACTTCACAAAGGGGATTACCGGCCTCAAACAGCCCTACACAGACCGTCTCAAAAAACTGCAGCTTTACTCCGTCACATATCGCCTACTCACAGGCGATCTCTGCCTAACACACAAAGCTATGTCAAACCCAGAGCTTTTAGACATGCCCCACTTAAAGAAATCCCAATCCCTACGAGCTACACACTCTAGGGACCTAATCCTTGTCACCACAATAAACAGAACATGCTGGATGGATAGATTCCTGTCCCAGAGACTTCCCATACTCTGGAACAAACTACCTATCTATATCAAACAAAGCTCCTCATTAGCACTCTTCATAAAAAAGCTTGATGATTTGATGGGAAATAGGAAATTCACCCCGGGGATCACTTCTGTGGCTCTGCTCAACAGGGGCACAGGAAAATAATTTTCTTGGATGGCGAAAGCCAGGGTACCTTTTGGCTAAGCTTATATAGGCCCTAGGGCCAATAGCCTAGTACCTACCTACGAACCTAAAAAATATGCACATGGGAAAGAAAAAGAGATTTAATATGGTGTAATATGTATGCAAAGGAGAAAGCAGATGGTGTAATATTTATGCAAAGGAGGAAACAAAATTAATCAATACAAAAAGAGCAGCACCAAAGAAAAGATATTTAAGTAGAAAAGAAGATCAGTAATGGAGAATTTAAAGAAATAGAAACTGAGGTTACGAAGTACCTGCAGAGTAAAGGATTCAGTGTAGAAAATCTAACTCCGAAAACACCACAGCAGGATAGAGCGATGGACTTCCAATTTAAGGAGAAACCAGTGGAATGGAAAGTAACAGGTCAGTTGCCATAAGAAGATATTTTGGAGCCTCCCACAGGAAACCAGTATAAATGTGCACTTCGAGCTGGACAGCAAGGGAAGAAACAGGAAACTGTGGTAACTCTGACACAGTCAGTGTTGAAGAGTGATAGGCCAGTGTGTTCCCGTATGACAGAGCAATGGATGGCACAGGATGCAACTGAAGAGAATGTGGCACAGGATGATGCTGTAGAACTTTGTACAGAATGCCCGCAGGAAATGGAGAACAAAAAATGTGCCTCAGCTTAGAAGAAAATGAGCTAAGAGAAGAGTTGCTTGATTTATAGAGGTAGACATATTAACATCAGTGAAAGAAATAGATTGCAGAAGGTCAATAAAACCCCAAAAGTCAGAAGTTTCAAACCAAATGAACACAGTAATTAGGAATGTCCATAGAGATCCATGCGATATAACAGAAGTGTTGCTCTCCTACTTTTGACACAATAGAAAAGTCTTTGTGGGTTCTGTTCAGGCAGCTTTATTTTATACAAACACATCACGATAAAAGTTTACTGACTTTAGCTCAAGTAACATATATAGTAAAACAAAACGTGGAAAACACAGACCATAAAACTAATAACTACAAAAAAGGAAAAAAATGGTCTGGACACGCCGAAAAGCTATAAGTAATTTATTCCACAATGAATACAAGCGCTTTCACCCTGCCATAGTGCTGGGCTTTTACAAGTAAAAACCAAGTTTTTACTTGAAAAAGCCCAGCACTCTGAGTGAAAGCTGTATTCATTGGAATAAATTACTTTCGGCGTGTCCAGACAATTTTTTCCTAACTTATATATAAACTAACTGCTGGATTCATACATGCCTACTCACTGGCCGCACTCTCAAAATGGCACTAGGAATGGCATGTGCCTGGCGTTTATACATGCATGCCATGTCTTTGACGTGCTTCACAGCACACAGCACATGCACTCTGATCTACATCCTCCCTCTTGAAACCATAAAACCTGCTGTGTTATGAATCTGTTTGACATGCAGATATCATACAGTTTTCTATTATGCATTTACACAACATAAGATACATATATACACAGTTAAGTCCATGTTGCTGCATATTTCACACTGGGCCTGGATACATCCATATCGTGTGACATAAAACTGGGAATTGGACTTAACAGGAGCTGTCTCTGTAAAATGTTCGATCTTAGAATTGTCTGCAACATCTTCAAGAATGGAATCAGATGTAGGAACACACACTGGAATGGAAACAAAATTTGGTTGACTCTGAGAGCTAGAGTCTGTGTCATTAAAACAATGTTGTGATGATGATTCTGGTACAGGAAGTAAATGCCTGCGATTTCTCCTGTACTTCATACCCTCAGATTCTACAAGGTAGGGTCTCGTCTCACCACATATACCTGTAACCTGACCAATCCTGTGAAAACTTTTGCCATTTGTAATCTCACTGTTTTTCCTTCCCGCAACGGATGAAGAAATCTGCTCAATTTATCATAACTAGACTTCTGGATCGAACGCTTCTTGACTAGTTGAGCATTTATGGTACTGTTGTTCTTAGCTTTAGACCTCAGTAAACTGGAACTAATAGGTAGCATTGTTCTGGTTTGCCTGGAAAGAAGTCTTTGAGCAGGTGAGCCAAGAATATCATCAAAGGGTATGTTTCTGAGGTTAAGTCAATTCAGAAAGTTGGTATTGTCATGCTTTGACCTTTCACGTAATTGCTTTGCACTCTGCACTGCACGTTCAACTATACCATTTGGCTGAGGATATTCAGGACTACTAGTGACATGTACAAAGTCCCATTCTTTTGGAAATTTCTGAAACAACTAGCTAGTAAATTGAGTACCATTGTCAGAAAGAACTTTGTGTAGACTACAATGAACTGAGAAATTACATCTCAACATAGTAATAACAGCAGTCAATGTTAGGTTAGGTAGTAGATCAATCTCAAACCAATTTGAATAAGAGTCTACCAAAACCAAGTAGTGTTGTTTGTTCTTGTCAAAGATATCAATTGCAACGAATGACCAAAGTAGTTCAGGAACTGGACTTAGCTGAAGTTCTCTTTGCAAATGTTGTCTAGTACTATTGCGTACTGAACAAGAAGAAAGTACTTCATCAACGTCTTTTGGTAATGAAGGCAAAAACACTAATTCTCTCACTCTTCTCTTAGTGGATGTGGATCCTGGGTGACCACAATGCAAAATCTGGATATACTCTTGTTGTAAGGAAGCAGGAACAACAATTTTAGGACCTTTGAAAATAATGCCATCTTCCATCAACAATTCATCTGTGTAAGGAAAATAGGTTTGCACTTCAGGTGGTACACTATATTGCTTTGACGGCTATCCAACATTAATGTAATGAGCTTCTGCAAAATTAGATCAGTCTCAGTGTGATCTCTGAACTCAAGTCTAGTAGTGGAAAAATTACGCACTGACATCACATCAAAGTCAAAATTCTCTGTGTCAAGCTGTTCTGTGGTATTTCTGGGCAATCTGGATAAGGTGTCAACCAAATAGAGCAATTTGCCTTTCGTGTAGACCATTTTGAAATTGTAATTTTGCAATTTGAGCATCATTCTTTGTAATCTCATTGGAATGGAATGCATAGACTTCTTAAAAATTTAAAAAATTTAAACTAGAGGTTGGCGGCCAGCTTCAGTCTGAGTAACTCAACCATAAATATAATCATGAAACTTTGAACATGCAAATACTATTGCCAAAAGCTCCTTCTCAGTTTGAGCATACTACATCTCAGATTCGGTAAATGATCTAGATGCATAGGCTACTGGTCTGCCCTCTTGAAGTATAACTGCGTCAAGACCAAATTTTGAAGCATCACAGGAAAGAGTAATTGGTTTCTTCACATCTCACCGATACCGCCCCCCCTGCAAAGGTATCCACCATGAAAAACTTCTCCAAAGCTCATTTTGGACCCTTAAAAACAGAGGTGGCTTACTTCACGGCACCCATGCCAGTGGAAGATAGATGCATGACTGTCGAATCATGCACCAATGCACTGTACGAACACATACAAAAAAGGAAGACAGTCTGGTGATCACCTGCCATTAATAAACTCTACAACAGAAGGAAGAAACTGTTGCAGAAAAAGGTGAAGTCCCAAGACTGTAAAAATTCCCTTATTAGCCTCAACAAAAAGTTGAGATCCCTTATCAAAACCTCCAAAGCCAGCTATGAAGGCAGAATTGTGGCAGACACTAAAAACAACCACAAAGCCTACTATAGTTATATCAAGGATCTCCATGGCAATACCCATAATTGCTCTGAGCTACTGCACAATGGTACCTCCTATACTGAGCCAACAGATATTTGCCATCATATTGGCCTACAGATTCGGTGCCAACTTTACCCCCCCCAAAAGACCAATCTCAATATTGGAAGAATGCTAGGCACCCAACATTACTGCAGCACAGGTTAAAGCTGCATTATCTAAGGTCAAGAATACAGCCTCCATGGGACCTGACAGTATCCCTAGCTGTGTTGTACATGAATTACAAAGTGAACTGGCACCACATCTTTGTGCTCTGTTCACTCACAGTCTTACCTCAGGCTTTGTACCTACCAAATGCCGCACTGCTACAGTCATCCCTCTCCATAAAGGAGGAATAACTACAGACCTTGGAAATTATCGCCCCATTAGCCTGACGACTCTGATATGTTAGGGTATGGAGCGCATCATCATGGACCTAATTAACAAGGATGTAGGGAATCTCAAAACTCTATATCCCACGCAATTTGTTTTTGTGAAAGGTAGATCATGCCAGCTCAACCTGGTCGACTTCTTTGAGTCAGCCACCAGAGCAGTGGATGAAGGTAAGGCAGTTCATACAGCCTACCTCATTCTGGCCAAGCCCTTTGATACCATTCTTCACTCAGGAATTATTGATAAACTCGGCAGACTAGACATCAACCCCTATATCGTTAGGTGGGTTGCAAATTGGCTCACAGGTAAAACCCACAGTGTGAAAGTAGTGGACTCCAAGTCAGACTGCTGACCAGTCATGAGTGGAGTCCTACAGTGATTGGTCCTGGGTCCTGTCCTGTTTGGCATCTACTTCTCAGAAGTCCAGGCCAACACCAAGGGACTCTGGCTGACCAAATTCACAGACAACTGCAATCTGGGAGCCATTATTAGCTCCCCAAGTGATACAGACATCCTACAGAAAGGCCTCACTGAGACCAATGACTGGTGTCGAAACCATGGCCTTAAGCTTAATGCCAAAAAATGCATAATCATCCCCTTTGGGAAAAACTCAGTTCCCACTAATTATCGCATCGATGGTAGCCCACTGAACACTGAAGGAGTTATAAGAGATATGGGGACACAGATTGACAGCAACCTCTCCTTCGACCACCACATTGCTACTGTGGTCAGAAAGTCCTTCTATGTGGTACATCTCATTACCAAGGGTTTTGCATCCAGGAAGAAAAAGGTCATAATTTCTCTCTACTTTTCACTCATTAGACCAAACATAGAGTATAATGCCTCATTTAGCATGTACCTCACTAGACACCTTCAGCAGTTGGAGAGGCCACAAAAGTACCTCACGAAGAGGATCCTAGGCCTTAAACACATGTCCTACATGGATAGACAAAAAAACTCCAGCTATTCTCTGTCTCATATCGTCTACTAAGAGGCGATCTCTGCTTGACTTACAAAGCCATGTCTGACCCAGCTCCGTTAGAAATGCTACATCTAAAGAAATCCCAATCCCTCCGCACCACATGCTCCAGAGACCTCATCCTCATTACCACAATCAACAGAACATGCTGGAGGGACAGGTTCATAACCCAGAGACTGACAATGCTATGGAATAGACTTCCCATACATGTCAAGCAGAGCACCTTACTGGCCCTCTTCAAGCAAAGTCTTATTGAGTGGATGGGTAATAGAAAGTTCACCCCGGGGATCATTCCATTGGCTCTATTTGATAGAGGTACTGGGAACTAATGACGGACGGTACAATGCCAGGGGACTTCTATGGGCTAGGCTTGTTAAGCCCCAGGGCCATTAGCATAGTACACACCTATGAACCTGTGAAACTTCAGTTTGAATTTCTTCACCTCTGTAAGGAACAAGTCTTGCACTACCAGCTACATTGAGTTATTCATTAGTTCTCACTTTAGCATATGTGTCTACTGATATAACATTACTCTTTAACCAGTGTCTGCTTTAAGCTCTGTGGATTTTCCATTAATCCGGACAGTACAAAACACTTCGCTCCTTGTTAATTAATTCACTGCATCAGCACTTTCATCAAGCACTGATACACCATTTACATAGAAAGCTGACTGCTTTGGCTCTACTTGATCAACTTGCTTTTTGTGTGTGACCTTTCTTTACGACCATGTGAAGCTTACTTGATTTGCAAAACGTTTGGAAATGGTTCCATTTTTTACACTTATGACATTGCTGACCAAATGCTAAGCACTTCTCTCTTTTAGACATATGATTTGCACCACAGTTGTGACAGTTAACAGTAAAGCTGGACTTAGGTTTTGCTGATTCATGCTTGTACTGCACTGAGCTGGAGCAAGCTCCCTTTTTAGAATTTGTTGGAAAGCTGTGTGTCTTCCCTGGAAACCCAGGTGCCACGTGCTTGAGCCTGCTTTTGTTTGCCATTTGTTGCATGCTGTCTACATTTGCTCTGGAGCCAACTGAAACCATGCTCTTGTCACTTGCAAGCATACTTGTATGTTTTTCTGTCATCTCATGGATTTGACAAATCTCTGTGGCTTTGCTCAACGTTAAATCACTGTCACAAAGTAAAATCTTTCTCACAGCAGCACTGTTAATACCACACACAAGCCTGTCCTTTATCAACTCATCTTTTAAGTCACCAAACCGACGCATCTTAGCTCTGTTTCTCAGGTCAGTTATATAAGCTGCAAAAAAATGTTTCCCCTGGTTTTTGATCTGTCATGTAAAACAAATGCCTCTCTAATGTAATATTTGTCTGGGGTTACACATTTCTCTGAGCTTGAACTTTAAATACTCGGGGTCCTCCCTTGATTCAGCTTGTACAACAATATGATGTTTTTCACCTTCTCCTTCATATACTGCAGGTGCATAGACAAATTAACACACTCTTTCTATAGCTTCTGACCCAGCTAGGATTAGAAAAATGAATGCCCTGGTGCATGCATCTCTGTCTGCATAAGCTGCTTGTATAAAACTGTCGTACTCTTGCTCAGATATTCTCCAACTCTGTACAATATTCTGATCAAATACAAGTGATAGGGGCTTTCGAAATCTGTCTGCCATATTAACACATAACCAGTGAAGGTTTTTGTAGATAGACACAAACATACAGAGATGCACATATGCCAGAAACGTATGCCAGTATTTGTAACTTTCTCCAATGCCTTTGTGCTTCTAAATTTTATACCTTTTGGGCTTTTCAAAATTATGCTAATGAACCAACTCGTAGTACCTCTGAATAACTGGACTTTGCGAAATAGACTTCTCGGGCACTTAACACTCTTGTAATATTGTTTCACATTACTAAAGTCATTTATCATCATTTTAAGAAACATCTCAAACAACTTTACGATGTGAATGAAATAAACTCTCTGGCACTGTAATACTCTTGTAATATCATGTTTTTTTATTTTTTTGCAAGAAATCACCTCTTATCAGTGTAAGAAACTTGTCAAATAACTGCACGATGCTAATAAACCGGACATCTCTTGCCCTAAACTCAGTAACATTTCAAAGTAATTGCACTTTGCAAATAACTGTATACAGTACACTGAAATGTCCCCAAAATGGCGGTACCTTGCTAGGCAACTCTTTACAGTACAAGAAGCACTCTGTAATGGTGCACTTTGTGAATAGAGACACCCAGCACAAGAAGTTTTTTTGAAGTAGCTGTAGTTTGACTGGATCACACAAAATAGTTGCACTTTGCACACAATGAATTCTTTAGATGCATGCACAATAATAAGCACAGACTGTAAGCACTTTTACACACTCAGAGATACCTCGAATAACTTTAGTTACACCCTTGATACAATACAAAGTCATAGTTATGCCCAAACACAGCACTTTGCCAAACACATGCAGTCGCCTTGCTTTCTTTTTACTTAATGTGCCCTTTTCTTTTCTTACTGCATTCGTTTTGCTCATTTAAGCCCTTTTCATGCCCAGTGTACTTTTCTTGTGCTAGTTTTACTCTAAACATGCCCAACTCTGCCTTCAACACACTTGTTTTGCTTTAAACATACTCATTTTTTGCTTTACCATTGATCATTTAATCAAATGCTTTTATCTTAAAATTTTCTTTAGTTAATGAACACAAAAAGACAACCACAGGAATACCACCAATGAATTTATTAAAATTGAGCGCTTTCATCCGCCAAATAGCTGGACGACTTCAGAATGAAATTACACACAACACAGTCAGCTTAAATACCCAGAAACCCTCCCTGATGAATCAATTAATACCTGAAAAAATTAATTAATTAAACAAC
The DNA here is from genome assembly GCF_019279795.1 of Protopterus annectens. NCBI lineage: Eukaryota > Metazoa > Chordata > Ceratodontiformes > Protopteridae > Protopterus > Protopterus annectens. The sequence goes on from NC_056732.1 coordinate 1,378,556,463, forward strand.
TAATTAATAAATACATGAAATTAACACTGGTTGATCGAGGTGTTTTTTTTCATTCCTGGTTTTTCTTTAGTTAACAAACTTTTTGTACTTTCTGCTTGCCTGATAATGTGGTTTGTGCCCCTGTAATGCCCCTTTTTTCCATCTTTCTCATAGAGTAAATAATTTGTGTTATTTCTCATTACCTTTGATTCTTTCTGGTTGTGTTTGTGCTCTTTTCTCTCGGTTTTACCTTTGTTGTTGTCTTTACATCTCATGGCTCTGAATATTCTACTCTCTTTGATCCTGGTTCTGATACCATGTCGCTATTGTGTTAGGACACGAATAAACGAATCTTCATGTGTTCTATTCAAGCAGCTTTATTTTATACAAACACATCACTATAGAGGTTTACTGACTATAACTTAGGTAACTTATATACAAACTAACAGCTGCTATCATGCATGCTCATTCTCTGGCTGCATCTACAAAATGGCACTAGGGACTACACGTGTCTGGAATTTATACGTGCAAGTACAGCCTTGCAGGCTTCTTAAAGATGTAGCATACATAGTTTACACTGATCTACACTTTTCTTTTATTTCCACCCTATTTTTAAAATCCATCTTAATTTTATCACACTCCCTAGCTATATTTTCAGAAGAAATTTCTATCCTCTCTAATAGCTCCTGAATAATCTCTTCCACCCATTCCTTAAATTCCTCATTTTTTTCAACAGCCAGGTGCAGATAGCACCAGCACCAGTGTGTCATTTTTATTTTATTACCGTGTTTTTATTTTAGTTATTGTTGGCGCATGACCTAAGAATACTTAGTGGGTGTGTATCAAGACCTTCAGTTAAATGCATATGTTCTTGTGAAATGTAAATTCTGTATAGCTTAGCCCAGATTTTATGTCTTGGGGAATAATATGTAAATTAACTCCAAACTACTATTACTGAATTCACATCTTCAGTGCAAAATATTTTCATAAATTTCTTCAAATATCTACCCTCCTTTGTTATACTTTCCCTTCTAGGCCCCCCAAGACACATCTTCACTGTTGCAAATCATATTCCCTTCCCCACCTATAAGTAATATTCCTTACCAAAAACTGATTATTTCTCCCAGAATTTTCTTAAGCTCCATTATAGCAGTTTTAGGTGAAATATAAATAAGTGCCAGTGTAAATCTCCTCCCTTGCCAACAGCCTCTTAGTACTACAAATCTGCCATGATTATCTTGTTTATCCTCTTCTATCACTATTGGGGCTCCTCTTGCAATTAATATAAGTACTCCTGTTTTCCTTTGTCTGAGGTATTCTGCTAGGGTCTACTTTAGAACACCGAAAAATCAAAATAGCAAATGCTCACATGAGCGAATAATCAGGAAGTTGATGTTTTTCTTGGGATTGTAGTACAGTGAAGATCAGAATATTTGCCCTTTCCGCACTGTAGTGCGATCTCGGAGTAGGAATATATATTTAGCGAGGGGTGTGGGGGTTGCAGCCCCCCACAATAGCGTTTTCGAGATCCTAATTATTCATTCATGTGAGCGTTCGCTATTTTGATTTTTCGGTGTTCTGACATAGACCCTTCTGCTGAGTAACCCCCCCTGAAAACCTTTGTTTATCAAATTCACATGTTCACTTCTTTATAAGTGTGTCTCCTGTAACATAGCTATTTGCACTCTACATTTTTTTATGTAGTTCCCTACACTTTCTTTTTGTATTTATTTATGAGAGCATTGACATTTAAACACATTACGGAAAGCATCATTGCATTAAAAAGTTATTATTTCCATCTATTATGTATAATACCTTTACATGTCTTGTTCCATCTTTTGTGGTACATGCACACACTCTTTGACAGATTGAACTTTTATACAGTTGTATTTTGTCATATCCATTTGAAACTATGTCACATCTTACAAAACTTTTTTTTTTATTAAAAGCCCTCAAAAAGAACAACACCCTATACTCTCTAAAACCTATTAACTTAATACTAACACACAAAAATATGTACATTTTCAAATACTGAAGTTTTACCCTCCTAATAGGAACAAAATTCCCAAACGGACAGTCATACTCAAAAGGCTTGAGTTAACCTAAAATAAAGCTTAAACATGCTAAGACACATAGTGCAGCATGTGCTACTACTAAGTGCTAATTGGTTTTGTCTTTTCTTTATAGTTCTTCCAGCTGAGTAAACCCCTTAATGCTTTCAGAGAATATTATCTCCTAGCCAATTTCTCTTCTCAGTTTTTTCTTCAGCCAATCAGTCTTCACCAGATTGTATCCAGTTTTTCTTTATCAGATTGTCTCCATGGAGGCACGAGAACCAGGCAGCCAGTTTATCTTTATCAGATTGTTTCCATGGAAACAAGAAGACCAGCTGCAGAACTGCTGCTGAGCATGCACATATTTGCTAGAATAAAGCCTTATAATATTCAATATTTTTTCATTTATTTGCTTACTCTTAAAACGTGTTACTAAATAAATGTAATGTCCTTAATCCAGTTATTTCCCCATGCAAGACTGAGAAAAAGCACATTAATTTTCTTTTGTCATGCTCTTTTAACCAGGCTTTTTTCATTGCATTGTCTACATTTCTTAAAACTGAACAAGAAGAAAGAGAGAAGGGAGAATGAAAAGAAAAAAAGAACAGCAGCACCTGTTTATAATCCAATTACACTTAAACATAACTGAAAAATCTTTACTTTATAACATGCAAAGAAAGTCATACACCACAAAAATAGTGCTAGTAAGAAAAACATTTTTAATTACAGTTAACTTTCTCCCTCCTCTTCCTCTCCCCAAAGCATTTTTGAACATGAATGACATGAAGTAGGGCATATACTTTAGAGTCCTCCACAAGTCCAACACATTCTGAAAAATCCAGTATTTTCATATTTTCTTGTTCTGTCATATTTCACACATGTAATCATTGCATTGTAATCTCACATAAGTTACTGGTTTTATTACTGCTCATCTCCATCTCCCATATCTTGTCTCTACTTTATTTCCAATATACTCTGTATTCTTATAGTCATTTTTCACACTTCCTTCCTTCACTCCAACATTTTCCATTTAAACATTGGGAAGTTTTACAGATGCAATCACTCTGCAGTCTTAATTACCAGAAGAACAAGAAACAGAATCTCTTTCTGTTTAACAGCTCACTTTTTGTTGGAGACATTTTTGTCTTTCCTCCTTAGCATGTACTTCATCAAAAATGAGTTTGTCCCTCCAGGGAAAGAATACTTTGAAGACAGCTGGGTACAGCAGTTTGAATCTCATACCTGCATCTCCACATTTCCTGAGTAGTGGAATACATTTGCTTCTCTTCTGCCTGGTGTACAATGAGTAATCATTCTCCACAAACATTCTGGTGTCTCCCACTTTTAGTATTTGTCCTTCTGCCACAGTTTTGTCAAAATCAACTCCTTCTGCTGGTAGGATTGCATTTTTACTATTAAAGGTTTAGGTTGCTTTTTCATAGCCAGGTTTGGAGCATACACACAATGTGCCCGTGCCCTTTCAACTAACAACTCCTGCTGTGGAATACCAGTCCAGTTACTTATTTGTGCTTTCATAAAATTATTGCAGTCTGTTCCTTCCAGCTTCTCTGATATAGCTGAAAATTTCAGGTTTTCCGTACGTGCTCTGTCCTCGAATTCAATTATTTTTGAAACATCTCTTCCTGAGCAGTCTTATATTCAGCCAGCCTTTTCTTCATTTCACCCTCTGATTTTTACAGCTTTATCACTTCATCTTAATATTTGTTTAAAGCTTTTTCCATTTTTTCCAGACTCTTGTTGTTTGTGTTGATATACTCCATCATTGTTTATTTTATTTTAACCAAGTCTTGTAGGTTGTTGGAATTTGTGTCTTGAGGTTGCATTGTTTTTTTCTGAACAGCTGCAGAACTTTCCCCAGTCAGTGTTTCTTCCTTGGTTTTTGTAGCTGATTTTTTTCCCATGCCTTCTGTAGGCAATACACTTACTAGCCAGTTACTGAAATGTACCCATAAACCCAAGTCTACTGGCCTTGTCTGCTGAGTTTGTTTTCACACTGGGAGAGGTAGAATTAAGCTCTTACTCAATGTGCAGCCATCTTGGAAGTCTACTTCAAACATGCATGGTTTAGATTTTGATTTACATTTTCCAGTAATTGCTTTTTTAGCAGCCACAAGAATTAAACTTAACAATGGCTTACTATTTCTAATCAATTCAGATCCAGGATCCCAGCACAAAAAATGTTCTTAGTTATGTTAATTTGCTTTCCCAGTATTCCTGACAGAGTACTGTGTAGGGAATTTTTAAAGTCTGCCAGCTCATTATACTCCCAAAACATATGTTCGGTTACCTCTTTCTCCCCCATCCCACCTCCAACATTTGCCATCAACCTGAGGAAAAATTCTTTGGAGTCTGCTTGGGGTATAAGAGTAGCTATGCCAACATTTCCAGACAAAAATCCAAAATCTTCCAGATTCCATTGCAAATTTAAGAGCTATACATATGTCCTTTTTTTGTTTCTTTGTGAATTGCACATCTAATCCCTCTTCCCAGTCTTTTCTGACCTCTTGTGATTGATTCCTATAGTTATTGCGCATTATAGTATATGCCCTCCTAATTATCCCCTTTTTAACAGCAGCTTCTATTTTAGATTCATCTGAACACTAAACCAGTGCAGGTCTTTCATTTAGGATTCGCCTAACCTTTTCTTTTTGTCTGTACTCTATCAGTTCCTGATAGGGAATGCAATCACTAGCCTGCAGTCCATGTGTATTCTTGGCTTCTTCCCATTGTATTACCTTTTGTTCTCTAATCATTTGTTCCCAATACCTTGGTTGCTTGCCATCTTCCTCAAGTACATTTCATTGTCTGTTTTCTGTACCCCTAGTTGCAGTAATCCCTAATGGCAAAAACTCCTTTCTCCTTTCCTGTGTTGGCTTAGTTCTTAGTATACTTTCTATTACATTATGAATATAATATTTTGTATGACTCTTGTTATTCTTTTAACGGGTCTGTGTCCAAAATCCCATTCTTTCCTTATTTCTTGAATTATCCCCCTCTTCATCATCAACCCTTTCCACTTTGAATTGTAGCTTTTTGTTTGTGTTGTGGATAAGAGGCTTAAATGGGTAGCTCTCTAATATCCCTTCAAATCTGGTGATCCTAAACCTCCTTGTACTGTTAGAAGGATCAACTTATTCCACTTGACTCTTGCCCTCTTCCCCTCCCAAATAAAATCTCTTTGTTTATTACTACCGACAACTTCTCTGCTGATTGATAAAAATGTACTTGTCCTGTGTATAAAAGTAAAGGGACTAAAAACATTTTACTGCTTGTATCTTTCTATCGATATCCATAAGCAAGAGTTTCCAGTTTCTTAGTTTTTGTATTATCATTTACTTAGCCTCTGCTACATATGCGTAGCTGCCATAACCAAATGCAATTGAATCCATACTCCTAAATAATTCATTGTTATCATGTCCCCATAAATATGGGTATTGCTGGAACAATTCATGTGTGGGTACCCAGTTTTTTGTTATAACCTTTTTTCTTCATTAATGTTATAACACCCCCTCCAAAATAAAAACTGTCTCAGAATATTCCACAACACTGAAATATCCTTTTCTTTTTCCATGAGGTACAAAATAATACCATCTGCAAATAAAGCCAGCTTTTCTTGAACATCATGTGAGTTATATTTGAGTCCTCTGTTTTCTGGTTTTAAATATAGCATAAATAACAAAGGGGAACTAGATATGCACACTTTATAATCATGGTTTAAAAATTGAAGTGGGACTGTATGAAGCTGGATCAGATGGGTCTCTATCATCTTTAGGTATTACATTCACCACCATTTTTTCCAGGGTGTTGATTCATCCCTTCCTTTTATAATCCTGTTAAACAAAACCTTCCAGATCTTTATCACTTTCTTCCCTCCTAGCCTCCCAACTTCCACTGGAATACCATTTGATCCTGGAGACTTTCCTCTAGATTGGTTATATATATCACCATTTTTATCTCATTTCCTCTTATCCTAACTGTTAATAATTGAGCTTCATCTACCTCTAATTTTGGCATATTTAAGTCTTCCATAAGTATTTCCATTTGTGCTTTTTCTTGATTTCCCCACTTGTCTGTTTTATACAAATTTTCATAAAATTCCCAAAATATCTGTAATACTGCTACATGATCTCTGGTTATTTTCCTTGTCTTAGGCTCCCTTAGTTTGGTAACAACCCTTCCTACATTTTGTTGCCAAAGTCATTGTACCTAATGTTTTTGATTCTGGAGTTATCAAAAAAACAGTTGTTTAATAGCAGTCTGTCTAAACTTATGCATATTGTCCGCTACTCCATTATTTTCTCTTTAGCACTCTGTGTTTGCACATCATTTTGTTCTATGAGATCCCCCTTATGTTGTAATACCTTAATCTTTGTTAGTCCTTCTAAATAATTATTATTTGTTAACCAGATCTTTGTTATTTTTAAACTCCACTTTCATTTGTCCCACTCACTAGCTATAACTTCCAGAGTACTTTCCATCTTCCCTAATAACTTCCAGATAATCTACCCATTTCGTAAATTCTTGTCTTTAACAGGTAGTTGGGGGAATGCTAGTGTGTCCTGTTTATTTCATTACCCTGCATTTTTATCTTGGTAATTATTTACACATGATCTGAAATAGTTATTGGATATGTATCAAAGTTCTCAATTAAATGGACACATTCCTGTGAAATATAGTTTCTGTCAAGTCTAGCCCAGTTATTGTACTTTGGTAATAATATGTAAATTTTCTTTGCTCTCTACTGTTGAATTCATGTCTTTTATACCAAATATTTTCATAAATATCTTTGGAAATCTACCCTCTTTTTTTTATATTTCCCTTCTAGGCCCCCCACATACGTCTTCATTATTACAGATCAAATTCCATCCCCCACCTATAAGTAATATTCTCTGCTGAAAGCTAATTATTTCTCCCATAACTTTTAAACTGCAAAATTGGAGTTTTATGTGGAATATAAATGCATGCCAGCATAATTCTCATCCCTTGCTGTTGGCCCCTTACTACTACAAATCTGCCATTATCTTTTCTTCCCTCTTTTTTATCTGCTGAGCTCCTCTGGCAGTTAATATAAGCTCTCCTTTTTTGTTTATCCCTGGTATTTTGTAGAATATTCATCAAGAAATCCTTTTTTATCAAATTTACATGCTCATTTCTTTCCAAATCTGCCTCCTGTAGCATTGCTATTTGCATTTGTCTATACTTGTGAGACCATTAACATTCCAGGATAACATAGTCACTGTTATGATAAGAAGTCATTATTCCCACTTGTTTTATATGGCAGCATTTTTACATGTCTGTTTCCAGCTTTTGTGCTGCATGCACCCATTGATGTTTGTCGGGTTAATCTTTTATACAGTTTTTTTTTCTTATCAACATTGGAACATCTGTCACATTTTACAAGACTTTTTCTCATAATAAAAAAGAAAAACAAAGTATAAAATCCCCCATAACCCCCTTATAACCTATTAACATAATACAAACACACATAACTACGTACAATTTCAAATAATAAACTTTAACCCTTCTAATAGGGACCTTTGTGCCAGATAGTCATCTGCTAACATGGGCCCTAATTAACCTAAAACTTAGGTTAACCATGCTAAGATGCATGTTATTGCCTGTGCTGCTGCTTACACTAATTGGTGTTTGTTCATCATTTATCTGTTTTCCCCCACTCCCAGATGTGAAAACTACTTACATACTTTCGGAAATCATTAAATTTTAAGCTTGAAGAAATCCGTGTTCTGTCTTTTATTCCCATTGTCACCTTGCCTGCGTGGAAAAGTAAGAGAAAAAAAAAATGCAGTCCTCTGCTGCAATTTGAAAGACAAGCTGAAACAGGTATTGCTAAAAGAAAACTTTTCATTATATTCAGTGTTCTCATATTTACTTATTTGCACTTAAAATTTGTTATTAGATTAAGCCAAGGGTATTAATCCAGACATTTACCATGCAAAAGTAAGAAAAAACAAATCAGCTCTACATGTATTACGACCGGTGTACTTTTACACACCACCCCTCACCAGAGCAATCCAAGATTACAGCTCATTAAATGAAACTTGCTTTTGTTCAACTTTTCTTCTCTTTCTGCACTGCAATGCGTACATTTCTTAATACCAAAGAAGGAGAAAGAGAAGAGGAAGAAGAAAATGTCACCTGTTTACTTTTGTCACGTACAAGAACTAAGCATACTTTACTATAATCTATGCAGTTTATTTGTGAAGTTTCAAAGTAGTAGTATAGAGAAAAGAAATGGTGTATAGTTACCTTTTTCTTCCTCTTCCCCTACTTGCAGAGTCCTTCCTGACATAAATGAAATGTAGTGAGGCAAATGCTTTTCAGTACTTCATAAGTTTTACAAAATCAAAGTCCACTCTTTGCACTTATTCTTTACTGCTGAATTTCCAAATGCGATTGATGGTTTGCAGTCTCACATTTATTCAGTAATTTCCGTGTTGTTAGTCTTCTTCCTATTCATCTGCATCTCCCAACTCTGGCTCAGTTCTACAGTGCTCCTGATTCTTCTAGTCAACTGCTGTGCTTTTCTCCATCTCGCAAGCATTTTCCTTTGGTATAGTGGAAAATATTTCTATGGCAAAGTCTGTCCATGTGCTTTATTATCAGAAAATGAGATGCAGAGTCCTGTTCTGTTTGTTGGCTCATTTTTTTTGGACAGACTTTTGCATTTCCTCCATAGCCTGTTCTGCATTGGAAAATGATTTCGATCCATCAGGAAAAAACATTCTGAAAACAGCTGGGTACGGCAGCTTGAATCTCACACCTACCACTTGACTTTCCCTGATTACTGGAATAAATGTATTTATCTTCTGCCTGGTGTACAGTGAATAATTATTTTTCACAAACATTCTAGTGTCTCCACCTATTTATACTTTGCCCTTTAGCCACAGTTTTGTCAGGTTCCACTCTTTCTGCTATTAGGTTTGCCTCCTTGCTAATAAAGGTCTTGGCTGTGTTCCCATGGCCATATTTGGAGTATTTATAGGATGTGGCCTTTCAACTAACAGTCCCTGCTGTGGAATACCAGTGTAGTTGCTTATTTGTGCCTTCATATAATTAATACAGTCTATTCCTCCTAATTTCTCTGGTACAGCAGATTTTCTCTCTGGCTTTCTGTTTCTGTAGCTTTCATACTTCTGCCTCTTTTTCTTATCCTGTACCAGTAAGTTAACTATTAATTTTACCGGGTTGTTTGTTTTTGTAGCAACGGTATAAGTCTTTATAACCCTTCCCTCTCTCTTTTCAGTCAACAGCATCTAATACATTTTGGGTACCTTCCTTACATTTGAGCTAACACTCATCTATAGCAGCAGTGAGGTTTCAGTCAGTTTCCTTTTTTTTCCTTTCAGTCTCAAATTTCTTCTTGTTTTAGTAGGCAAGACAAAGATGTAATCTTCTTCATATACAGAGATGAAATGTCATCTCTTTCACACAGCCATAGTATAAATATATATATATATATATATATATATATATATATATATATATATATATATATATATATATATATATATATATATATATATATATATATATATATATATATATATTTCTTTTTATATACGAGTTCAATTCAGCCCATTGACAAGTTATGTCAGACTGCAGAAAAGCTGGTACAGTTGATCGAAAATCAGCTGATCAGATGTAACAGATTTTCAGCTGTCTGTGATTGCTCTACATTGAGGATCATGGAATTAACCCTTTCCCCATTGTATTGAAATCTTGGAGCTGGTATATATAATTAGCAGAGGTAGTGGGGAGGTTGCAGCATCCCGTGTGGGGGGCGGAGTGCAGGGAGCTTGCTCTTCCTGCAAAAAAGTAGATATTGTGTTGCTTCCAGTTTTTGTAATTCATATCTCAGTGTATTTGAATCATTCTAATTCAGACTGTTCTGCATTTTGAAGTTTAGATACTTTAATCGCCTGACATTTACTCATAGATGCATATGTGTGTGTGTGTGTGTGTGTGTGTGTGTGTGTGTGTGTGTGTGTGTGTGTATTGCACCTTCTTCCTTTGATTTAGACCATTTCTTAACTCACTTTCCCTCTGTTTATGGTATTTTCATAAAGCTGCATCAATCGTGTGTGTCCTTACCTTCTTTCCCTTTAAATTACATGCCATTTAGAGCAAATTGGTAATCTTTAAAAAAGTCAGCCTTATTTGCTGTCTAGAGAATTTGCACAGCTTCTACTGGCCTCCTGCTTGTCAGTCTTTTGCGGAAATAAGTTGAGGATTCCCTCCAGCAACCAGGCCTGTTAGTTTATGATGATAGATGCATCCCCTTACTACTAAAACTCCTCCCTACTGTAAGGCATAAATCAAACTGTACACTGTCTTGCTAACAGAATTTAAGATGACTTTTAAAGAAAGGATAAACACCTAGTATGTTTTTGTATTATATTAGATGTATAATATCGTGCAAGAGGACAAAAAATGTATATCTATTTTAACTGCAAATAGCTGTCTTACTAAACTCACCCTGTAAAAGATTCTCAAAATGCAGTCCTTATACCCCATGAATGTCGTCTTCTCCCAGGTTTCCTAATTTTATACTATATTCAGCTTTTCTTTTATAATACTTCCATGAGAAAGAAATGAACTCATCACTTGCTTGTATCAAACCAATTATTTTAACAGCATTTTTAAGAATATCAGAGTCAGAAATTGAGCATTGTTAATAATTCCTCTGTATCCTTCACTCCATTTGGAAAGTCTGTGTGAGGCTAGTCAAGTTACGCCATTCTGTCAATGTCTTCTTCATTCATCCAGCTGATCCATTCTGGTCAGATTTACTATTCTTTTTGTACATTTTTTGTGTTTTATCCAGCATTTTACTTTCAAAGAGAGGAACTAGTTTTACAGGCATCCCCTCCATGGTAGGTACATTAGTGGTTTGGCTTCTGATGCCGTGCTGCAAACTATTTCCTTCCTGTCCACTGTGTTTTCCCAGGTCTCCTCTCCTTTTAAATCTTTGAGGGCCTGTTTTGGATGATAGAAGACATGGAGCACAGCTGGATATTGCAGTTTAAAGAGATTTCCATTTATTTATATTCTCAATTAGCAGTAGTAAATGCTCGCACAACTCTTTCTATAAGCTTATAGAGAATATTCATTATCAGTGAACACTGTAGTGTCCCCCCCATATATATATCTATATTTCCACCTAGTAGCTGACTGTCAGCTGCCACCAGCTCCTCTTCTTATTCACTGGGTCTGTCTGACCCACCTTAACCTCTCCTGAGCTCAACCTGTGCCATGCCTGGGGCCAGTAGAGAGATTGTGGATGATGGTGCCCCACTTTATATATTGTACCTTTTTACCATAGCAGTGTAAGATTTTTTTCCCCGTTATGTGTATGCCTCCTAGTGTCATTACATGGCATATTCACCCTGTGTGCTCTATATCAATTTGGATTTTCTGATGTGGTATTTTTTTTCCCATTCCTGTATGCATTTTCTCTTGAAAATCTTACAGTCTCCTTCTGCCTGTTCTAGGATAGATGCATATCTAATGATAATAGCCATTCATTCTGTCCAATCTGACATATCAGTCCAAGAGCCCCAGCTCAGATCCAATCAGGCTAATTTAGTGCTCCAGCCTGAAGCCTTCCCTAATAAATGTTACCCACAATAACTTGCTCTTCCCTGAATAACTAAGCTCTTCTTTACAACCTCTTGGAAAAGCATTCCAGATCTCACTAGGTAAGTGTTCCACCTCTTTCTGGGATAGTATTATTGTAAAAAGTAGTCATTTTTGGTCTATGGCCATTTAGTAGTTAGAGAAGTGTAATCCTAGTTTTTGATTCTAGTTGAAGAAATTAATCTATATTTAGATATTAGTTGGCCTTACACCATCTTGCCTTTTTTCTGTCCACCGGTCTTGGCTCAGCACTTAGATTATAGTATAGTTGTTGGTGTTGATCATTATACCTTTCTATTTTTATAAGGTTTTTGGTGGTTTAGGACATTATAGTATTGTGTGCAGTCTGTTATTTAGACTAGGTAGTGATATTTCTGTCATTGTTTCAGAGTGTTGTGCACATTTCTTAGAGTTTCTTTCATTCATCATGGATCAGAAAGCAAGTTTCAAGAAATGCTCAAAATGTGGGTATAAAATTCCCCCACAGAAGACCCCAAGTTGTATAGTTTGCTTTGGGGTGGCATATCTTAACTCTTCTTGTGAAATATGTGTTGTCTTCGGGCCCAGCGCTTTGTCTGATAAGAGGAATTAACTTATCCTGAAGGGTTTTCTTCCTCCTGATCTGGAGCAGGCTAAAGCAAAGAAATCCTCAGAGAAAGCTCTGAAACCTAAACCTATCCAGCCACATCTTTAGGTCCAGTTTCAATGTGGAAGACTCTTACGGTTTAAGAGACTCTAGCTCAGACTCCGTCCTATACCCTTTCTGCAGATTTAGAACCACTGGCACTGAGTGTTATTCATATCTCTCCCAAGAGAGTGTATAAGCCTGTTTCCAGACCAGTGTCAGCCCTGCTGACAAAGTCATTTAGATCTTATCTCTGTACCCTTGAAATGGATTTAGATTGCCTGTTGCAGATGTTTCTTCCAACCCAAATCAAGATGAGGATCATCAGGACTCCATCTGCTCCGAAGCCATTTGGATCCTTACATTTCGCCCTGATCCAGACTCCCTCAGTGGTCCACCCTTTAGTTCTGGTCTTTTTGGATCCATATGGCCACCAGGATCCTATGGCTCCAGAGTCATTGAGCCAAGTCTCTACGTCTGCTGGATGGTTTCTTTAGTATTGTTGTAAACTTCTGCCTTTGATGCCTCAGCACCAACCCCCTTCTCAGTACCATACACTCAGTCAGATCTGAGGAACCCATCCAAGTTGTTTGCTCTCTCCCACCATTCAGAGAGTTGGATTCGAACAACGTGATTTCTGTAGATCCTACTGAAGTTGGAATTGCTTTCCGAGTGTTGGAGAGAGTCAGCTTGCCTCATAAGGCAGATCCACAAAATCCCCAAACCATAGTTCCACCCTGTGTCTCTTGCTGTTTTGATATGATTACTGAACAGGTGCTATCCAGGCAGATTTATTCTATTGGCCTCAAGTCTTCCTTACTACAGGAGCGGCAGCCCTCAGTGGACTTAGGAGCGTCATCCTCCTGAGCCACCTAGGAAGAGGGTGTGCAAGCGGAAGCACATTGACTCACAGGATGAGTCTGTCATATCAGATACTGATGCAGATGATAGAGAGGGTTCTTCACAATCCCTTCCTGAGGACTTGTCCTTTTTAGAGATCCTACAGCTCAAGAGGCAGAGTGAATCCTAGCCAAATGAAGCTCACTCTGTTGATGAAGCAGTACATTTAGAGGATTGCGGGATGACTTCTAGTTCCTGGGTGGTCCCACCAGCTGACAAAATGATAAAGTTAGCAATGAACAAAGCATGGCAGGAACCCAACACATATGAGTCAGTCCACAGGAAGCCTGAGAAGATACTTAGCATTGAGGGCAGCCACCACAGGTGTCACACTTGTCTGTGACTATGTGGACAACTTTAAGCATCATTTATGAATGCATCCTTTGAAAAAAACACCTTGTTTGAACCTTCCACCAACTGCAGCTGCTTGACTTCCCTGTGCATTGGTCAGGTATATATTCTTATATTGTAGGTTCAAAAATGGAGCATCAGATCTACATTTTTATTTATGACTTAATCTTATAATCACGGCTGCACAGGTAAAAAACACACTCTCCAAAGCCAAGAACACAGCATCCATGGGACCTGACAATACCCCAGGCTGCATTCTACACGAACTACAGAATGGACTGGCACCCTACCCAAGTACCATGTTCAGTCATAGCCTCACCTCAGACTTTGTACCCACTGAATGGCGCACTGCAATGGTTATCCCACTCCACAAAGGGGGAGCCACGACGGACCCTGGGAACTACCGCCCCATTAGCCTGACGAGCCTGGTCTGCAAGGCCATGGAACGTATCATCATGGAACTCTAAACCAAAGACATTGGTAATCTCCAAACTCTGGACCCTACCCAGTTTGGATTTGTAAAAGGCAGATCATGTCTCCTAAACCTGATTGACTTCTTTGAAGCAGTCACCAAAGCCATAGATGAGGGTAAAATGGTTCACACAGCTTATCTAGATCTCGCCAAGGCTTTCGACACCATCCCCCACTCTGGAATTATAGATAAGCTCACTAAACTAGGTATAAATCCCTATGTCACAAGATGGGTTGCCAACTGGCTCATGGACAGAACCCACACTGTGAAAGTAGCGGATTCCAAATCCGACATCAGACCAGTGACAAGTGGAGTACCACAGGGTTCAGTCCTGGGTCCTCTCCTTTTTGGTATCTACTTCTCCAAAGTGCAGGCCAACACAGAAGGTCTTTGGCTAACAAAGTTTGCAGATGACTGCAAACTAGGAGCCATAATCGAAACTCCTAACGATGTAGACAAACTACAAAAGGGCCTCACTGAGACAGATACCTGGTGTCAAAGCCATGGCCTGAAGCTCAATGCCAAAAAGTGTATTGTCATCCCCTTTGGTAAAAACTCTGTACCCATGAACTACCACATAGCTGGTAGTCTACTTAATGCCGAAAATGTGATAAGAGACCTTGGGACACAGGTGGACAGTAGTGTCTACTTTGATAATCACATCGCCACAGTGGTCAGGAATTCCTTCTACGTGGCTCATCTAATCACAAAAGGATTCTCATCCAGAAAAAAAGAGGTCATTGTTCCCCTCTACTCATCACTCATTAGACCCATTATAGAGTACAACGCCCCTTTTGGTATGTACCTCACAAGACATCTACAACAACTGGAAAGACCACAGAAATACCTCACAAAGAGGATTACTGGCCTCAAACAGATGCCCTATGCAAACCGTCTCAAAAAACTACAGCTTTACTCCATCGCATATCGCCTACTCAGGGGCGATCTCTGCCTAACATACAAAGCTATGTCAAACCCAGAGCTGTTGGACACGCTCCACTTAAAGAAATCCCAATCCCTCTGAGCTACACGCTCTAGGGACCTAAACCTTGTCACCACAATAAACAGAACATGCTGGAGGGATAGATTCCTGTCCCAGAGACTTCCCATACTCTGGAACATACTACCTATCTATGTCAAACAGAGCTCCTCATTAGCGCTCTTCAAGAAAAATCTTGATGATTGGATGGAAAATGGGAAATTCACCCCGGGGATCACTTCTGTGGCACTGCTCGACAGGGGCACAGGAAAATAATTTTCTTGGGTGGCGAAAGCCAGGGTACATTTTTTGGCTAGGCTTGTATGGGCCCTAGGGCTGATAGCCTAGTACCTGCCTATGAACCTATGAACTTGTATGAAGGTGCATGCTAGTAGCATGGAAATGGACTGCCAGGCTGTAAGACATGCATGCTCCAACAGATTTACAATATGGAGGGATGACCCCCAGATGTGGCAGCTTCCTGAGGCAGGGTGCTGTATTCTGATTGGTAGACAAGAAATAACCGATCATGGATTCCTTGTAGTTATAGAGAAGACATTTTTGTCTTTCCTCCTTAGCATGTACTTCATCAAAAATGAGTTTGTCCCTCCAGGGAAAGAATACTTTGAAGACAGCTGGGTACAGCAGTTTGAATCTCATACCTGCATCTCCACATTTCCTGAGTAGTGGAATACATTTGCTTCTCTTCTGCCTGGTGTACAATGAGTAATCATTCTCCACAAACATTCTGGTGTCTCCCACTTTTAGTATTTGTCCTTCTGCCACAGTTTTGTCAAAATCAACTCCTTCTGCTGGTAGGATTGCATTTTTACTATTAAAGGTTTAGGTTGCTTTTTCATAGCCAGGTTTGGAGCATACACACAATGTGCCCGTGCCCTTTCAACTAACAACTCCTGCTGTGGAATACCAGTCCAGTTACTTATTTGTGCTTTCATAAAATTATTGCAGTCTGTTCCTTCCAGCTTCTCTGATATAGCTGAAAATTTCAGGTTTTCCGTACGTGCTCTGTCCTCGAATTCAATTATTTTTGAAACATCTCTTCCTGAGCAGTCTTATATTCAGCCAGCCTTTTCTTCATTTCACCCTCTGATTTTTACAGCTTTATCACTTCATCTTAATATTTGTTTAAAGCTTTTTCCATTTTTTCCAGACTCTTGTTGTTTGTGTTGATGTACTCCATCATTGTTTATTTTATTTTAACCAAGTCTGTGTGCAGTTGGCTTATATCTTCTTGTAGGTTGTTGGAATTTGTGTCTTGAGGTTGCATTGTTTTTTTCTGAACAGCTGCAGAACTTTCCCCAGTCAGTGTTTCTTCCTCGGTTTTTGTAGCTGATTTTTTTCCCATGCCTTCTGTAGGCAATACACTTACTAGCCAGTTACTGAAATGTACCCATAAACCCAAGTCTACTGGCCTTGTCTGCTGAGTTTGTTTTCACACTGGGAGAGGTAGAATTAAGCTCTTACTCAATGTGCAGCCATCTTGGAAGTCTACTTCAAATATGCATGGTTTAGATTTTGATTTCCATTTTCCAGTAATTGCTTTTTTAGCAGCCACAAGAATTAAACTTAACAATGGCTTACTATTTCTAATCAATTCAGATCCAGGATCCCAGCACAAAAAATGTTCTTAGTTATGTTAATTTGCTTTCCCAGTATTCCTGACAGAATACTGTGTAGGGAATTTTTAAAGTCTGCCAGCTCATTATACTCCCAAAACATATGTTCGGTTACCTCTTTCTCCCCCATCCCACCTCCAACATTTGCCATCAACCTGAGGAAAAATTCTTTGGAGTCTGCTTGGGGTATAAAGAGTAGCTATGCCAACATTTCCAGACAAAAATCCAAAATCTTCCAGATTCCATTGCAAATTTAAGAGCTATACATATGTCCTTCTTTTGTTTCTTTGTGAATTGCACATCTAATCCCTCTTCCCAGTCTTTTCTGACCTCTTGTGATTGATTCCTATAGTTATTGCGCATTATAGTGTATGCCCTCCTAATTATCCCCTTTTTAACAGCAGCTTCTATTCTAGATTCATCTCAAAACTAAACCAGTGCAGGTCTTTCATTTAGGATTCACCTAACCTTTTCTTTTTGTCTGTACTCTATCAGTTCCTGATAGGGAATGCAATCACTAGCCTGCAGTCCATGTGTATTCTTGGCTTCTTCCCATTGTATTACCTTTCGTTCTCTAATCATTTGTTCCCAATACCTTGGTTGCTTGCCATCTTCCTCAAGTACATTTCATTGTCTGTTTTCTGTACCCCTAGTTGCAGTAATCCCTAATGGCAAAAACTCCTTTCTCCTTTCCTGTGTTGGCTTAGTTCTTAGTATACTTTCTATTACATTATGAATATAATATTTTGTATGACTCTTGTTATTCTTTTAACGGGTCTGTGTCCAAAATCCCATTCTTTCCTTATTTCTTGAATTATCCCCCTCTTCATCATCAACCCTTTCCACTTTGAATTGTAGCTTTTTGTTTGTGTTGTGGATAAGAGGCTTAAATGGGTAGCTCTCTAATATCCCTTCAAATCTGGTGATCCTAAACCTCCTTGTACTGTTAGAAGGATCAACTTATTCCACTTGACTCTTGCCCTCTTCCCCTCCCAAATAAAATCTCTTTGTTTATTACTACCGACAACTTCTCTGCTGATTGATAAAAATGTACTTGTCCTGTGTATAAAAGTAAAGGGACTAAAAACATTTTACTGCTTGTATCTTTCTATCGATATCCATAAGCAAGAGTTTCCAGTTTCTTAGTTTTTGTATTATCATTTACTTCGCCTCTGCTACATATGCGTAGCTGCCATAACCAAATGCAATTGAATCCATACTCCTACATAATTCATTGTTATCATGTCCCCATAATTATGGGTATTGCTGGAACAATTCATGTGTGGGTACCCAGTTTTTTGTTATAACCTTTTTTCTTCATTAATGTTATAACACCCCCTCCAAAATAAAAACTGTCTCAGAATATTCCACAACACTGAAATATCCTTTTCTGTTTCCATGAGGTACAAAATAATACCATCTGCAAATAAAGCCAGCTTTTCTTGAACATCATGTGAGTTATATTTGAGTCCTCTGTTTTCTGGTTTTAAATATAGCATAAATAACAAAGGGGAACTAGATATGCACACTTTATAATCATGGTTTAAAAATTGAAGTGGGACTGTATGAAGCTGGATCAGATGGGTCTCTATCATCTTTAGGTATTACATTCACCACCATTTTTTCCAGGGTGTTGATTCATCCCTTCCTTTTATAATCCTGTTAAACAAAACCTTCCAGATCTTTATCACTTTCTTCCCTCCTAGCCTCCCAACTTCCACTGGAATACCATTTGATCCTGGAGACTTTCCTGTAGATTGGTTATATATCACCATTTTTATCTCATTTCCTCTTATCCTAACTGTTAATAATTGAGCTTCATCTACCTCTAATTTTGGCATATTTAAGTCTTCCATAAATATTTCAATTTGTGCTTTTTCTTGATTTCCCCACTTCTCTGCTTTATACAAATTTTCTTACATTTTTCGAAATATCTCTAGTACCTCTATAGGATCTCTAGTTATTTTCCTTGTCTTAGGCTCCCTTAGTTTGGTAACAACCCTTCCTACATTTTGTTGCCAAAGTCATTGTGCCTAATGTTTTTGATTCTGGAGTTATCAAAAAAAACAGTTGTTTAATAGCAGTCTGCCTAAACGTATGTATATTGTCCGCTACTCCATTATTTTCTCTTTAGCACTCTGTGTTTGCACATCATTTTGTTCTATGAGATCCCCCTTATGTTGTAATACCTTAATCTTTGTTATTCCTTCTAAATAATTATTATTTGTTAACCAGATCTTTGTTATTTTTAAACTCCACTTTCATTTGTCCCACTCACTAGCTATAACTTCCAGAGTACTTTCCATCTTCCCTAATAACTTCCAGATAATCTACCCATTCCGTAAATTCTTGTCTTTAACAGGTAGTTGGGGGAATGCTAGTGTGTCCTGTTTATTTCATTACCCTGAATTTTTATCTTGGTAATTATTTACACATGATCTGAAATAGTTATTGGATATGTATCAAAGTTCTCAATTAAATGGGCACATTCCTGTGAAATATAGTTTCTGTCAAGTCTAGCCCAGTTATTGTACTTTGGTAATAATATGTAAATTTTCTTTGCTCTCTACTGTTGAATTCATGTCTTTTATACCAAATATTTTCATAAATATCTTTGGAAATCTACCCTCTTTTTTTATATTTCCCTTCTAGGCCCCCCACATACGTCTTCATTATTACAGATCAAATTCCATCCCCCACCTATAAGTAATATTCTCTGCTAAAAGCTAATTATTTCTCCCATAACTTTTAAACTGCAAAATTGGAGTTTTATGTGGAATATAAATGCATGCCAGCATAATTCTCATCCCTTGCTGTTGGCCCCTTACTACTACAAATCTGCCATTATCTTTTCTTCCCTCTTTTTTATCTGCTGAGCTCCTCTGGCAGTTAATATAAGCTCTCCTTTTTTGTTTATCCCTGGCATTTTGTAGAATATTCATCAAGAAATCCTTTTTTATCAAATTCACATGCTCATTTCTTTCCAAATCTGCCTCCTGTAGCATTGCTATTTGCATTTGTCTATACTTGTGAGACCATTAACATTCCAGGATAACATAGTCACTGTTATGATAAGAAGTCATTATTCCCACTTGTTTTATATGGCAGCATTTTTACATGTCTGTTTCCAGCTTTTGTGCTGCATGCACCCATTGATGTTTGTCGGGATAATCTTTTATACAGTTTTTTTTTTCTTATCAACATTGGAACATCTGTCACATTTTACAAGACTTTTTCTCATAATAAAAAAGAAAAACAAAGTATAAAATCCCCCATAACCCCCTTATAACCTATTAACATAATACAAACACACATAACTACGTACAATTTCAAATAATAAACTTTAACCCTTCTAATAGGGACCTTTGTGCCAGATAGTCATCTGCTAACACGGGCCCTAATAACCTAAAACTTAGGTTAACCATGCTAAGATGCATGTCATTGCCTGTGCTGCTGCTTATACTAATTGGTGTTTGTTCATCATTTATCTGTTTTCCCCCACTCCCAGATGTGAAAACTACTTACATACTTTCAGAAATCATTAAATTTTAAGCTTGAAGAAATCCGTGTTCTGTCTTTTATTCCCATTGTCACCTTGCCTGCGTGGAAAAGTAAGAGAAAAAAAAAATGCAGTCCTCTGCTGCAATTTGAAAGACAAGCTGAAACAGGTATTGCTAAAAGAAAACTTTTCATTATATTCAGTGTTTTCATATTTACTTATTTGCACTTAAAATTTGTTATTAGATTAAGCCAAGGGTATTAATCCAGACATTTACCATGCAAAAGTAAGAAAAAACAAATCAGCTCTACATGTATTATGACCGGTGTACTTTTACACACCATCCCTCACCAGAGCAATCCAAGATGACAGCTCATTAAATGAAACTTGCTTTTGTTCAACTTTTCTTCTCTTTCTGCACTGCGATGCGTACATTTCTTAATACCAAAGAAGGAGAAAGAGAAGAGGAAGAAGAAAATGTCACCTGTTTACTTTTGTCACGTACAAGAACTAAGCATACTTTACTATAATGTATGCAGTTTATTTGTGAAGTTTCAAAGTAGTAGTATAGAGAAAAGAAATGGTGTATAGTTACCTTTTTCTTCCTCTTCCCCTACTTGCAGAGTCCTTCCTGACATAAATGAAATGTAGTGAGGCAAATGCTTTTCAGTACTTCATAAGTTTTACAAAATCAAAGTCCACTCTTTGCACTTATTCTTTACAGCTGAATTTCCAAATGCGATTGATGGTTTGCAGTCTCACATTTATTCAGTAATTTCCGTGTTGTTAGTCTTCTTCCTATTCATCTGCATCTCCCAACTCTGGCTCAGTTCCACAGTGCTCCTGATTCTTCTAGTCAACTGCTGTGCTTTTCTCCATCTCGCAAGCATTTTCCTTTGGTATAGTGGAAAATGTTTCTATGGCAAAGTCTGTCCATGTGCTTTATTATCAGAAAATGAGATGCAGAGTCCTGTTCTGTTTGTTGGCTCATTTTTTTTGGACAGACTTTTGCATTTCCTCCATAGCCTGTTCTGCATTGGAAAATGATTTCGATCCTTCAGGAAAAAACATTCTGAAAACAGCTGGGTACGGCAGCTTGAATCTCACACCTACCGCTTGACTTTCCCTGATTACTGGAATAAATGTATTTATCTTCTGCCTGGTGTACAGTGAATAATTATTTTTCACAAACATTCTAGTGTCTCCACCTATTTATACTTTGCCCTTTTGCCACAGTTTTGTCAGGTTCCACTCTTTCTGCTATTAGGGTTCTCTCCTTGCTAATAAAGGTCTTGGCTGTGTTCCCATGTTCATATTTGGAGTATTTATAGGATGTGGCCTTTCAACTAACAGTCCCTGCTGTGGAATACCAGTCTAGTTGCTTATTTGTGCCTTCATATAATTAATACAGTCTATTCCTTCTAATTTCTGTGGTACAGCAGATTTTCTCTCTGGCTTTCTGTTTCTGTAGCTTTCATACTTCTGCCTCTTTTTCTTATCCTGTACCAGTAAGTTAACTATTAATTTTACCGGGTTGTTTGTTTTTGTAGCAATGGTATAAGTCTTTATAACCCTTCCCTCTCTCTTTTCAGTCAACAGCATCTAATACATTTTAGGTACCTTCCTTACATTTGAGCTAGCACTCACCTGTAGCAGCTGTGAGGTTTCAGTCATTTTCCTTTTTTTTCCTTTCAGTCTCAAATTTTCTTCTTGTTTTAGTAGGCAAGACAAAGATGTAATCTTCTTCATATACAGAGATGAAATGTCATCTCTTTCACACAGCCATAGTGTAAATAAATAAATAAATAAATATATATGTATATATATATATATATATATATATATATATATTTCTTTTTATATGAGTTCAATTCAGCCCATTGACAAGTTATGTCAGACTGCAGAAAAGCTGGTACAGTTGATCGAAAATCAGCTGATCAGATGTAACAGATTTTCAGCTGTCTGTGATTGCTCTACATTGAGGATCATGGAATTAACCCTTTCCCCATTGTATTGAAATCTTGGAGCTGGTATATATAATTAGCAGAGGTAGTGGGGGGGTTGCAGCATCCCGTGTGGGGGGCGAAGTGCAGGGAGCTTGCTCTTCCTGCAAAAAAGTAGATATTGTATTGCTTCCAGTTTTTGTAATTCATATCTCAGTGTATTTGAATCATTCTAATTCAGACTGTTCTGCAGTTTGAAGTTTAGATACTTTAATTGCCTGACATTTACTCATAGATGCATGTGTGTGTGTGCGTGTGTGTGTGTGTGTGTGTGTGTGTGTGTGTGTGTGTGTGTGTGTGTGTGTGTGTGTGTGTGTGTGTGTGTATTGCACCTTCTTCCTTTGTTTTAGACCATTTCTTAACTCGCTTTCCCTCTGTTTATGGTATTTTCATAAAGCTGCATCAATCTTGTGTGTCCTTACCTTCTTTCCCTTTAAATTACATGCCATTTAGAGCAAATTGGTAATCTTTAAAAAAGTCAGCCTTATTTGCTGTCTAGAGAATTTGCACAGCTTCTACTGGCCTCCTGCTTGTCAGTCTTTTGCGGAAATAAGTTGAGGATTCCCTCCAGCAACCAGGCCTGTTAGTTTATGATGATAGATGCATCCCCTTACTACTAAAACTCCTCCCTACTGTAAGGCATAAATCAAACTGTACACTGTCTTGCTAACAGAATTTAAGATGACTTTTAAAGAAAGGATGAACACCTAGTATGTTTTTGTATTATATTAGATGTATAATATCGTGCAAGAGGACAAAAATGTATATCTATTTTAACTACAAATAGCTGTCTTACTAAACTCACCCTGTAAAAGATTCTCAAAATGCAGTCCTTATACCCCATGAATGTCGTCTTCTCCCAGGTTTCCTAATTTTATACTATATTCAGCTTTTCTTTTATAATACTTCCATGAGAAAGAAATGAACTCATCACTTGCTTGTATCAAACCAATTATTTTAACAGCATTTTTAAGAATATCAGAGTCAGAAATTGAGCATTGTTAATAATTCCTCTGTATCCTTCACTCCATTTGGAAAGTCTGTGTGAGGCTAGTCAAGTTACGCCATTCTGTCAATGTCTTCTTCATTCATCCAGCTGATCCATTCTGGTCAGATTTACTATTCTTTTTGTACATTTTTTTGTGTTTTATCCAGCATTTTACTTTCAAAGAGAGGAACTAGTTTTACAGGCATCCCCTCCATGGTAGGTACATTAGTGGTTTGGCTTCTGATGCCGTGCTGCAAACTATTTCCTTCCTGTCCACTGTGTTTTCCCAGGTCTCCTCTCCTTTTAAATCTTTGAGGGCCTGTTTTGGATGATAGAAGACATGGAGCACAGCTGGATATTGCAGTTTAAAGAGATTTCCATTTATTTATATTCTCAATTAGCAGTAGTAAATGCTCGCACAACTCTTTCTATAAGCTTATAGAGAATATTCATTATCAGTGAACACTCTAGTGTCCCCCCCATATATATATCTATATTTCCACCTAGTAGCTGACTGTCAGCTGCCACCAGCTCCTCTTCTTATTCACTGGGTCTGTCTGACCCACCTTAACCTCTCCTGAGCTCAACCTGTGCCATGCCTGGGGCTAGTAGAGAGATTGTGGATGATAGTGCCCCACTTTATATATTGTACCTTTTTACCATAGCAGTGTAAGATTTTTTTCCCCGTTATGTGTATGCCTCCTAGTGTCATTACATGGCATATTCACCCTGTGTGCTCTATATCAATTTGGATTTTCTGATGTGGTATTTTTTTTCCCATTCCTGTATGCATTTTCTCTTGAAAATCTTACAGTCTCCTTCTACCTGTTCTAGGATAGATGCATATCTAATGATAATAGCCATTCATTCTGTCCAATCTGACATATCAGTCCAAGAGCCCCAGCTCAGATCCGATCAGGCTAATTTAGTGCTCCAGCCTGAAGCCTTCCCTAACAAATGTTACCCACCATAACTTGCTCTTCCCTGAATAACTAAGCTCTTCTTTACAACCTCTTGGAGAAGCATTCCAGATCTCACTAAGTAAGTGTTCCACCTCTTTCTGGGATAGTATTATTGTAAAAAGTAGTCATTTTTGGTCTATGGCCATTTAGTAGTTAGAGAAGTGTAATCCTAGTTTTTGATTCTAGTTGAAGAAATTAATCTATATTTAGATATTAGTTGGCCTTACACCATCTTGCCTTTTTTCTGTCCACCGGTCTTGGCTCAGCACTTAGATTATAGTATAGTTGTTGGTGTTGATCATTATACCTTTCTATTTTTATAAGGTTTTTGGTGGTTTAGGATATTATAGCAGTGTGTGCAGTCTGTTATTTAGACTAGGTAGTGATATTTCTGTCATTGTTTCAGAGTGTTGTGCACATTTCTTAGAGTTTCTTTCATTCATCATGGATCAGAAAGCAAGTTTCAAGAAATGCTCTAAATGTGGGTATAAAATTCCCCCACAGAAGACCCCAAGTTGTATAGTTTGCTTTGGGGTGGCATATCTTAACTCTTCTTGTGAAATATGTTTTGTCTTTGGGCCCAGCGCTTTGTCTGATAAGAGGAATTAACTTATCCTGAAGGGTTTTCTTCCTCCTGATCTGGAGCAGGCTAAAGCAAAGAAATCCTCAGAGAAAGCTCTGAAACCTAAACCTATCCAGCCACATCTTTAGGTCCAGTTTCAATGTGGAAGACTCTTACGGTTTAAGAGACTCTAGCTCAGACTCCGTCCTATACCCTTTCTGCAGATTTAGAACCACTGGCACTGAGTGTTATTCATATCTCTCCCAAGAGAGTGTATAAGCCTGTTTCCAGACCAGTGTCAGCCCTGCTGACAAAGTCATTTAGATCTTATCTCTGTACCCTTGAAATGGATTTAGATTGCCTGTTGCAGATGTTTCTTCCAACCCAAATCAAGATGAGGATCATCAGGACTCCATCTGCTCCGAAGCCATTTGGATCCTTACATTTCGCCCTGATCCAGACTCCCTCAGTGGTCCACCCTTTAGTTCTGGTCTTTTTGGATCCATATGGCCACCAGGATCCTATGGCTCCAGAGTCATTGAGCCAAGTTTCTACGTCTGCTGGATGGTTTCTTTAGTATTGTTGTAAACTTCTGCCTTTGATGCCTCAGCACCAACCCCCTTCTCAGTACTACACTCAGTCAGATCTGAGGAACCCGTCCAAGTTGTTTGCTCTCTCCCACCATTCAGAGAGTTGTATTCGAACAAGGTGATTTCTGTAGATCCTACTGAAGTTGGAATTGCTTTCTGAGTGTTGGAGAGAGTCAGCTTGCCTCATAAGGCAGATACACAAAATCCCCAAACCATAGTTCCACCCTGTGTCTCTTGCTGTTTTGATATGATTACTGAACAGGTGCTATCCAGGAAGATTTATTCTATTGGCCTCAAGTCTTCCTTACTACAGGAGCGGCAGCCCTCAGTGGACTTAGGAGCGTCATCCTCCTGAGCCACCTAGGAAGAGGGCGTGCAAGCGGAAGCACATTGACTCACAGCATGAGTCTGTCATATCAGATACTGATTCAGATGATAGAGAGGGTTCTTCACAATCCCTTCCTGAGGACTTGTCCTTTTTAGAGATCCTACAGCTCAAGAGGCAGAGTGAATCCTAGCCAAATGAAGCTCACTCTGTTGATGAAGCAGTACATTTAGAGGATTACGGAATGACTTCTACTTCCTGGGTGGTCCCACCAGCTGACAAAATGATAAAGTTAGCAATGAACAAAGCGTGGCAGGAACCCAACACATATGAGTCAGTCCCCAGGAAGCCTGAGAAGATACTTAGCATTGAGGGCAGCCACCACAGGTGTCACACTTGTCTGTGACTATGTGACTTTGTGGACAACTTTAAGCATCATTTATGAATGCATCCTTTGAAAAAAACACCTTGTTTGAACCTTCCACCAACTGCAGCTGCTTGACTTCCCTGTGCATTGGTCAGGTATATATTCTTATATTGTAGGTTAAAAAATGGAGCATCAGATCTACATTTTTATTTATGACTTAATCTTATAATCACGGCTGCACAGGTAAGAAACACACTCTCCAAAGCCAAGAACACAGCATCCATGGGACCTGACAATATCCCAGGCTGCATTCTACATGAACTACAGAATGGACTGGCACCCTACTCAAGTACCATGTTCAGTCATAGCCTCACCTCAGACTTTGTACCCACTGAATGGCGCACTGCGATGGTTATCCCACTCCACAAAGGGGGAGCCACGACGGACCCTGGGAACTACCGCCCCATTAGCCTGACGAGCCTGGTCTGCAAGGCCATGGAACGTATCATCATGGAACTCTAAACCAAAGACATTGGTAATCTCCAAACTCTGGACCCTACCCAGTTTGGATTTGTAAAAGGCAGGTCATGTCTCCTAAACCTGATTGACTTCTTTGAAGCAGTCACCAAAGCCATAGATGAGGGTAAAATGGTTCACACAGCTTATCTAGATCTCACCAAGGCTTTCAACACCATCCCCCACTCTGGAATTATAGATAAGCTCACTAAACTAGGTATAAATCCCTATGTCACAAGATGGGTTGCCAGCTGGCTCACGGACAGAACCCACACTGTGAAAGTAGCGGATTCCAAATCCGACATCAGACCAGTGACAAGTGGAGTACCACAGGGTTCAGTCCTGGGTCCTCTCCTTTTTGGTATTTACTTCTCCGAAGTGCAGGCCAACACAGAAGGTCTTTGGCTAATAAAGTTTGCAGATGACTGAAAACTAGGAGCCATAATCGAAACTCCTAACGATGTGGACAAACTACAAAAGGGTCTCAGTGAGACAGATACCTGGTGTCAAAGCTATGGCCTGAAGCTCAATGCCAAAAAGTGTATTGTCATCCCCTTTGGTAAAAACTCTGTACCCATGAACTACCACATAGCTGGTAGTCTACTTAATGCCGAAAATGTGATAAGAGACCTTGGGACACAGGTGGACAGTAGTCTCTACTTTGATAATCACATTGCCACAGTGGTCAGGAATTCCTTCTACGTGGCTCATCTCATCACAAAAGGATTCTCATCCAGAAAAAAAGAGGTCATTGTTCCCCTCTACTCATCACTCATTAGACCCATTATAGAGTACAACGCCCCTTTTGGTATGTACCTCACAAGACATCTACAACAACTGGAAAGACCACAGAAATACCTCACAAAGAGGATTACTGGCCTCAAACAGATGCCCTATGCAGACCGTCTCAAAAAACTACAGCTTTACTCCATCGCATATCGCCTACTCAGGGGCGATCTCTGCCTAACATACAAAGCTATGTCAAACCCAGAGCTGTTGGACATGCTCCACTTAAAGAAATCCCAATCCCTCTGAGCTACACGCTCTAGGGACCTAAACCTTGTCACCACAATAAACAGAACATGCTGGAGGGATAGATTCCTGTCCCAGAGACTTCCCATACTCTGGAACATACTACCTATCTATGTCAAACAGAGCTCCTCATTAGCTCTCTTCAAGAAAAATCTTGATGATTGGATGGGAAATGGGAAATTCACCCCGGGGATCACTTCTGTGGCACTGCTCGACAGGGGCACAGGAAAATAATTTTCTTGGGCGGCGAAAGCCAGGGTACATTTTTTGGCTAGGCTTGTATGGGCCCTAGGGCTGATAGCCTAGTACCTGCCTATGAACCTATGAACTTGTATGAAGGTGCATGCTAGTAGCATGGAAATGGGCTGCCAGGCTGTAAGACATGCATGCTCCAACAGATTTACAATATGGAGGGATGACCCCCAGATGTGGCAGCTTCCTGAGGCAGGGTGCTGTATTCTGATTGGTAGACAAGAAATAACTGATCATGGATTCCTTGTAGTTATAGAGAAGTATTTAATTTTCCAAGTTGCTCAAAACACACAACCTTTTCCTTTCTTTTGTAGTACAATTTCCCTTTTAGTAGAATCTTTCTTAGTGAAGCCACAACATAAAATTCCATATGGTATTTTCAACTTCACTTTATTTTTTCTTTCCAATAAAATTTTTTTCCCAGAGATACCACTCTTGGTTTTGTTTATAACTTCTCTAAGTTTAATACTGTTTCTTCCTAGTCATGTCATTGCTACCTTCCTGAATTCCCCATATTGTTATTTTCTTAGCACATTCTTTAATTTTCTATTTGGTATATTAGATATATTTTTACATCCCCATTTCCATTCTTGAATAAAATACTGATACTTGTACTGTCACATGCTATTTAGCCCCTGGTATCTTTATTAAAGTAAAAGTGAAAGAAGAGTTTCATAAACAGTGTCAAGAAAAGGCACAGAATTAATAAATCTGACGCTGCCTTCATCTGCTCATCAACCTATGGGTTTCAGATCCGAGCATCAGATCCGACTCGGCTGAACACCAAAACTCAAGGGTCCGACATCTGAGCTCCTCCCCTAACCATAACGATCCTCTCCTCCTAATCCCTCAGATCTCATTTGCCGCGCTTCGCTTAGCATTAGGTATTTCGTACTGTGACCTCCTCGGGGTTTTCTGTGAGTTTAGTGAACCTTTTTTTTGTGCTATTTTTAGACATTCTTATAAAAATTGTATTTCTTAATAATATCCTTATCTGGTAGTCTCTCCTTTTTTTCCTCAAACCGGTAAACTTGTGTATGGTTTTCCTCTTGTCTTGTCATCCCTTCCCTATCCCATTTTCTACCTGTATTATTAAAAGAAAAAAAAAAAGAAAAGTTCTGTAGCTTTCTGACTTTTAATGTTAATAGTTTTACTGTTCTAATATTTAAATTTTTGGCTGTTGTGTTTTTTGTGTGTGTGTGTGTGTGTGTGTGTGTGTGTGTGTGCGCGCGCGCTATGTGACCTGGTTTGTTTGTAATTATGTTGGACTCCAAACAAGCGGGATTTAAGAAATGTGTCATTTGTGGGCACAAAGTCCCATTATCTGATGTTCACTCTGATTTTGTGGTGTGCCTTGGTGTGGCCCACCCAGACTCGTCTTGCACCATTTTTGCCGGGTTCAACCAATGGGCACTCATCGACAGACATAAGTTGATTTTGAAAGGCCTTCTGCCTAGCTCTTCTTCTTCAGCCACTCTATCCACTTCAGGGGCTCAACCCCTTGCCAGAAAACATAAGGAACGTAAGAGGTCCCCCAGTAGAATCAGACACTTGAGGGAACCTCCTGCCAAGATTCCTAGATCTTTAGAGCCGATCACTTCAGTTTCTATTGTGATCCAGGCCTCCCTCTGTGCCAAAGCTTCTCCCTGGAGCCGGTGACATCCAGACCCAAGTCCCCTCTCCTGCAACAGCCCAGGCCCAGTTCCAGGCATTCTTCAGTTGCCTCTTCCATTAAGCCTTCTTGAAACCTTGCTGAAGCCAAAGTGGACAGCATGATGGTTAAATTTCTCAAGGCACAATTCCAACTGGGGATCTTGTGTGCCCTATCCCCTCCTGGATCTGCGAGCAGTGTTCTGACTTTTACATCTGCCTCTCCTTCTCCGGTCCAACCCCAGGTTTTGGAGTTATTGAGCCCAAGCTTTCCCAGAGTTGAGACATTGGAGTTGACAGGTACAGTTACCTCGACTCTGATGGTCTCCCTGACTCGGCCGGCTCCGACAGTTTCAGAGTAGAGCAGATGTTCATCGTGTTACACTGCTGCAGTCATTACACTTGGGTTATCCTGCCATCAGGCGGTTCCCCAGTTGGCCTAAGTTCCAAAGTCTTGGTCCGGCATTGGTTGCTGTCGCCTCCTCCCTAACATCAGTGCGACGGGTATATAAGATGCAGCCGATGCCATTTTCTTCAGTCTTTCTTGCTGTGCGGTGCCCAAAGCAAAAGCAGTTCGCAAGTGCCCGTCGGCCGTCTCCTGAGATTTTCATTCCGAATCCAGAACTGAAGTCTTCTACAAAGCTAAGTACCCCATTGGGGAAACTGTTTCTTGCCTCAGACCGATGTCAGTAAAAGTTAATAACTGTATTTCTTGTGGGAAGCAAATACCTCATAAGGATTTCCATTCCTATTGTATCCCATGCCTAGGCCCAGACCACGATGTCACTGGTTGTCGGTTTTGTGCTAGGTTTAACAAGCGCACTATTAAATGTTGGTTTGATTTTGCCCGACATTATTTTGGTAGAAAATTCAATTATACCATGCCATCGGAACTTCCGACGACTGGAATACACAAAAAGCGCAAAGACAAGGATAGGCATCCGAGGCCTAAAACTGATGACGAAGCCTCTTCTAGGCCAGTCACCGGTTCTCCGGTTTTCAGCGAGGTGCCTTCGCAGCCCCTGATGACTGCTTCTGTAGAACCACAGGCCTCCTCTGACTCCCACGTGGAGATGGCTGGGCCTTCGGACGCACAAGTTATTCAGCTTACTGAGACTAACCTTTCAGAGGGATCCGGAGTAGCTGAACAACCCACAGCTTCAGAGGGTGTCTTCAGACATACTCAATTAAGCATTAAACCCTCAGCTAAGTCTAAGCCTCCTTTAAAATCAAAGAAACAAATACAGCATTCTCCAGTACAGGCCTCCATGCCTAAGAAACAAATGCTGAAAATGGCCGAAGACCTAATCACTCTGATCAGGGGGTCCCATCCCCCTCCTGATAAAAGGCCTAGACAGGATGCCAACTATGACTCACCCGACCAGGTGTCCATCTCTTCTGATTCATCCTCAGACCTAGGATACTCTTTACCCCCTTATGAGGATTCTGATGCTGAGGAATCAATTCCATCAACCTCACCGCCTGAGGACTACTCCTTTGGGGAAACCCTACATACCATGAGGGAGCATTTCCACTGAGAAGGCCAGGATTACTCAGAATCCAAGAAAAGGCTCAGAGACTTCCTTTTATTACCTCAACACAGACCCCTTGCTATTCCGCCAGTGTTAGATATTGTGGATGATGTGTATACTGAATCCAGCTTAAATCCTGATTCCTTACCTCCAGCCCCTGTTAAACCTGACAGATACCACAGAGTCCCTGACTCACATAAATTTCTGTATAAAAGCCCTGTAGCTGACCCTGAAACTATTTCTCAGGGACCCAAAGGAGTTAAGGCCTCATCAGCCAAGAATCTAGTTCCCTCTGACAGAGATTCCAGAGCATTAGACAGATGGGGAAAGAAAGTATATACGTCTGCAACTTTAGCAATGAGAGCCTTAAATTGCCAGTTTCACATGCTAAAATATCAGCAATTTTTACTGTCTCAGTTAAAACAGAAAATGGTTCCAGAATCAGATCTTTCTAATTTTAAAGAAATGCAGGATTTATTGCATGCAGCTGAACAAGTGGGAAAGCATACTTTGCAATGTGGTTTTGATTCTCTAGAGGCCTCCTGCAGAGCAGCAGTTACAGGCTCTGTCATTAGAAGACATGCTTGGTTAAAAGAACATACGTTACCAGATCATGTCAAAGCAAAATTATTGGATGCACCTTTACAGCAGAATGTGTTATTTGGAGTTAAGGCAGAAGAGGTATTAAAGAAAATGGAGGATAAGGCTAAATCTATACAAACGGTGAAGGATTTCTTACAGGTTCAGCCTCCTATATTTAGCAGAAACTGGCCAACTAAGAATTGGTCCTTTCCAATTACAGACAGACCTCAAAGGGGAAGATACAGACGTCCAAGAGGTAGAGGTCAAACACAAGGACCTTATAGGCCTCGACAATGGGTTGCTCAGGCCAGAAAGAAGGGGAAGACAGGCCCCAACCATATAAAAAGCAGCTCCAATGACTTCCCACTACAGCTGCCAAACAAATCCCTCTTGGCAGCCCCCTTAGGAGGAAAACTGGCACTCTTCTACCACAATTGGCAAATGATCACCAAGTGACCAGGTTACAGGTTCCACTTTCTCACTCTGCCAAGGTTAAAAGGAATGCCAAATCTGCCACCAAATCAATGGGCAGGGGCTCAAAAACAAATTACAGCACTCATGGATATGAGAGCTATTCAAAAGGTACCATCACAGGAGCAAGGACAAGGATTTTACTCAAGATTCTTTCTGGTACCCAGAAAGGGCAAAGCCTGGAGGCCCATTCTGGATCTTTCATCTCTAAACACTTACCTGGATGTTCCGAAATTCAAAATGTTGACATTACAGCAGCTTCTTCCCATGCTGGGCAAGAAAGCTTGTCTTGTGACTTTGGACCTCAAGGAGGCATACCTGCATGTCCCTGTCAGACAAAACTGCAGAAGATACCTCAGATTCATAGCTGGTTCAATGCACTACCAATTCTCTGCACTGCCCTTTGGCTTATCTACTGTGCCCAGGGTCTTCGCAAAGTGCCTGGCACCAGTAATTGCATTTTGCAGACAGAAAGGAATTCAAATTTATCCGTACCTGGATGACTGCCTGATTCAAGCAGAGAGCAAGGACATTCTTCTAGAGCATCTGGCGTTTGTAAAAAAAGTTATTAAGTTGCCTGGGGTACACAGTAAATGAAAATAAATCAAAACTAGTGCCCTCACAAGAGATTATATTCCTGGGCGCCAGCTTGAACACAATGGCCCAGATGGCTTATCTCACACCAGACAAGTAAGGACATCTGACTCAATACTTTCAATTGATGGCAACAAAGACCCAATTCCCTGCAATAAAAATTCTGCAGGCCTTGGGTTACATGGCATCCTGCATACTACTAATTTCATATGCCAAACTGCATATGAGGAAACTACAATGGTACCTAAAGAATGTATGGTCTCAACACTGTCAAAGTTTGGAAACAGTTATACCACTAATCCCTTGCCTTCAACAGGAGTTTCAATGGTGGGCTCAAGCTTGTCACCTCAACAAGGGACAGCCTTTTACACAACCCACAGCCAGGCAAACACTGACAACAGATACATCGGATTACACCTGGGGAGCACACATAGCAGGCAATGTATTCATGCAGACAAGCCATGACCTTGTGGAACACAGCTATAAACCTTCAAGTTCATCTGCAAGCACAATTCCTGCCAGGAGAGAAAAACACACTGGCAGATGACTTAAGCAGAAACATCATGGATCCCCACGAATAGGAATTGAATCCACAAATATTAA
Organism: Protopterus annectens; assembly: GCF_019279795.1. Taxonomy (NCBI): domain Eukaryota; kingdom Metazoa; phylum Chordata; order Ceratodontiformes; family Protopteridae; genus Protopterus; species Protopterus annectens. The sequence goes on from NC_056732.1 coordinate 1,378,589,666, forward strand.
GAATGATAACACAGAAATGGTGGAGCCTGGACATAGATCTGTTTGCATTCCCAATAAACTGCCAGCTACAAAAATTCTGCACAAGGAGTTACCATCCACAAGCATGGAAAGTGGATGCCTTCTCATTCAGCTGGGAGAACCTACAAGTATACGCTTTCCCACCACTTCCTCTCCTGCCAAATGTACTCATAAAAGCCAGGCAAGAAGAGCCAAAGATGATCCTGATTGCACCAGACAGGCCACTGGCAGCACTGGTACCCAATCTTAAGGAGCTTAGCACAAGAACCACCCTGGATTTTGCCTCAAATCCCACATCTGCTGACTCAGTACAACAATCAAATTATACACAGTCAGCTATAGACCTTAAACCTAGCTGCATGGAAGATTCCTTAGTCAAGCAAGCAGTGCCTCTCTCCAAAGCTGTTATGGATGTCATTCTGGAGGCCAGAAGGCCAAGTATCAGGAAAGCCTATTCGGATAAGTGGAAGAGATTCTGTGCCTGGAACCAAGCTCACAGCCTTGACCCTCTTGTCCCAAACATTCCTCAGATACTACAATACTTAACTGAGCTGCTGGACAAAGGCCTGTCCTTCTCATCCATCAAGATCCACGCCTCTGCCATCTCTGCTCATTACAACACGGATCCACCAATTTTCTCTAATCCTCTGTTAAAACAGTACCTCAGAGGGGCAAAAAACATAAGACCGCCCCGTAGAGCACCTACTCCAACTTGGGACCTCAACTTTGTTTTGGAAAAACTAACTTTACCTCCTTTTGAGCCAGCTAACACAGCAGAATTAAAATATATCTCTTGGAAAACTGCTCTGCTCCTGGCAATAACATCAGCACGAAGAGTTTCAGAATTACAGGCACTAATGGAAGAGGAACTTTTCCTCATTTTCCACCAGGACAGGGTGTTTTTACGAACTAACCCTACGTTTATGCCAAAGGTGGTATCCAGTGTGGCTCTAAATCAAACTATTCACTTGCCAACTTTTTATCCTAAACCAAAGAATAAAGAGGAGAGACTACTGCACTCTTTGGACATTCACAGGCAGTTACGCTTCTACTTGGACAAAACCAAAGCTTTCAGAAAATCTGAGCAATTATTGGTAGCATATGCTGCAGGAGCACAGGGAAAAGCCATTTCAAAACAGACTATTTCAAAATGGATAGGACATTGTATACGTTTCTGCTACACATACCATGGAAAACCTGTACCTAGCAGCATTAGATCTCACTCCACCAGGGCAACAGCCACTTCAACTGCCTACCTCAGGGGAGTACCTACCAAGGATATTTTGGAAGCAGCAACTTGGAGTTCTGTACATACCTTCACCAAGCATTACCATTTGCCTCTATATTCTAAATCCAGAGCTGGCTTCGCCACTGCAGTGCTGCAGGGCCTTATAGCCACCCCTAATGCCTTATAGAACCAACCACCCTACCTCAGCTTTGGGATTCTACCCAAGTGTAATGACTGCAGCAGTGTAACACGATGAACATGGTACAGTTTTGTACCTACCATAAATGTAGATGTTCGAGTGTATACACTGCTGCAGTCCAGGTTATCCTCCCTCCTTCTCCTCTTACTGGCTGGTACGTACCTACGTCTTCTACCCTTACTACCTATGGGGAGTAAATGCTGGTAGCTGTAAGTTGTTTTTTGCTTTTCTTATGTATGTTTTATTAGCAATTGGAATTGCCTACCTATTTAGAATAAGAATGAGGATTCAGATGCTGAAGAATCTATTTCTTCAGCCTCTCCTCCTGAGGAATATTCTTTTGGGGAAACTGCATACTATGAGGGAGCATTTCCACTGGGAGAGCCAAGATTATTCTGAATCTAAGAAAAGGCTTAGAGACTTTCTGCTTCTTCCTCAGCACAGACCCCTTGCTATTCCACCTGTTCTAGACATTGTAGATGATGTATTTTCAGAGTCCGGTCTGTCCCCTGACTCTTTACCCCCTGCACCTGCTAAGCCAGACAGATACTACAGGGTCCACGGATTCTCATAAATTCCTATGTAAAAACCCCGCTGCTGACCCAGAAACTATATCTCAGGGTCCCAAGGGGGTTAAAGCTTCCACAGCAAAAAATCCTGTCCCCTCTGATAGGGATTCTAGGGCTCTAGACAGATGGGGGGAAAAGTTTACACTTCTGCCACCCTGGCTGTAAGGGCTTTAAATTGTCAATTTCATATGCTTAAATTTCAGCAATATTTAATGTCACTACTTAAACAGAAATTGTTGACAAATACTGAATGTTCAGAGAACAAGGAATTGCAGGATTTACTGCATGCAACTGAACAAGTGGGAAAGCATACTTTACAATGCGGTTATGATTCACTGGAAGCCTTTTGCAGGGCCGCTGTTACAGGTTCTGTTATTGGAACGCATGCTTGGTTAAAGGAACAGAATCTGCCTGATCATGTTAAAGCAAAATTATTAGATGCACCATTACAGCATGATACTTTGTTTAGTACTAAAGCAGAAGAGGTGTTGAAAAAAATGGAGGATAAAGCAAAATCCATGCAGACAGTCAAGGATTTCTTACAGGTACAGCCACCCAGGTTTAGCAGGAACTGGCCTTCTAAAAATTGGTCCTTTCCAGTCACAGACAGACCACAAAGAGGTAGATACAGGCATCCCAGAGGCAGATCTCAGCCCCAAGGCTCATACAGGCCTAAACAATGGGGTGCTCCTACCTCAAAAAGTGGAGAAGACAAATCACAACCTTACAGGAAACAGTCCCAATGACTTTCATCTACCAGTTCCAAGCAGTTTTCTTTTGACAGCCCCCTTAGGGGGAAAACTAGCACTTTTTTCATCAAATTGGCAAATGGTTACCCAAGACAAATGGGTCCTGAACATAGTGTCCCAAGGCTTACAGGTTCCATTTTCACACTCTACCAGGGTCAAAGGGCATGCCAGACCTGCCACACAATCAATGGGCAGTGGCACAAAAACAAATTACAGCCCTCATGGACATGAGGGCCATTCAGCAAGTACCACAACAAGAGCAGGGGCAAGGATTTTACTCCAGACTTTTCCTAGTACCCAGGAAGGACAAAACCTGGAGACCTATTCTGGACCTGTCTATACTAAATATGTTTCTGGAAGTTCCAAAATTCAAGATGTTGACTCTACAGCAGCTACTGCCCATGCTGGGCAAGAGGGCTTAGCTCGTAACTTTGGATCTAAAAGAGGCATACTTGCATGTCCCAATCAGACAATCTTGCAGAAGATACCTCAGATTCATAGCTGGCTCAATGCATTACCAATTTTCTGCACTGCCCTTTGGCTTATCTACTGCGCCCAGGGTCTTTACAAAATGCCTGGCACTAGTAATTGTGTTTTGCAGACAAAAAGGAATTCAAATATATCCCTACTTGGATGACTGCCTAATTTAAGCAGAGAACAAAGACACTCTTCTAAAGCATCTGGCGTTTGTAAAAAGATTACTAATTGGCCTAGGGTACACAGTAAACAAAAATAAATCAAAACTAGTGCCCTCTCAAGAGATAATATTCCTGGGTGTAAGCATAAATACAACTGCCCAGATGGCTTATCTCACGCCAGACAAGCAAAAACAACTGACTACTTATTTCAAGAAATTGTTAACAAAAACCCACTTATCTGCAAGGAAAATCCTGCAGGCCTTGGGTTTTATGGCATCCTGCATTCTACTAATTCCATATGCCAGACTGCATATGAGGAAACTAAAGTGGTATCTGAAACGTGTTTGGACACACCATTGCCACAGCCTGGAGACAGTAATTGCACTCATTCCCTGCCTACAACAGGAGTTTCGATGGTGGCAGAAGCCTGTCACCACAACAAGGGTCTGCCACTCAGTTTACCCACAGCCAGACAGACAATGACAAGGATGCATCAGATTATGCCTGGGGGGCCCATATGGCAGGAAAATGTATTCAGGGCACATAGCCTGCAAACCAGATGCATCTTCACATCAGTCAAAAAGAGAAGCTAGCTGTTCAAAATGCCCTGACAGCTTTCAAGGACCTGCTTCATCCAGGACAGTTACTGATAAAGACAGACAACACTACGGTCATGTGGTACATAAACAAGCAGGGAGGTACACATTCCTACCCCCTATGCAGACAAGCAATGACCTTATGGGGACACAGCATTGGCTTTTCAAGTTCACCTGCAAGCACAATTCCTGCCAGGAAAAACAAATACTCTGCCAGACAAACTAAGCAGAAACCTCATGTATCCCCACGAATGGAAACTGGATCCACAAGTCTTCAGCATGATAATAAGGAAATGGGGATGCCCAGACATAGATCTATTTGCCTCCCCTCACAACTGTTAATTGCAGAGATTTTGCACAAGGATTTATCACAAGCAAGCATGAAAAGTGGACGCCCTATCATTCAGCTGGAAAAATCTAACAGTATATGCTTTTCTCCCACTTCCTCTCCTTCGCAGAGTACTCCTAAAGGTCAGACAAGAGAAGCCAAAAATGATTCTGATTGCTCCAGACTGGCCACACCAGCACTGGCACCCAATCCTAAAGAGCTTGTCTCAAGGTCCAGCATGGATATTGCCTCAAACGTCTCACTTGCTGACCCAACAAAACAATCAGATCCTGCACAGCCAACTCAGGACCCTAAATCTGGCAGCATGGCGGATAATGTGGCCATTCAGAACACTCCTCTTTCAAAAGCTGTTATGGATGTTATCTTGGAGGCCAGGAGGCCCAGTACCAGAAAATCTTATGCAGGAAAATGGAAGAGATTCTGTGCCTGGCACCAGGAACAAGGCATTGACACGTCTGTACCAAATATTCCTCAGATTTTACAATAACTAACTGAGATGCTGAACAAAGGCCTTTCTTTCTCATCAGCTGAGATTCATGCCTCTGCCATTTCAGCACATTACAATACGGAACCACCTATCTTTTCTCATCCTTTAATAAGGCAGTACCTCAGAGGGGCCAAAAACATTAGGCCTCCAAGGAGAGCACCAATTCCGGCCTGAGACCTCAATTATGTTTTGGAAAAACTCACACTGCCTCCCTTCCAGCCAGCATCAACAGCAGATATAAAATTCTTATCCTGGAAAACAGCTCTGCTCCTAGCCATAACCTCTGCAATGCGAGTCTCGGAGTTACAAGCACTCATGGCTGTGGAACCTTTCATCATTTTTCATCCAGACAGGGTTTCTCTGAGGACAAACCCTACATTTATGCCTAAGGTGGTGTCCAGTGTGGCCCTTAACCAAACCATTCACTTGCCTATCTTTTACCCAAATCCACAGAACAAGGGTGAGAAAATTCTGCAATCTTTGGACATACACAGGCAGTTGCGCTTCTACTTGGACAGAACTAAAGCTTTCAGAAAGACTGAGCAACTTTTAGTGTCATGTGCTGCAGGATCACAAGGAAGGTCTATCTCAAAACAGACCATTTCTAAATGGATAGGCCATTGCATCAGTTTCTGTTATTTTCAACATGGCAAATCAGTGCCTAAGGGCATTAGGCCTCATTCCACCAGAGCAGCAGCCACTTCAGCAGCCTTTCTCAGAGGAGTACCAACCAAAGAAATCTTAGAGGCTGCAACTTGTAGTTCAGTGCACACCTTTACAAAGCGTTGCCACTTGCCTCTCTACTCTAAGTCCAGAGCAGGCTTCGCCACTGCAGTTCTGCAGGGCCTCTTAGCCTCTCCTAATCCTATTTAGCCCAGCCACCCATCCTCAGCTTTGGGATTCTACCCAAGAGTAATGACTGCAACAGTGAAACACAATGAACATAGTACAGTTGTGTACCTACCATAAATGTAGATGTTCAAGTGTATTCACTGTTGCAGTCCAGGTTACCCACCCACTATCCCCCTTCTCTTTGCTGGGACTTATCTGCACTTCTCTATCCTATACAACCTTTTTGGTGTATTTGCTTGTAGATGAAGGAAATGTTATTTTTGTGCATGCATTTCTTATTGGTATATTTTTCAGCCTACCTATTTGGGGCACCTGACATCTGGGGCAAGAAAAACTGAAGAAAATGGCGTCAGCTGCATCTTTTATACCCCTGGCGCACTGACGTCAGGGAAGAGGCGACAGCAACCGATGCCAGACCTAGACTTTGGAATTCTGGCCGACTGAGGGTAGCCTGCCAGCAGGATAACCCAAGAGTAATGACTGCAACAGTGAATACACTCGAACATCTACATTTATGGTAGGTACACAACTGTACTTTCTCTGTCATTGCTGGTAGTTCTCTGTACCTTTGGTACTCTTTTCTACCATTGGTGGTAGCCTATACCTCTCTTTTGTATTCTTTTTACTGGTGTGTTTTTGGTACTTTTGAGTCTTTTTTTTGATAGGTTATGGCTTTTCAAAACACAAAGGCACCTCCATGTCAGGAGTGTGGCCATAAAATGCCCAACTCCGAACTATCTTTGTGTCTATTGCTTAGGCCCAGTGCAGCTGCAAGATGATTGTTCGATCTCTCACACCTTTAGTCACCGGGCCCTGGTAGAAGGGAAAAATTGCTGTTAAAGGGGATGATTAAATCTTCCTTTGAGGAGGCCTTATCTGTTTTTTTTCTGGCAAGAGTAAGATGGATGTTTCATCTCCTTCCTCATCTTCCTCTTCATCCAAAGTAGACAAACCAAAAAACGAGGAGTCGTTTGGTGACACCTTCCCCCTTGGCACCAATGACCAAAAACGTAGAACTTTGTTTCCCACTACATCTGTGGAACTCACAATCTGTGCTGTGGATATTTCTGTGCTGAGCTCAGCATCTACAGTGTCTTTGCCTTCAATGCCAGAGTCATTGGCGCAGACGTTAGCTCAGTCCATGGAACCATTAGCTTTGGCACCTTCTTCCATTTTGGCACTGATATCTTCAGTTCCTACTGAATATACTGAATTTGTTTTTTTTTAACGGATGGACCTAGGACCAGGCACTGTCCATCTATAGATCCCTTTGCTGATCACTTATCTAGTCCCTTTTTGGAGAGACCAAAACCCCCGTCTACCCAGTCAATTCATTCCACCAAGAGTCTGACAGAAATGGATGTGTTGAGATAGGTGGATCAGCTCATTATGGTGAGCGGACTGGCAGGTGTGTCATCGGTTTCAGCCCTGTTGGTTGTCGGAACTCCTTCTTCTGTGACCCCCTCCAACTCTTTCACCTCTAACCTTCTCTGAGGTCTTAGAGATGGCAGATCTGAGTTTCCCGGCACCGATCTGATGAGATCAGCATTTCCAGTACTGGTTTCTACCATGAGTTCTTTGGATGTTCTTTATGTTTCACTGTTGCAGTCATATTTGGGTAATCTGTTGGCAGGTTGCCCTCAGTTGGCCTGATTAACAAAGTCTTGGGTCCTGTGTCTGTTGCTGTCTCTTCTTCCATGACGTCAGGTCATCAGGGGTATAAAACATGCAACTGACGCCATTTTCATCAGTCTTTCTTGCCATGCGGTGCCCGAAGCAGAAGCAGTTCGCAAGTGCCGGTTGGCCGGCTCCCGAAATTTTTGTTTTCGAGTTTCAGAACCGAAGTCTTCAACTTAAAGCTAAGTACCCCGTTGGGGAAACTTTTTCTTGCTCCTTACCAATGTCAGTAAAAGTTAATAATTGTATTACTTGTGGGAAGCAAATACCTCATAAGGATTTTCATTTGTACTGTATTCCTTGCCTAGGCCCTGACCACAACGTGCCTTGCTGTCGGTTTTGTGCTAAATTTAATCAACACACTATTAAGCGTTAGTATATTTTTGCATCTAAATATTTTGGCTCAAGATTTAACTATCCAGAAATGTCATCGGTTAGCAATCTGACTACCAGAATACACAAAAAACACAAAGAAAAAGACAGAGACAGACCGTCGAGGTCCAAAACTGATGACAAAGCTTCTCCTAAGCCAGTTGCTGGTTCGTCGGTACTCAGTGAGGCGCTTTTGCAGCTGCTGATGCCTGCTACATTTGATTCACAGGCCTCTACTGAGACCCATTCGGAGTCCGGTATGCCGCAAGACACTTTAAGTATTGAACCCGCGGATGTCTCTACCTTAGATGGGTCCGGAGCCTCTGAACAGGCACCGGCTTCAGAGGGTGTTTTCAGGCCTAAAGATTTGTGTATTAAACCAACACCATCTTCAAAACCTAGGCCAAAATCAACTTTTATGTCTAAAAAACTGAAGCTTGGGCCACATACACAGGCCCCATGCCTAAAAAACGAATGATCAAAAATGGCTGAGGATTTAATTACCTTGATCAGGGGTTCCCATCCCCCTCCTGCTAAGAGGCCTAGGCAAGGCACTGATTATGAATCATCAGATCAGGTTTCCATTTCTTCTGATTCCTCTTCTGATCAGGAATTATCTATTCCACCTTATGAGGACTCTGATGCAGAAGAATCCATCCCTTCTGCTTTTCCTCCTGAGGATTTTTCTTTTGGAGAAACTTTGCATACTTTAAGGGAACATTTTCACTGGGAGAGTCAGGATTTCTCAGAATCTAAAAAGAGGCTTAGGGATTTCCTCCTTCTTCCTCAGCATAGGCCTTTGGCTATACCTCCAGTTCTAGACATTGTTGATGATGTTTTCTCAGAATCCAGCATGGCTCCTAGTAAGCCAGACAGATATTACAGGGTTCCTGACTCCCACAAATTCCTTTTTAAAAACCCTACAGCTGACCCTGAAACCATTTCTTAGGGTCCCAAGGGTGTTAAGGCTTCTGCTGCTAAAAATCCTACCCCTTCTGATAGAGACTCCAGGGCGCTGGATAGATGGGGTACGAAGGTTTACACGTCTGCAGCCTTGGCAATCAGGGCTTTAAACTGTCAATTTTATATGCTTAAATATCAGCAGCATGTCATGGGCTTACTTAAACAGAAAATTATGTTGATTTCTGACTGTGTGGAAAATAGAGTTACAGGATTTATTGCATTCAGCTGAGCAATTTGGAAAGCATACTTTGCAATGTGGTTTTGATTCCTTGGAGGCCTCTTGCAGGGCCACTGTAACTGGATCTGTGATAAGAAGGCATGCTTGGCTCAAGGAGCAAAATCTGCTTGATCATGTTAAAGCAAAATTGTTGGATGCTCCTTTACAACAGGACAGTCTATTTGGTAATAAGGCAGAAGAAGTTTTGAAAAAGATGGAAGGCAAAGCTAAATCTATGCAAACTGTAAAAGATTTCCTACAAGTGCAGCCGCCCAGGTTCAGTAGGCACTGGCCTACTAAGAATTGGTCCTTTCCAGTATCCACCAGAGCTGCAAAGATCAAACCCAGACACTCCAATGGCTCTAGGTTTCAGTCACAAGGAACTTACAGAACAAAACAATGGGGTGGCTCCACCTCCAAATCTGGAAGTAGCAAGCCACCTCCCTACAGTAAGCAGTCTCAATGACTTTCCTCTGCCATCACCAAGCACATATATTTTGGCAGCCCCTTTGGGGGGAAAACTGGCACTTCATGCACAAAATTGGCATCTAATTACCCAGGACAAGTGGGTTTTAAATATAGTATCCCAGGGCTACAGATTTCATTTCCACACATTGCCAGTCCCAAACGGATGGCCAGATCTGCCTCCAAATAAGTGGGCAGAGGCACAGAAACAAGTTATGTCCCTCATGAATATGGGGGCTATTCAACCTGTACCAGAAAAGGAAAAGGGACAAGGTTTTTATTCAAGACTCTTCCTGGTACCCAGAAAAGACAAATTGTGGCATCCAATTCTGGACTTATCCATTCTAAATACATTCCTGGACATTCCAAAATTCAGGATGTTGACTCTACAACAGTTACTGCCTATGCTAGGCAAGGATGCCTGGCTGGTAACTCTAGACTTAAAAGAGGCTTACCTGCATACCCCAATCAGGGAATCTTGCAGAAGATACCTCTGCTTCAAAGCAGGCTATTTGCATTACCAGTTCTCTGCACTGCCCTTTGGCTTATCTACTGCGCCCATGGTCTTCACAAAGTGCCTGGCACCAGTAATTGCATTTTGCAGACAAAGAAACATTCAAATGTATCCTTACCTGGACGATTGTCTAATTCAGGCAGAAAACAAGGACACTCTTCTAAAACATCTGGTGTTTGTAAACAGGCTTGTCTAGGGTACACCATAAACGAAAAGAAATCACAACTGGTACCCTCTCAAATAATTACATTCCTGGGTGCAAGCTTGAATACAACTGCCCAGATGACTTACCTTATGCCAGAAAACAAATTCAATTGATGACTTACTTCAAACAAGTAGCCACAAAAACCCAGCTATCTGCAAGACAAATTCTGCAGGCCTTGGAGTTCATGGCTTCTTGCATTCTAATAATTCCATATGCAAGACTGCATATGAGGAAACTTTAATGGTACCTAAAAAGCTTATGGAGTCAACATTGTCGCAGTCTGGAAACAATGATTCCTATCATTCCTTGCCTGTAGCAAGAGTTCCTATGGTGGGCAGAGGCCTGTCACCAAAAGAAGGGACTGTCATTCATTCCACCCCCTGCCACCCAAACCCTGACTACGGACGCATCAGATTATGCTTGGGGGGGGGGGGGTCACATTTGGCAGGGAGATGCATTCAGGGCCAATGGAGCCCAAATCAAATGCACCTACATATCAACCAGAAAGAGATGCTAGCTGTACAGAATACTCTGACAGCCTTCAAGGACTATCTTCATCCAGGGCAACTACTGATAAAAACAGACAACACCACAGTCATGTGGTACATACCCCCTTTGCAAACTAGCCATGGCTTTGTGGAACACGGCCTTGACTTATCAAATACATCTACAAGCTCAATTCCTGCCAGGAAAGCAAAACACTCTGGCAGACGAACTAAGCAGAAATCTTATGGACCCACACGAATGGAAACTGGATCCAAAAATCTTCAGCATGTTGACACACAAATGGGGGAGCCCAGACATAGATCTTTTTGCCTCACCCCAGAACTATCAGTTGGACAAATTCTGCACAAGAATTCATCACAAAAAAGCTTGGAAAGTGGACGCTCTATCCTTCAGCTGGAAAAACCTATCAGTCTATGTCTTTCCCCCTCTGCCTCTGCTCTCCATGGTCTTACTAAAAGTCAGACGGGAAAAACCAAAAATGGTTCTGATTGCTCCAGACTGGCCTCGCCAACACTGGTACACTCTCCTACGCAGTATGTCACATCTTCCTCTGTGGTACCTGCCTCAGACACCTTATCTACTGTCTCAGCAGAACTATCAAATTCTGCACACTCAGCCTCAAACTCTGAATCTTACAGCATGGCTAATCAACTTATTTCACCAGTTACATCTGTCAGCAAACCTGTGATGGATGTCATTTTGGAGGCCAGAAGGCCTAGTACTAGAAAACCTTATGCTGATAAATGGAAAAGATTCTGTGCCTGGAACCAAGCACAAGGAATAAGCACAGCAATGCCCAATATTCCTCAGATTATGCAATATTTAACTGTGATGCTTCACAAGGGCCTATCTTTCTCTTCTATAAAAATACATGCCTCTGCCATTTCAGCTCATTACAACACAGAGCCTCCCTTCTTTTCTCATCCCTTGCTAAAGCAGTACCTCAGAGGGGCCAAAAATTTAAGACCTCCCAGGAGAGCACCAACTCCTGCATGGGACCTGAATTTTGTGTTGGAAAAGCACACCCTACCTCCTTTTGAGCCAGCGGCTACCAGACATAAAATTTCTCTCTTGGAAGACAGATTTTCTTTTAGCAGTCACTTCAGCTAGAAGGATTTCAGAACTACAGGCTCTCATGGCAGTGGAGCCTTTTATTATCTTTTACCCAGACAGGGTTGCGCTCAGGATCAATCCATCCTTTATACCTAAGGTGGTATTTAGTGTGACTCTTAATCAGTCCATTCATCTGCCAACTTTTTTCCCAAATCCGCAGAACAAGGGTAAGTGGATTCTGCATTCATTGGATGTACACAGACAACTAGGATTCTACTTAAGCAGGACAAAATCTCTAAGAAAATCTGAGCAATTTGTGGTGGCATTTGCTGCAGGGGCAGAGGGAAAGGCTATTTCAAAGCAAACTATTTCAAAATGAATAGGCCATTGTATTAATTTTTGCTACATACACCATGGTAAACCTGTTCCCAAGGGGATCAGATCCCATTCCACCAGGGCTGCATCTACTTCTGCAGCCTTTCTCAGAGGGGTTCCTACCAGAGATATTCTAGAAGCTCCTACCTGGAGTTCAGTTCATTCGTTCACCAAACATTGCCATTTACCTCTCTTCTCTAAATCCAGAGCAGGCTTTGCCACTGCTGTCCTGCAGGGCCTTATAGCTGCTCTTAATGCTGTATAATTCCATGCTCCCAACCATAGCTTTGGGATTCTACCCAAATGTAATGACTGCAACAGTGAAACACGAAGAACATAGTACAGTTGTGTACACTTACCGTAAATGTAGATGTTCGAGTGTATTCACTGTTGCAGTCCTGGTTACCCACCCGCCAGCCCCCTGTTTTTCTCTTACTATACCTCATCTTTATTTTACTATGCTCAAAAGCCTTTTTGGTGTATTTGCTTTTATTTGGAGGTATATTTGTTGTGTTCTAAATTACATGCATATATATATATATATATATATATATATATATTTTTTTTTTTTTTTGCTCCCCATTTGGGGGGGGGGGGGGGCACCTGACATCTGGGGCAAGAAAAACTGATGAAAACGGCATTGGCTGCATGTTTTATACCCCTGACGACCTGACGTCATGGAAGAAGGGACAGCAACCAACGCAGGACCCAAGACTTTGTTAATCAGGCCAACTGAGGGCAACCTGCCAGCAGATTACCCAAATGTAATGACTGCAACAGTGAATACACTCAAACATCTACATTTATTGTAAGTGTACACAACTGTACTTTCTGTCTGATCCGGAGACCTCTCGGGTTCATGGCTGTGCTCTTGGTTCTGGGGGGTGGGACTTGACTCTGGTGTTTTCAGAGCTGTCTCTGCACCTCTGGGATTCAGACCATGGAGAGAGCCCTGTCCATTGTGGGCATCCAGTCGGATCCTTCCCTGTCAGAGCAGTTTCCAGATCTTTCCTCTCATCCAGAGCTTCCTCCAGTCTCAACATATGGACAGTCAGCGCCAAAGCCCTAGGAGACATCTGTCCAGGTATTGTCCTCTTTTGATAGCTCCCCAGATTGTCCCACTGAGGAGGTTCCTTAGAAAGGAAGTGTAAGAGGAAACACTTAGATTCCCCAGAGGAATCCATCACAGAGGACACTGATTTTGATGAAGTGGAGGTTTCCCCTTGGTCAACCCCGGATGAGGTCTCCTTTGGAGACGGCCTTGAAATCCTTAAACAGAAGGATGCCTGGATGTCCCAAAAGCCCTCTTCGGAGGAGGTAGTATACCTGCAGGCCTTCAGGACCTGACCATCTACCTTTTGGATTACTCCAGCTGCTGATGACCTCATTAAGTTGATCTTGCAACTGGTGTGGAAGGCTCCTGACACCATAAAACCTATCCTCAAGAGGCCAGACAGAATATTAATTGCACCAGAGGACCATCAGTTTTGGGCAACGGGATTAGTGGTAGATGCCATGGTGGTAAAAGTGGCCATGAAATAGGAACTAGCAGAGGAAGGTTCCACTACCCATCCTCCCAGTAGAGAGCCTCGGGTGATGGAAAGGTTTTTAAAGCAGGTGTATGCTTCATTGACCTTTGCTTTGTGGTCTTTGAATTTTATGGCACACTTCACCAGACCTCAGCGGGATCTGATTAAGGAGTTATCAGATACCCTAGCAGGAGCCATATCTGATGAAGTCCAAAACAAAGTTGCTTCTCAGATGGCCACCCTAGCGTCCATTTTCAATTTGTCTATGAGGCTCATAGCACATGCAGCTGAAGGGACAAGTAGAGCAGTGAGATCTGAAGTAGCTATAAGGAGAAATGCCTGGGTGTGCTTATGCAAATTTGTAGAGCTATTCAAGTCATCATTCATCAATGCACCCACCCTTTGACAGAGCATCCCTTTTTGGCCCTAAAGTCCAAGAAACATTGTCCAGGTGTAAAAAGGATGGAAAGACCCTTTCTGCAGTATGCGTACATTGTTCTACTCCTCAATGGTCCTTTTTGAGGAACCAAAGGAGTGGAAAAATGTGGTTCAGAAAGTCCCAAGGGCCTTTCCAGGACACACCTACTGGTGGCTCCCCCAGAGGCAAGGGGGAGCTTTAATGGAAGACGTCCATGTGGCAGAGGTGGCTCGCAAAATCAGGGCTCCAGAGATTCCTTTCCTGGCAAGCCCTACCAGTGCTCCTGAAAGGAGGCCCAATTGCTTCCACTGGAGGCGGTTGGGGGACGCTTATCCCTGCACCGACACACCTGGCTTCAGATTACTCCTGATGTTTGGGTGCAGAGGATTATAATGAGAGGCTACTCCATACCCTTCATTTTACCTCCCCAAGTTCCAAGAAAATCCCCGACTTGCCACCCAGTCAGCGGGAACCAGCAATGCTAGAATTTTCTCAGGATTTTTTTTAGTGCCAAAAAAGACAGGAGACTGGAGACAAATTCTGAGTCTAAATCTCTTGAGCAAATCAGCTCGACAGATAAAATTCCAGATGATCACAGTTCAGTTTATCCTCCCATTTCTAGGGAAAGACAATTGTATGTGCTCTGTAGAGCTCTATGATGCATATTATCACATCAAAATGGACAAATGTTCTAGGAGTTTCCTCTGCTTTCAGCTGGGAGCCAGTCATTACCAGTTCAGAGACCTGCCCTTTGATCTCACCACAGCCCCCAGGGTATTCACCAACTGCATGACGGTAGTAGCAGTTCACTTGAGACTACAGGAATTCTGGGTATTTCTGTACTTAGACGACTTGCTCATTACCACTTCTACCAGGCATATTTTAGAACAGGCAAGAGACTACATTCTCCAGATATGTGCCAACCTGGGAATTGCAATAAATTTTGAAAAATCATACCTAACGCCAACTAAAAATATAGAATTTATAGGAGCAGTACTTAAACACCAATACTTTCATGCCCTCTTTACCTTATCTAAGATTGCAAAAGATCAAAAATCAAGTGGGGAAAATTGTCAGAAGCAGAACTGTAACTGCATGGCCAGTTCTACAAGCTTTAGGTTCAATGGCAGCGACCATCATGTTAGTCTCCCTGGCGAGGTATCACATGAGAATTTTGCAGTAGCTTCTAGCATCCCAGTGGTCTATTCGATTTCAACTAATGGCACACTACAGTTTAATTACCATCCATAGCAAGGACGATCTAGCTTGATGGATCCAATCAAAGGAAATTCTCCTGGGCCTCCTCTTTGTCCTGTGTCAGCCCCAAGCCATAGTGACCACGGATGCCTCCCAGATGGGGTGGGGGAGCATTATTTGGCAGGAGAGTCCAAGGCACTTGGTCCACCATGGAGGCCAGCTTGCATATCAGTGTTCTAGAGCTGAGTGCAATGCTTTTAGTGTTGCAGGCCTTTCAAACTACTCTCCCTCTAGGAATGATTGCAATTCAAACAGACAACATGTCGGTAGTTTGGTACATTAACAAACAGGGAGGAACCAAGTCTTACCCCTTTGTCGAGACGTACCGAGAGTCTAGCAGTGGATGATCTCTTCCCGCTGCTTTCTGATAGCAAGAAATGGGGGAATTTCATTGCAGAACACATAGCACGAGAACTGATATGACACATCTCTGTAACTTTATTATGTGACTTAGCAGTTTCCCTTAAAAGCTTCTTCAGGCATATAAACATTTAAAAACATTAACTAAGATCATTTAAATAAATAAAAGTCATATGATAAAATCACATGATATAATTACACTCTATGATGGAATTATCTCAAATAAGGTTTTAAAGATACAAATTTGTTTAAGCCTGACAATGTATGAGTGTAAAGCCATAGAATCCATTTATATTCCTCTAGTTCAGTGTGGTGTACAATATCACCACCACATAGGGATTCATTTGCTTGAAATAGTCATAAATTTAAAATAATGTGTATTATCTGTATTGTGAATATATCTATATAGTGCATTTGTATTAGGTTTTCTATTAATTTCAGAAAGATGACTACTAATACAGTCTTTCAACGTTCTGTTAGTTTTTCCAACATAATATGCATTACATGACTGGCAGGTAGCTAAATATGTAATGTTCCTAGAATCACAATTACTATATGCACACACACATGGAATGTTTTACCAGTAACTGGGTGAGTAAAACTCTTCTCAGTATTAGTATTAATACAGTGTATGTACTTGTTACATTTCTGCATTCCTATTTTATTAGTCTTAAAATATGCAACACTTTGACGTTGTTCTTTATAACATAATTTATTCTTTAAATTTAGAAAATAATTTATAACCAAATATTGGTTTATCACCTATACAATTCCTAATTTCTAGTACTGCAGAAATAATGGGCCAATGTTTAATAATGACAGACTTAACAGCTTTAGTATTTTGATTGTGTGAGCACACATCTACTAGATTTACTGATGTTACTGTTTTGCTGAACCACATTTTCATAGTGATACTGTGAAGAAAAAGTTGGTCTAGCATCAGCATCACATCCTTGAATGATATTATTTCTAATATTGGTAATATATTCACAATTATAACCACTGCGTAAACAATCATCAGCTGTATTGTTTAATTGTGATAACATAAAATGATCTTCAGTATGCAGTCTAGCAATAAGCTTCATTTGTTTATCTATAACATTCCTAAAAGTAAAAGGAAGATGAATGCTAGTGTGATGAAAATAAGTGCTCCTTTTAACTGGTTTCTTAAATAGTTTAGTTTCAAAATTGCCCATATGTGACGTGCATAAAGTAATGTCCAATAAATTAATCTGATGCAACAAAATACTTATTTTTTTAAAACTTACACATTCAGTACATGTATTTATTGAATTAAAACAAAACAGTGTAAGAAACTTCTCTGTGTGGAAGATTTTCAGTCCATACATTTCTAGTTAATCACTGTATATTAATCAGATCAGACAATAGTAGTAGAAGTAGCGAACGTAAACTCGTCAAGTCAAAAAGTAATAATAGAAAATATATAATTCTACAGCATTACTAAGTATTCGAAAGTAATCCAAACAAGGCAGGCAGTGTTTCCAGTCGAAAATCCTTTATTAAGTAGGATTTTCGACTGGAAACAGACTGCCTGCCTTGCTTGGATCACTTTCGAATACTTAGTAATGCTGTAGAATTATATATTTTCTATGATTACTTTTTGACTTGACGAGTTTACGTTCGCTACTACTACTATTGTCTGATCTGATTAATATACAGTGATTAACTAGAAATGTATGGACTGAAAATCTTCCACACAGAGAAGTTTCTTACACTGTTTTGTTTTTAGACCCACTACACTTTAGTGGGTTGTTTTGAGACTTCGGGGATACCACGGAGATTACTTGTTTTTTATTTATTGAATTAAAAAACGTATCAAATTCTTCTAAGGTTCTTGCCCATATAAGAAACAGGTCATCCACAAACCTGTGGTAAAAAACAAGCCTGTTGTAAAATAAACTAGATGCAATATTTTGTACCTTCCACATAAACATAACAGTGTTTGCATATGTATTTACTAAAGGCGTGTCCATGGCAACGTCTTTATTTTGTTAGTATAACTGTATTTGAAATATAAAAATATTATTATCTAATATAATATGCAATAAATTACAAGATCAGGTGTTTAGTATCATTCATATGTGCATATTCTATTAAGAAACATTTAATACTTTCAGTTCTTGGTAAGGGACTTACACTTGTACTTGCTAATACTATTTATATTTCTCAAACTTTCACTGAAATTAGATATTGTATTAGAGCATTAAATTTAAATACATCTTTTGGAGTAGAAAATGACTATGATAATTTGGTGCTTAGAAGGAAGATTGTTTACATGCCTAATGTTCATCCGGTGACACAAGCTTTTGAAAGGGTGATTGAACATGATATATATTGTATTAACAACAGAAATAATATCATTCAAGGATGTGATGCTGATGCTAGACCAACTTTTTCTTCACAGTATTATAACGACAATATGATTTAGCAAAATAGTAACATCAATAAATCTAGGAGATGTAAGCTCACATGTAATCAAAGTACTAAGGCTGTTGGTAAATATTGGCCCATTATGTCTGCAGTACCAGAATTTAGGAATTATATAGGTGGTAAACCAACCATTGATTATAAAATATGTTCTAATTTAAAGAATAAATTATGTTATAAGGAACAACATCAAAGTGTTACATATTTTAAGACTAATAAAATAGGAATGCAGAAATGTGACAAGTGCATACACTGTATTAATATTAATACTGAGAAGAGTTTTATTCACCCAGTTACTGATAAAACATTCCATGTGCTTGTATATGGTAATTGTGATTCTAGGAATGTTATATATTTAGCTAACCGCCAGTCATGTAATGCATGTTATGTTGGAAAAACTAATAGAAGGTTGAAAGACTGTATTAGTAGTCATCTTTCTGAAATTAATAGAAGACGTAATACAAATATACTGTGTAGATATATTCACAATACAGATAATACACATTATTTTAAATTTATGATTTTATTTCAAGCAAATGAATCCCTACATGGTGGTGATATTGTACAATGTAGTGAATTACAGGAATATAACTGGATTCTATGGCTTAAAGCTCGTGTATTATCAGACTTAAACACATTTGTGTCTTTAAAACCTTATTTGAGACAGTGGCGTTCGAAGGACATGCATGAATGGGTGTGCCTTCATTGAAGGTTGAGCATTGGGCTGGCACCTCGGCACCCGTAAAAAAAAATCTACTGTCAATCGTTGGCGGACCAGAGTTCCACTGTGGCGACCCCTAACCGGGAAAAGCCGAAAGAAAAACAACATCAGAGAATGTAATTATATCTTGTGATTTTATCATATGACTTTTACTTATTTAAATTGTCTTAGTTAATGTTTTTAAATGTTCATATGCCTGAAGAAGCTTTTAAGTGAAACTGGTAAGTCACATAATAAAGTTATAGAGAGTTGTCATATCACTTCTGGTGCTATGTGATTTGCATTGAAATTCCCCCTTTTCTTGATATTTGTACTTGTTTCACTGGATTTACCACTGGACTACTTTCATATTTTGCTCTTTCTGATAGCAACGCATATCCCAGGGAGATCCAGTGTGATAGCAGGCAAACTGAGCAGATGCTTTCTTCTGTCTCACGAATGTCTCTCAAACCCTGAGTGGTGAAAAAGATCTTTCGTAGCTGGGGTCAGCCTTGCTGTGATCTTTTTGTATCGCTCCTGAACACCACGTGCAGCAGCTACTTTGTCCTTATCCTCCCCTCAGGTGGAATCCCCGAGAGACGTTCTTATACACGATTGGCCCTCCTGACTCCTATATGCCTTCCCCCCCTTCCCATTAATTCCTGAATTTCTAAAGAAAGCGATCAGGTTTAAGAGCAAAGTAATCCTCATTGCTCCCTTCTGGCCTCGACAGATTTGGTTCCCTTTCCTCTGGCTTTATCTGATTCAACGACCATGGACTCTGAACCCAGATCTGGATCTCCTATCCCATCCAAAGAGATTACTTACCCAAATCTTCAAAACCTCAAACACATGGCTTGGCTTCCAGTACCATTGATTGCCAGGCGTAATAATCTATCTTTTGCAGCTCATAGAATTCTTCTGGCCTCTCACAAGCCTTCCAACAGGAAACTCTACAGTAGAAAATGGAAGAGGTTTTCCTGCTGGGCTCTTGAAATTAACATTGATCCTTTCTTTGCTCCTATTGATAAAGTCTTAGAATTCTTAGCTTTAACGTTTAAAGAACGATCCTCTTCCTCTACCGTTAGGATTCAGCTAGTGGCTATCCCAAATTTTAATAATGGGTTTAAAAAAGGTTATTTAATTCTCATAGCCTTTGCAAGGTATTTTTAAAAGGGTCATTAATGTTAAAACCACCATATAAGGATCCATGTACACCTTGGGATTTAAACTTAATATTACAAACAATAGTTCCTCCCCCTTATGAGCCTGCTGCCGACTTGAAATGCTTGACTTGGAAAACTATACTTTTGGTAGCTATAACTTCTGTTAGATGGATTTCTGAAATCCATGCTTTATGTTGTAAACCACCTTACTTGATATTTCACAAAGACAGGGTTTCATTGAGGACTAACCCTTCTTTTTGCCAGAAGTGGTGTCAGGAAGGAATATCAATCAATCACTGTACCAGTATTTTTTTCCCAGTTATTCAAACAAAGGAAAGTATTATTTGCATTTACTAGATGGTTGTAGACAACTAAGATTCTGTCTTCACAGAACAAAAGACATAAGAAAGTCCAATCAGCTGTTTGTTTCCTTCGCAAGTACTAAAATGGGCAAGCCAATTATCAAAGTCACTTTATCTAGATGGCTAAAAGATTGTATTTCATTCATATACAAGAGGAAAGTTGAGTTACCTGGGCCTGTTAAGGCACACACTATCAGAGCAGTCACTATTTCAGCAGTGTTCCAATCTCATTTTTCCATTGTCTCAGATTTGTGCATCAGTAACATGGGCTACCCCACATACCTTTATTACTCATTACAAATTGGATTTGGTTTCTAGGGGAAGAATATCATTTGGTTCTATGGTGCTCAGGAATATCCTTCCATGACTCTTCCCAAGATCTAAGGTAGCTGGGGACTCTGTCCCACAGATCAAGGAATAAATGAAGATTGACATCATCAGATAAAGAAGTTATGTACTTACCATAATGTTCCATCTGTGTTGTGCATCTTTGACTTCCCACCCTCCATCTCCCTTCCTTTCAGACCTCTTGGTGGAATAATTTATGGTTCTAGCTGTTATTTTTTCACCCATGATGCCAGATATGGTCTCCAAGAAAGTTTTATTAGGAAGATAATTCCTGTCTTTTCTATATGCAAACTCGATCTGAGGTATTTGGGAGAGGAGCATTCTGAGTAGGACTTAAGCTCGAGAGTTTTTGGTCCTTTTGGGTTGTAGTAATGGCCGAGTCAGTTCCGACGTTCGGAACTGAACCCACAGGTCAAGGATAAGTAAAAATGGACAACACAGATGGAGGTTTATGGTAAGTACATTAATTCTTTTTTATGACTGGCTTACAATGGCACCATATGTTTAATGCATGACAGGTTCCATTTTTAGAGGGTCCGGCACAGTGGAACAGCAGAGGGCTTATGTCAGCATGGCTGCTGTAGCTGACAATGATGGCAGTTTGCAAGTGGCATGGTTTGATATCATAGTGTCACTGTCTGTGACAACCCGGGGGGGAGGGAACTCCTGTATCCACAGGTACCAAAGCCCCAGTAGAAGTAGTTGCTGAGTGTGCAGCCCCACTAGAGTCTGGCATACGACTTTTAGCAGAGAGTCCCATGTAGGCTTCTCAGGTTTTTTCACCAGACACATCATCTGATAAACACACCTGATACCACCACAATTCCTGTACTCTTCCTGACATGTTTTCATCACTCAAAATCAACCATAGGATGTTCCCGTCAGAAATTCAGGCTCAGACAGCTACTTCACACACCACTGTGAAACTCTGTGAATGCTGTGAGGACTTACAGCAACTGCACAGTGATCTGGAACACTGGTACAATGAGATGAAAGTATTTCTGTGGTCACTAGTGGCCTGGAACACTGGTTTAATGAAATGATGAAATAGTGGCCTGGAACATTAGTACAATGAGAAGAAAGTATTTCTGAGATTGCTAATAGCAAACACATCCATAGGTGCATCTGTACAACACATTACAACTGCCATATAATCTGCCTCTTCTGGCTGTGGGTCCATGGCCGTATGAGAGTCAAGACGTGGGAAGGACATATATAGTGTTTTCTATGTCAGAGGGCACAATCTCAGATGAACCGTCGAAGTTGCATGCTGCCACCACTGACCATGGGCAACTTTTATCAAGCTGTGTCCCTGTGATGCTTCGTCATTGTGCTCCAGAAAGGACCTGTTGTTCCACCCCATCCTTGCCACAGGAAGACTCCAGCCCAGACATGGCTAGCCAGCGTAGTGGATGCCAGCAGCATTCATGTAGTGGCACCCCCATACCATTTGCTAGAGGCTGAATCATCAACATGCAGCAAAGTAGATGTCAGCAGTGGTCACATAGCCGTACCCCAACACCATTGCTGAAGGGGTAGGCTCCCTGACACCCAACAGCCACTCAGAGTGAGAAGCTGCCAACTTCATCTCCCATGATCCTACCGTACATTGTAGTTTTGCAGTCCGATGTTACTATGTCCTCCCCACCTGTGCAATTAACATTAACAATGCCCTACCTACCACCCTAACCTATGTGGGTATGTTGATGATTGATGCGGTCATCTGATGTGACTATGCACTGTCTTTCATAGCCTGAATGCTGCAACTTGCATCCTGTTTTACTGTGTTGCCTGTGTTATTGCCCATAGTTGAGGAGTGTATGCTTCTACATTGTCAGTGCTGCAGTTTAATGTGCCTGTCACTGCCTTGGTAATGACTTGTCTGCTGCATTGTCTTCAGGTATATCACCTCCCTGCCCTGATACTGTTGCTAATTCACATACAGCATTTACTGCAGTGGTGTTACATATCACTGCCTAATTTCACAAGACGATGCTACGTACCATTGTACACAATACAGATATTTTGATACATAAGTCAGGACAATACAATGGTGTCACAGTGGAGTCAGCCCTTCAGAAATCCAAAATTGGCATCCACAGTATTTCTGATTTCAACTTAGACCACATTGTATTTTATATTCTAAATGGCTGTAGTTCGCAAAAGGATGGGTGTCATCCTAAATGGCTCAAATGCATATTTGGCATTGCCTTCAACACAAAAAAACAATGTGTTATAAGTGGCTGCTGCCAAATTCCATGTGCTCCCATGTTTGCCAACCTAGTACTCCTACACTGGGAAGATAAGTTCATCTTTTCCTCACGATATATGTCCAAAATTTTGCTTTACAACAGATTTTTTGGACAATATGCTGATTCTTTGGAAAGTGGATGAGCAGGAAGTAAGGAGTTTTTAGAATTTTTAAACAGTACAACTCCTTTTTTCAGGTTCACCAGTTTTTGGCATCCTAGTGAAGTCAACTACCTTGACATTCATTTAAGCAATGATGTGGGGAGTCTTGAAAGTATTATTTGTAGGAAGAAAACTTTCTCTAATTCAGTGTTACACTTTAATAGTTGTCACCCCTACCATCAGAAGAAAGGGATCATCAAAGTTCAGATGGTTAGATTGTCTAGATTGGTGAGTAACTATGATACCTTTAAAGTTGAGTTATTCAAGTTAGTTGGGATGTTTTTAGATAGGGGTTACCCCCTTAAACTAACTTTGAAAGTCAAACATGAGGTACTGAAGAAGAGGGATATGTTGTACCAGCCAATTTTTTGTTCTAGAATACCTGATAAATCTATCAACACCCAGAACAACATCAGTGTCACGATGGTTCTAAGATACAATCATCTTGCCCAAGATTTAGTAGTAGCTATTAACAACGCATGGCAATTGGGTCTAAATGAGACACACAAGCACAAACCTGGTTTCAAACCCAGGATAGTGTTCAGTAGGGGAAGGAATGTTAAAAATATTATGGAGAGCCCCACTCAAAAGAATCAAATATCTAAAACGTATAAGTGTGGGACATGTAGGACCTGTACGTTCATCATTGATGGCCCCTATGTGTCTGTCCCTGGTTATAACCGTTCTTTATGTTGCCCGGGCAGTTGTAGTTGCAACACGAACATGTTAGTGTATGTAGCAACGTGCACCAGCTGTACAAGTTTTTATGTAGGCAAAACTGTTCGGAGGCTCAGGGAACGAATAACTGAACATGTAACTGCTATCGAGACGAAGAATGTTCATAATGCATTATATAGGCACAGTACAACTTGTGTAAATTTCAAGAAATTTATCTTTTTTGTGATCGATAAAGTAACCTCCATTGAGAGAGGGGGTGACTTGAAATTAAAAGTGGAAAATCTTGAGACAAAGGGGCAACTTAGGCTTAATACTACCCCCCCCCCAGGTTTGAATGACAGTATTGACATTCTTCCAATTTTAAAAGAGAAAACAAGTGCTATTTAGGATACTTCTTAAACATGCCCTTAAAATATTTTTGCGAAGTACACAAGATTTAGATCATATGTTGCATAATACATTTTTACATTGTTATTTTATTATCCATTTTTAACTTGGGTTTTGTGCGTTTAAACACCTATAATTAGTATTCGATGATGTCATTTCATCTTATTTTGTGTGGATTGGTCAGTTTGTAGGTTGTTATGTTATTGAAATTGTGAATTTTTATCCCATTGTACTCTGATGAAGCCATTTGTTATGGTGAAAGTGCTCAGTCTTTGGGACATTCTGTCTGTTTTTTATTTATCATTGTGCCATTAAATTGGTGTTTATCATTTGAGTTTGGACGTTTTTATTATTTTTTTGTTACCAGTTTGTGCTTCGTTTGAAGTTTAGGATCATTTGGGAGTGTGTACAATAGTTATTAGTTGCTTCTTTATTGTTGCTGGCTAGTATTATGTTTTCCAAGGATTCCAAGGAAGCTAAACCTTCTGGGTTTAAGAAATGTGTCAAATGTGGACAGGAAATGTCAATTACTGACAGGCATACCATTTGTGTGTACTGTCTTGGAGTAGTTCATCTTCAGGAGTCCAGTGCCATCTGTCACTCGTTTAGCCACAGGGCATTATTAGAAAGAAAAACAAATTAATACGAAGAGGCCTGTTGAAGACCCCTTTTTCTGAGGTGATTCAAGAAGGTCAGAGTCCTTCACCCTTTGGACAATCCCCTTCTTCAAAGTCAGACAAGTCGGGGAAAAGGTCGTCATCCTCAAGTGGTCAGTCGGAGCCATCAAAAAAGCTACGAAGGCTGTCGAGTCCAAGAAACCTACTACTTCGGCTCCCACAATTTCGGTGCTGGTGGAGTGCATGCACAGATCTGGTCCCCTGTATTGAAATCGGCATCTCCCACTCTGAGGTCCCCATTACAACAGTCCTCCAAATCTCCTGCCCTCTCGACTTGATCTTCCAGGAGCCTGTCCGACAACGATGTGGATCGTGTGGGCAGAGACTGTTAAGGACACCGGCTTCCCTAAACTGTTGTCAGATCCAACCCAGATGGCTTCAGAACAGACCAAATCCACCCTTTCATTGTTGATTCCTCATCAAATCTTATTTTGGATTATGGAGCCAGCATGTCTGGAACTGATTGTAGTGGAACCATGGGAACTGTGACCTATCACAGGATCTTTGGATCCAAATATTGCTCTGACATCCTCGGTTGCATCTGAACTTGGGGAGTCTAGGAGCCGACGCTGTCCAGTCGGGTCCGGGGAGGGGAGTCGGACTGAACAGTGGTCGAATCCAAACTTGCCTCTTAGGGCTTCGGCTCGGGTGAGCTCAGCTCCTACCTCAGCCTCGGAGCTGACCCCTTGGTTCTGGGGATTCCCTCCGGTCCTTTGGAGCCGGAGGATTCCTTGGATCAAAGGAGGGGGACTTTTGAGGTAATGAGGAGAGTGCTGTCTCCACAGACAGGTCCACTCTCAGGTCGAGACATTCTTCCCCATAAGGCACCGGTGTCTGTTTCTTTACCATCGCATCCACAGGGGCACGGAGATCCTAGGCTTCAAGATGCCACATTAGGTTGCCCCCTCTCTTCCAAAACCTCTTGAGATTATCCCTCTGAGGAGGTTCCCTAGGAAGAGGTTATGCAAGAGGAAGCATGTAGAATCCCCAGAGGAGTCCATCACATTTGATAAAGACCTTGATGATTCTGAAGGGTCCCCATGGTCACCTTCTGATGATGTTTCCTTTGCAGACATCCTAGAAATACTAAAACAGAGAGGTGGCTTGAAGTCCATCAACCCTTCAGAGGAGGAGTCTGTATAACTGAAGGCCTTTGGCTCTCCCCCTTTCTCCATTTGGGTGTCTCCACCTTTTGACGAATTGATGGACCTAGTTTCTCGAAAGGTGTGGGAGTCTCCAGATTCAGTGGAACCTGTTCCTCAAAGGCCAGATAAGTTCATTACCTTGACAGCATACAAAACCTTTCTAACCAAAGGAGTTTCAGTAGATGGTATGGTGTTGGCGGTGGCAGCTACCAAGAAGGAACTCTCAGAGACGTCTTCTTCTGTCCATCCTCCAAACAAGGAGTTTCGTACGATGGACAGATATGGAAAGTGCACATTTTCTTTAGCGACTTTTGCACTTAGATCGCTGAATTATCTCACTCGCTTTACTGGACTTCAGAGAGATCTCTAGAAGGAGCTAGGAGATACCCTCCAAGGTTCAGTAGCTGAAGGGGTATCAGGGAAGATGTTCATCGTGCATACAGCTGCAGTCATAACAGATGGGTTATCCTGCCGTCAGGCAGGTCCTCGGTTGGCCGAATTCCAAAGTCTAGGTCCGGCATCGGTTGTCGTCACTTCTTCCCTGACGTCAGTGCGGCAGGGGTATAAAAGAGGCAGCCGACGCCATTTTCTTCAGTCTTTCTTGCCGCGCGGTGCCCGAAGCAGAAGCAGTTCGCAAGTGCCGGTCGGCCAGCTCCTGAGATTTATGAAAGTATTTCAGCTGAAGTCTTCTTGAAAGCTAAGTACCCCGTTGGGGAAACTTTTCTTGCCTCAGACCGATGTCAGACAAAGTTAATAATTGCATTTCATGTGGGAAGCAAATACAGCATAAGGATTTCCACTCTTTCTGTATACCTTGTTTAGGCCCAGACCACGACGTCTCGGCCTGCCATTTTTGTGCTAGATTCAACAAGCGCACTATTAAGCATCGGGCGGAGTTCGCCCTTCACTTTTTTGGCAAAAATTTTATTATATTATGTCGTCGGATACTCCGACTCCAGTTTTGAGCAAAAAACGCAAAGATAAGGACCGACATATGAGGTCCGCACCACCTACTGAAACCACGCTAAGGCCGACTACCAGTTCTCCGGTACTCAGCCAGGCGCCTACGCAGCCCCTGAGTACCGATGACCATGCATTACCGGTGTCTTCAGTACCCGAGGTCACAGGCTCCTCGGCCCCCATTCCTACTACAGATACCGACGCCACTCCTGGCGGGGAAACTCAGAATTTAGACAGGCCTGCCATTTCTCAAGGGGTTTTCAGGCCTCCCTCCTTCTCTATTAAAGCCTTCACTAAATCTAAAGCAGCCATGAAAACCAAAAAACAGGTTCCTCAGACCCCCTCTCAAGACACCATGCCTAAAAAACAGATGCTTAAAATGGCTGAGGATTTGATTACTCTTATCAGGGGTTCTCAAACCCCCTCTGACAAAAGGCCCAGATTAGAGGAAGACTACCCTTCCTCAGATCAAGCTTCTATTACCTCAGAACTATCTGAGGACCAGGATTATGCCTATTCTCCATTTGAAGACTCTGATGCAGAGGAGTCTATTCCCTCAGTCTCCCCCCCCGAGGACTTCTCTTTTGGGGAAACCCTGCATACATTGAGGGAACACTTTCACTGGGAAGGCCAAGATTACTCAGATTCCAAGAAAAGGCTCAGGGAATTTCTTCTGCTCCCCCAGCATAGGCCTCTGGCTATCCCTCCTGTTTTAGATATATTGGATGATGTGTACACAGAAGCCAGCCTTAATCCAGATTCTTTGCCTCCAGCTCCTGTTAAACCAGACAGGTATTACCGGGTTCCTGATTCTCACCAGTTCCTATATAAAAGCCATACTGCTGACCCAGAAACAATTTCACAGGGTCCCAAGGGAATTAAGGCCTCCACTGCTAAAAACCCATTACCTTCAGAGAGAGATTCCAGAGCTTTAGAAAGGTGGGGGAAAAAGGTGTACACCTCGGCCATTTTAACCATGAGGGCATTAAACTGTCAGTTCCATATGTTAAAGTATTAACAGTTTTTGATATCTCAGCTGAAAAGCAAGATGACTCAACCAGATTTAAAGAGTTGCAGGATTTGTTGCATGGTGCAGAGCAAGTGGGTAAACATACCTTGCAGTGTGGTTTTGATGCTTTAGAGGCTTCATGTAGAGCTGCTGTTACGAGGTCTGTTATACGTAGGCATGCTTGGCTCAAAGAGCAAACCTTACCAGATCATGTCAAAGCTAAATTATTAGATGCAACTCTTCAAAAAGATGTATTGTTTGGTGTTAAAGCTGAGGAGGTGCTAAAGAAAATGGAGGAAAAAGCGAAATCAATGCAAACAGTGAAAGATTTCCTGCAGGTACAGCCTCCACGTTTCAGCAGAAACTGGCCTTCAAAAAATTGGTCCTTTCCAGCCACGGATAGACCTCAAAGGGGCAGATACAAGCGTCCAAGGGGTAGAGGGCAACCTCAAGGATCTTTCAGAGCCAGACAGTGGCAAGCACCAACCCCAAGAGTTGGAGAAGATAGATCACAGTCTTTTAGAAAACAGACACAATGACTTCCTCCTACACCTGCCAAGCAAAGCTTTAATGGCAGCACCTTTGGGCGGAAAACTGACATTATTCTCAAAAAATTGGCATATTGTTACAAAAGACAAATGGATTCTGGACATTATAGACAGAGGCTACAGGTTCCACTTTCACACCCTTCCAAAAATGAGAGGCATGCCAAACCTGCCACAAAATCAAAGGGCAGAGGCACAAAAACAAATTTCAGCTGTCATGGACATGAAAGCAATTCAAGAGGTACCTGCAAAAGAACAAGGTCAAGGGTTTTATTCCAGACTATTCCTGGTACCAAGGAAAGACAAAGATTGGAGACCTATCTTAGACCTATCCATCCTAAACACATATCTACAGGTGCCAAAATTCAAGATGCTCACATTACAGCAGCTTCTTCCCATGCTGGGCAAGGAGTCTTGGCTGGTAACATTGGACCTCAAGGAGGCATACCTGCATGTCCCTATCAGACAAGATTGCAGAAGATACCTCAGATTTCTTGCAGGTTCAACCCATTACCAATTCTCTGCATTGTCCTTTGGCTTATCTACTGCGCCCAGAGTGTTTACGAAATGCCTGGCATCAGTAATCGCCTTCTGCAGACTACAAGGGATACAAATCTACCCATATCTGGATGATTGCCTGATCCAAGCGGACAGCAAGGACATACTACTGCAACACCTGGCGTTTGTAATAAAACTGTTGAACTTCTTGGGATACACAGTCAACGAAAAGAAATCAAAACTAATACCCTCTCAACAAATAATTTTCCTGGGGGCCAGCTTGGATACAACCACCCAGATGGCCTACCTCACGCCAGACAAGCAAGGGCAACTGTCTCAATTCTTCAGAAAAATGACATCTTACACCAGGCTAACTGCAAGGAAAGTCCTGCAGGCTCTGGGATTCATGGCATCATGCATCCTGCTAATCCCATGTGCAAAGCTGCATATGAGGAAACTTCAATGGTACCTAAAAAACTTATGGTCTCAACACAGCCACAGCTTGGAAGCAATTATACCACTCATTCCATGCCTTCAAAAGGAATTTATGTGGTGGGCTCAAGCTTGCCAAAGAAACACAGGTCTTCCTTTCTGTGTACCTCAAGCAACTCAAATCATCACAACAGACGCCTCAGACTACACCTGGGGAGCACACATGACAGATCAGTGCATTCAGGGAAAATGGACCCGAAAAGAGAAGCACCTTCACATCAACCAAAAGGAAATGCTAGCCATGCAAAAGGCTATTATGACCTTCAAAGACCTACTGCATCCAGGGCAGCTATTGATAAGGACAGACAACACCACAGTGATGTGATACATAAACAAACAGGGGGGAACTCATTCATACCTCCTGTGCAGGCAAGCCATGACCCTATGGAACACAGCACTGGAATTGCAAATTCATCTACAGGCACAATTCCTGCCAGGGAAGGAAAACACACTGGCAGACAACCTAAGCAGAAATATGACAGATCCACACGAATGGAAGTTGCATCCTCAAGTTTTCACAAAGATAACTCAGGCATGGGGACAGCCAGACATAGATCTCTTTGCTACCCACAGAAATTACCAGTTGAAAAAATCTTGTTCAAGGACCTATCATCCACAGGCCTGGAAAGTGGACGCACTTTCCTTCAATTGGGCAACATTGACAGTCTATGCCTTCACGCCTCTTCCTCTGCTGCCCAAAGTTCTATTAAAAGCCAGAGCAGAGAGGCCGAAAATGATTCTCATTGCTCCAGACTGGCCAAGACAACACTGGTATCCACTCCTGAAGAGCCTGACACATTCCCCACCATGGATCCTACCTCTAGTCCCTCTTCTGTTGTCCCAGCACAACTACAAAACCCTTCACAGCCAGCTTAGAACTCTAAATCTAGCTGCATGGAGAATTCCTTGATTTCCCAACAGATTCTCCTCTCCAAGGAGGTGCAGGATGTCATCTTGGAGGCCAGAAGACCTTCTACTAGAAAGGCCTACTCTGCCAAATGGAAACGATTTTGTACCTGAAATCAAAAAAAGGGACAGAATCCTTGGGTAATAAATATACCTCAAATTTTACAGTACCTAGGTGAGATGTTAAACAATGGACTTTCCTTCTCCTCCATCAAGATCCATGCTTTAGCCATTTCTGCACAATACAACACAGATCCTCCTTTATTCTCTCATCCTCTCTTAAGGCAGTTGCTCAGAGGGGCAAAGAATATAAAACCCCCAAGGAAACCACCAGTCCCTGCTTGGGACCTCAACTTCGTATTGGAAAAGCTGACCCTTCCTCCCTTTGAGCCAGCTTCTTCAACAGAGTTACAGTACTTGTCATGGAAAACAGCCTTTCTTCTGGCTATCACCTCAGCTCACAGGGTTTCTGAGCTACAGGCCCTCATGGCTGTGCAACCATTCATCATTTTCCACCAGGACAGAGTTTCCTTAAGAACCAACCCTACCTTTATGCCAAAGGTAGTATCCAGTGTAGCTTTGAATCAGACTATCCACTTACCTTCCTTTTATCCTAATCCACAAAACAAAGGGGAAAGACTACTACATTCCTTGGACATTCACAGACAACTTTGTTACTATTTGGACAGGACAAAGCCATTCAGGAAATCTGAGCAACTCTTTGTGTCCTATGCTGCAGGTGCTCAAGGAAAGGCTATTTCCAAACAGACAATTTCAAAATGGATAGCCCACTGAATACACTTTTGTTACTCATTTCATGGAAAAACTGTGCCTGCATGCATCAGATCCCACTCCACCAGAGCCACAGCTACCTCTGCAGCCTTCCTCAGGGGGGTCCCTACCAAGGACATTTTGGAAGCAGCCACCTGGAGTTCAGTGCACACTTTCTCCAAGCACTATCACCTCCCACTATACTCAAAATCTAGAGCGGGCTTTGCCACAGCAGTCCTGCAGGGCATCCTAGCCCCTCCTAGTTCCACTTAGTGCCTACCACCCTTACTTAGCTTTGGGATTCTACCCATCTGTTATGACTGCAGCTGTATGCACGATGAACATAGTACAGTTTTGTACCTGCCATAAATGTAGATGTTCGAGTGCTCATACAGCTGCAGTCCAGGTTTCCCTCCCTCCATCCCCTCTTAGGACAGGCCTTATGACAAACACTTTTCATATAACCTTTTTGGGGTATTCTTTTATGGTGTATTTGCTTGCAACTACTGTTTTTGATTTATCAACATTGCATCTTTGCATAACATTATGTTTGCCTTCCTTCTGGGGGCACCTGACATCTGGGGCAAGACAAACTGAAGAAAATGGTGTCGGCTGCCTCTTTTATACCCCTGCCGCACTGACGTCAGGGAAGAAGCGATGAGAACCGATGCCGGACCTAGACTTTGGAATTCGGCCAACCGAGGACCCGCCTGACGGCAGGATAACCCATCTGTTATGACTGCAGCTGTATGAGCACTCGAACATCTACATTTATGGTAGGTACAAAACTGTACTGTTTCTTCTCAGCTCTCCACCTTAAATTCAGTGGTCAACTCCTCCATGAAACACATTTCTTATGCAGCGGATGGAGGTAGTAGTCCAGCGGGTTCAGGAATTTCCATAAGGAGACATTCCTAGATGCACTTGTGTGACTTTGCAGAGCCCATTAAATCTTCTTTTTTTGAATGCCCCTTTTGATGGCTCATCTTTGTCCGGGCCAAAGGCACACTAACCAGGTGTGAACAAAAAGGAAAAACTCTCTCTGTCATAGGAGTCTGTTTTTCCCTGCCTACTAGACCTTATCCAAAAGGTCAAAAAGGAGGGAAAATATTGTTTTGAAAATCCCAGAGAGCTTTCCAGGACACGCCTGGTGATTCTTCCCCCATGGGCAAAGGGGGAAGTAGTAATGGAAGATGTTGACCACGTGGCGGGGTGGGGGTCCGCAAAATCAGGATGACATGAAATCTTTCCTTGGTAAGCCCTTTCAGCGCTCCTGAAAGGAGGCCCACCTGTCCATCTATGGAGGCAGTCGGGAGCCACTTATCTTTGTACCCAGAAGCCTGACTAACAATAACAAAAGACAAGTGGGTACAAAGCATTGTATCCAGAGGTTACTCCATACCCTTTTCTTTTCCCATCCCAAACTTAAAAAACATCCTGGACCTTCCACCCAGTCAAAGGGAACAGATAACTCTAGAAATACAAAAGTTGTTAGACAAAAGAGTCATCCAAACAGTCCCCGCAGACCAAATAGGATCCGAAACTTACTCAAGGTTCGTTTTAGTTCCAAAGAAAATGGGACTGGAGAGCCATCCTGGATCTCAGCAAATTAAACAAAGCAGTAATAAAGTCAAAGTTCCAGATGGTAACGCTGCAGTCAATACTCCCTTTTCTGGGATAATAAAATTGGATGTGCTCTATAGACCTCCAGGATACATACTACCATATAAAAATGAACAGGTGATCCAGGAGTAATCTGTGCTTTCAGCTGGGAGCCAGTCACTACCAGTTTCAAGCTCTGCATTTTGGCCTCACTACAACCCCCAGAGTGTTCACGAAGTGTATGGCAGTAGTCACAGCTCACTTCAAATGCCTAGGATTCTGAATGTTTCCATACCTAGGCGACCGCCACCACCAAGCATCTACTAACAATAGCGAGGGGCACCACCTTGCATCTCTGCTGTCACCTAGGGATCACAGTAAACTATGAAAAATCTGTCTTGTTGCCATCTCAGTGTATCGTTTTTATAGGAGCAGATTTAGATACAACAAAAATGATGGCCAAACTTCCTTCAGAAAGGGTTCAAGTTCTACAAAGTCAGGCCTCAACCTTCTTTCCAAGAAAAAAGTACAAGCAAGGACAGTCTTAGACACCATGGCAGCATCAATAACCCTGATTCCATTAGCACATCTGCACATGAGAATTCTACAGTGGCTTCTATTCACTCAGTGTTCCAAATAGGAACTAACAGTGTCTCACCAAATATTGATAATGAAATCTTGCAAGAAAGACCTTCGTTGGTGGCTTTACTCCACTCATGTGCCATTAGCTGGAACCATTGTACTCCCCCAGTCATTACCACAGTGACCATGGATGCTTCTCAGAAAGAGGTGGGGGGGGGGTCATTATCTGGGAAAGACAGTCCAAGGCACTTGGCAGGATCACGAGGCCCATTTGCACATCAATAACGTAGAGATGAGAGTGGTGCTTTTAGTGTGCAAGTATTCCAAAACTCTCTCCCACTGGGAACTATTGCAATTAAGACAGACAACATGTCAGTTATGTGGTAGATAAACAAACAAGGAAGAATTAGATCTTACCCCCTTTGTTGGGAGGCTCTGACAGTATGGCAGTGGGCGACCTCCTCCCAATGCTTTCTGGTAGCAGCACACATCCTGGGGAAATCTAACGTAATAGCAAATGAACTCAGCAGAGCTATTCTTATGCCTCATAAGTGGCCCCTAAAACAGGAAGTGACAGAAAAGATTTTCTGCAAATGGGGTCAGCCTTCCTGTGACCTTTTTGCCTCATCCATAAACACCAAATATAGCAACTGCTTTGCTCTGATACCCCTTCTGGGGCAGTCACCAAGGGATGCACTTGTCCATGATTGTCCCTCAGGTCTCCCCTATGCTTTTCTTCCCTTTTCGTTGATACTAAAAGTTCTTCAGAAAGCCAGTTACTTGGGAAGGAGCTTAATACTCATCGCCCCATACTAGCTTCATCAAATCTGGTTTCCCTTCCTGTGGCCTCATCTCCAGGAGGAGCCTTGGATTCTGGACCCAGTTCTGGACCTCTTGACTCAAGCATCAGGGACGTTCCACCCCTGCCTTCAAACCCGCAAATTGACAGCTTAGCTGCTCCAATTCCAACCATAGCCAGGCACCCTAACATTTCTTCATCAGTAAAACTTATCCTGATTTTATCTCACAAGGCTTCGACTAGAAAGCTATATAGAAGCAAATGGAAAAGATTTTCTTTATGGGCGTTGAATAATTGCATTGATCTGTTTTCTGCCCCAATAGCTTCCATTCGTGAATTCTTAGCAAAGCTTTTTAATGAAGGTGCAGCTGCAGCTACTATTCCAGTTCATTTAGCAGCGATTTCTCATTTCCGTTTAGATGAATCAGGCCCCAGGGTCATGTCCCACAGAGTTTGTAAAGCCTTTTTTAAAGGTGTTCTTTTATTAAGGCCTCCTATTAATGCCCCTCCAGCACCATGGGACGAATTTTGTCCTATCCTGGTTGATTCTTCCCCCATTCGAACCTGCATCATCCTGTGATCTCAAGTTTTTGACTTGGAAAATGGCTCTTTTGATAGCCATTACTGCTGCTAGAAGAGTTTCAGAGCTGCAAGCGTTGTCGATAAAGCCCTCCTACATGTTTTTCCACAGTGACAGAGTATCCTTACGAAATAACCCATTCTTTCTACCCAAAGTCTGTTCAGAATCTAAATTGAACCAGTCCATAGAGCTGCCAGGTGTTCTTCGTGTTTCACTGTTGCAGTCCTAACCATTGGGTTATCCATGCTGTGGTAACCCTCAGTCAGTTTGAATACCAATGTCAAGGTTTTGTGCATTGGCTGCTGTCACATGCTGGGTGACATCAGGTCGTCCGAGCTGTAAAGTAGAGCAGGTGATGCCACTACCTCAGTTTTTCTTGCCTTAACCAACCAAAGAAGTCCAATGTTAATAATTATTAGTTGTCCTGGGTTCAGAGACCCCCATAGAAATATGCGTCTCTGTAAGGAAGGAAGATATCAGGGGGAAGGAGGGAGGGAAAGCATGACTGCAGCAGTGAATGCACTTGAACATCTAGATTTATGGTGAGTATACCTCAGTCTTTCTTGCCGTGGACCCTGTAGCAGAAGCAATTGACGACAGTACCGGTCGGTTGTTTCCAGATTTCGAACTTCAGCTGAAAACGTCTAAAGCTAAGTACCCCATTGGGGATCCTTCCTTTTTCTTGCACTAACTGAAGTCCAAAAAAGTCAATAACAGTCTCGCCTGTGGAAAGCAAATACCACATAGAGACTTCCATTCTTACTGTGTCACTTGCTTAGGCCCAGATCATGACGTTCCCCGCTGTTGGTTCTGTGCCTTCTTTGATGATAGAACTATTCGTCATAGAGCTCTCCTGTCTCTGATTACCGATATGGTGTCCAGCAGTTAGCAAACCGCAGATCTTCAGAATAAACATAAAGATAAGGATAGAGACAGACCGCATAAGGCCAAGCCTTCTGATGACACCACTGCTAAAAGGGTCATCAGTTCTTCGGAATTCAGTGAGGTGCTTTCGCAGCCCCTGATGCCCGACTCGATTACTTCGCAGGCCTCTACTGATACGCTTTCAGAGTCCTGTATGCCACAGATGACTGCATCATCTAACAAACCTTTAGCTGTCTCTGCCTCGGTTGGGTCTGGTGCTGCTACGCAGGCACCAGCTTCCGAGGATATGCTCGCACTTCGGAATTCACTTCAGGGCCTTTGCCTTCTCTTCCGACTAACACACCGATAACACCAAGGGATACTCTTCAGGCCAGACTTAGAGCTACAACAAAGAAAACAGCAAAAAGTCTCCATTCCACTACTCCTCCCCCTCCTCAAACTAGAATGCTTAAAATGGCAGAGGATCTCATCACTTTCATCCGGGGTAATCAGGCCACTCCAGACAAAAGGATAAGGGAACCTTCTCCAGACATCCATTCGGATTTAGACTCAGATGGATCTGACAATGCTGTTTTTGAAGAGGAAAATCCTCTTACTGCCTATGAAGACTCAGATGCAGAAGAATCTATTCCTTCTGCATCACCTCTGGAGAACTTTTCCTTTGGGGAATCCCTCCACACCCTCAGGGAACACTTCCAGTGGGAATCTACAGATTTCCCTCAATCTAAGAAAAGACTAAGAGAATTTCTGGACCTACCCCAGCACAGGCCTGTGGCCATCCCACCCATCTTGGAGGTGGTAGATGATGTTTACCAAGAATCCAGCCTTACCCCTGACACCCTTCCACCCACCCCCAGGAAAACCTGACAGGTACTACAGGGTACCTGACTCACATAAATTCCTTTACATAATCCTATAGCAGATCCAGAGGTGATTACTCAGGGACCTAAGGGAGTTGAGGCTACCTCTGCAAAGAATCCTACTCCCTCAGACAAAGAATCCAGGGCCCTGGACAGATGGGGTAAAAAAGTATATATGTCTGCAGCTTTAACTATAAGGGCTTTCAACTGTCAGTTCCATATGTTAAAATATCAGCGGCACACTTTGGAACTTTTGAAACAGAAAATTTCTGCTTTTCCAGATTTTGCCAACAATAAAAAGATAACAGAATTACTGCACTCTTCATCTCAGGTGGCAAAGCACTCCTTGCACTGTGGATTTGATGCCGTAGAAGCTTCTAGCAGGGCACCAGTGACAGGATCTGTTATCAGAAGACATGCATGGCTGAAGGAACAACTTCTCCCTGATCATGTCAAAGCTAAAGTCATGGATGCACCTCTTGACAAAGACCGCTTGTTCAGACAGTAAACTGAAGAGGTACTTAAAAAGATGGAAGACAAAGCAAAATCGATGCAGACTGTTAAAGATTTTCTTCAAGTATAACCTTCTAAGTTCAGCAGAAATTTTCCCTCTAAACACTGGTCCTTTCCTGCACCAAACAGCCAGGCACAAGGCAAAACCCGTAGGACAGACCCACCAGGGACTCAAAGACAGGGCCAGCAAAGAACTAAACAGTGGCCCCCCTCAAACACTAGAGCAGGGAGTACAAAAGCAACCCTGTATGGAAAAAACTCTCAATGACTACCTTTCCCATCTCTTCCTGCCTCCACCACACCAAAGGCTATGAGGAAGGCCATCTCATAGGTTCATAGGTAGATACTAGGCTATCTGTCCTAGGGCATTTATAAGCCTAGCCAGAGTGTATTTGGCTTCCGCCTCCCTATTAGATTAGCCTACTGTGCCTCTGCAAAGTAGGTCACAGAAGGTACCCTTTTAAGATTAGTTTACTGTGCCTCTGTCTAGCAGGGACACAGAAGAGATCCCAGGGGTGAATTTGCGATTTCCCATCCACTCGTTCAGATTTCGCTTGAAGAGGGTCAGCGAGGGGCTATGTCTAACATGAATTGGGATTCTATTCCAGAGTGAGGGGAGCCTCTGGGAAATGAATCTGTCCCTCCAGCATGTCCTATTTATTTTTGTGCTGAGGTTTAGGTCCCTGGAGCGTATAGCTCTAAGGGACTTGGATTTTTTGAGGTGGAGCATGTCCATTAATTCTGGGTTTGACATGGCTTTGTATGTCAGGCATAGATAGCCTCTGAGTAGGTGGTAAGCAACTGAGTAGATTTGGAGTTTCTTTAGTTGAGCTGCATAGGACATCTGTTTGTAGCCCATGATCCTCTTGGTGAGGTACTTTTGGGTTCTCTCCAGTTGCTGCAGGTGTCGGGTAAGGTACATCCCAAAAGGGGCATTGTATTCAATTATGGGCCTGATGAGTGATGAGTAGAGGGGCACAATGACCACTCTTGATCTAGATGCGAACCCTTTCGTGATAAGGTGGGCTATTTAGAAGGTCTTTCTAACCACTTTGGCAACGTGATTATCAAAGGAGAGATTACAATCTACGTTGGTCCCCAAATCTCTAATTACTTCTTCCGTACTTAATGGATTACCACCTATGTGGTAATTTGTGGGCACCTTGTTTTTCCCAAAGGGGATGACTATGCACTTTTTAGCATTTAGCTTGAGGCCGTGGCTCTGGCACCAAGCATCCATCTCTGTGAGACCCTTTTTGGAGGATGCTTGTGTCAGCTGGAGATTCGATTATGGCTCCCAGTTTGCAGTCATCTGCGAACTTTGTCAGCCATAATCCCCCCGTGTTAGTCTGAACCTCAGAGAAGTATATACCGAACAAGAGAGGTCCCAACTGAGCCCTGTGGGATGCCACTTGTAACTGGTTTGGATTCGGACATGGCACCTGCGATTCTGACCATGTGGGTTCTATCTCTGAGCCAGTTTGCAACCCATCTTGTGATATAGGGGTTGATATTTAAGCTGGTAAGCTTATTTATGATGCCCGAGTGGGGTATTGTGTTGAAGGCTTTTGCGAGGTCCAGGTAGGCTGTGTGGACTAACTTGCCCTCATCTATGGCTTTGGTAACTGTTTCAAAGAAATCAACTAGGTTTAAGAGGCAAGATCTGCCCTTAACAAAGCCGAATTCGGTAGGGTCCAGTGTCTGGAGGCTCCCAATGTCTTTGTTTATGAGTTCCATGATAATACGCTTCACAGCTTCACAGACCAGACTAGTCAGGCTTATGGGGCGATAGTTTCCGGGGTCCGTTGTGGCACCACCTTTGTGTAGTGGGACCACTGTAGCTGTATGCCATTCTTTGGGTACATATCCTGTAGTAAGGCTAAGTTTGAACAGTGACTTAATGTGAGGGTTAAGTTCTTCTTGGAGCTCATGTAAGACACAGCCTGGGACACCGTCCGGTCCCATAGATGCTGTGTTTATTGCTTTGGAGAGGGCAGCTTTCACCTGTGCATCTGTGATGTCAGGGAGGTTACATTCAGTTGGGATAGGCATTTGCTCCTTTGGGGGGGGGAGAGAAGTTTGCGCTGAATCTGTCTGCCAGGATGTTGGCTATGTCTGTAGGTTTGGTATATTTTGTACCGTTATGCAACAATTCAGAGCATATCTGGGAGTTTCCGCCTATGTTCTTGACATAACTAAAGAAGGCCTTGTGATTATCTTTAGTGTCTAGGGCAATTTTTCTTTCGAAGCTGGCCTTTGATGATTTTATGAGGGATCAGAGTTTCTTGCTAATACTGATCAAAGATGCCTTCCCTTTTTGGGATTTTGCTCTGTCATGTAGTAGCTTCCTCCTTCTGTTGTATAGCTTATTTATGGCCGGGGTCCACCAGACCGGTCTCCTGTTTTTGGAGGAGTGAGTCTTGGTTTTATTTGGGATAGCACGATCCATGCATTCCTGCAGGTGCTCATAGAATGCGTTTGTAAAGGATTCTGCGGATTGGGCTGTATTATCCTCTGGCCCAGGGGCTTTGAAGGATTCCACCTCAGTCTTGAGAAGTGCAAAGTTGGCTTTTGAGAAATTCTTTACAGTGATTTCCTTGGCTGGGGGTGGGGACGGGATATGGATGTCCAGGGAAATTTGTTTATGGTCTGATCTTACCAATGAGGGGTTTACCTCTGGTGTGGAACATAGAGTCCCCATGTTGGTGATGACCAGGTCCAATATGTTGTTCCCTCTTGTGGGAGTGGTGACCAGTTGTTCCATTGCGTTAGAGTTTATAAATTCAAGGAACCGTTGGGTGAGGGTGTTTGGGCTTGAGTAGTTTTCCCAGTCAATGCTAGGGTAGTTGAAATCACCCAATAACATAGTGTTTGGAGAGACCTTCATATTCTCCAGTGTTCTCAGGAATGTCAAGTGGGGTTCCTGTAATAGGGAGGGTGTTCTGTAGCAGGCTACAAACTGAAAGGCAGTTTTGCCCGCTGTTAGTTGCACATGGATGGTTTCCGATGCTTTGTGCAGTGCCACTAACCTGGAGGTGTAGGTATCTTTGATGAATATAGATACCCCCCCTCTTTTT
This sequence comes from Protopterus annectens, assembly GCF_019279795.1. Lineage (NCBI taxonomy): Eukaryota > Metazoa > Chordata > Ceratodontiformes > Protopteridae > Protopterus > Protopterus annectens. The sequence continues at coordinate 1,378,629,665 of NC_056732.1, forward strand.
GTGCTTCGGTCCAAGTTTTGGGGTCGAAACGCATGGTATGAGTTATAACCTGGTAGTGCTGGGGTACTCTCAGGAGCCTTGAACCAGGTTTCTGTTACTGCACAGACATCGATTTTCTCCATACTGAGGACAGCCTCGAGTGCGTGCATCTTGAGGTTTAGACTTCTGGCATTGAGTAGCATTACCTTTAGTTTTTTTTTATCCTTGGGTTGTCTATGGAGGTGGGTTTGTCCTTTGAGCCTTTCCTAAAAAAGGCACTATGGGGGTGGCAAGAGCCTTGGCCAGTATACAAAAGCCTAAGGGTGACAGGTGCAAGCCGTCCCTAGCGAAGCAACGTGGCTTGTCGAGCATGTCATCCCAGGCTGACAGACACTGGATCCCCTTTGAATGACACCAATACTTTAGCCAGTTGTTGAAACTGATCATTTTGTCTTTATACTGTGTCATCATTCTTGATGAGGGAAAGATGCTACTCGAGGTCAGGGTCATACCAGCCTGGGCTACATGGTCAGAGAGCTCCTCTATGTCTCTTTTCATGTAGTCCAGGGAGGTACATCTCAGGTCATTCACACCAGCATGGACAATGACGGAGTCATACTTGTACTTGCTTTGGAGTGACCTGAGTGCTTGCGTTATGTGGCGGATCCTGGCACCCGACAGGCAGCTCACCGTGACCTTCTCTTTATTCAGCCTGGTGAGCAGGACATCAAGTGTGCCGGACAATAGAGTCTCCTATAACAAGTGTATTTGGTGTGTTGTTTGGCCTTAAGGGCTGTGACTGTGAGGCACACTGATTTTGTGAGATATGTGATTTGTGGGTATTGTTGAGGGGTGGCTGTTGCTTGGATATCTGCTTAGTAGGTCTTTGCTGTTTAGGCAGATTTTTATTTAGAGCCTCCGAGTATGTGTTTGTGTGTTTATGTGTTGGGTATGCAGATGCAATAGGTCTGTGTGAGACTGGATTTGTGGTGTGGGTGGTTACCTTTTCCTCCTGACTGACTGTGCCAGTCTTGGGTTGAGAGAGCTCTGCCTCCAGTTTGGCTGTGTAACTGCATCTCTCACATGTATTAGAGTTTGTTGGAAGGAGGAGAGGGTTGCCTGTGTACATAAGACAATTGTAACATTGCCTCAAAATTGCCAGATTCACCAGCTGGACTGGAGAGTAACCTTGAAACTGACCCTTGGACATACCAGATTAGTATAGGGAACTGGGTTTTTACTGATCAGATTAGGGGAAGGGAACTGATTTTTCACTTGATCAGGAAGGACCAATTAGGAGCCTAATACTTATGAGAAGTCAAGGATGGTGTAGTGCTTTAGTTAGTTAGTGTTTCCTTATAAGAGCTGAGCAAGTGCAGGGCTTTAGAAAGAGAACAGATAAAATTGGAATGCTATAACAAAAGATCTATGGGTCTTAAAAATCATTGCTCAGGGGTACAAATTCAATTTCCAAGAACTTCCACCTCCAAGAGGGTACCCAGACCTACCCCCAAACCAGTGGGCAGAGGCACTAAAACAAGTGCAAAACCTAATTTCCCTGAGGGCAGTAGAACCTGTACCTCTAGAACAAGTTGCAAAAGGATTCTATTCCAGAATATTCCTTGTTCCCAGGAAAAAGGGGACTTGACATCCCATCCTGGACCTATCCTTTCTCAATACATTCGTGGTAATCCCAAAATTCAAAATGCTTACCTTGCAACAGCTTCTACCAGTGCTGCCAAACAAAGCTTGGATAGTCCCCTTAGACCTAAAGGATGCTTACCTGCACATCCCAGTAAGGGAGTCTTGCTGAAAATTCCTGCACTTCAGAGCAGGATCAGTGCACTTTCAATTCTCTGCTTTGCCCTTTGGCTTATCTACTGCTCCCAGGGTAGTCACCAAATGTCTAGCTCCTGCCATTACCTTTTGCAGGCAAAACAATGTACAGATTTACTGTTACTTGGATGACTGTCTCATCCAGGCAGACTGCAAAGAACTGCTCCTGCAGCACCTCTCATTTGTAAATACCATACTCATCTCTCTGGGGTTCACTATCAACGAAAATAAATCAAAACAGACACCTACCAGGAAAATCATATTTCTGGGAGCCTTACTGAACGCAGGACAGCAAATGGCCTTTCTGTCCCCAGAAAAACAGTTTCCTACCAAAATACTTCACTACTCTGGCCTCCCAAACCCAGCATTCTGCCAGGAAGTTCCTACAAGCTCTAGGGTACATGGCCCCATGCATCCTCCTGGTAACTCTGGCCAGACTACACATGAGGAAAATTCAGTGGTACCTAAAGAACCTATTGTGTCAACACTCACAACCTCTGGACACCTTCCTGCCTGTGATCCCTTGCATAAGATCCGAGTTCCTCTGGTGGGCCCAGGCCTGTACTCTGAACAAGGGACTTCCATTCACCCTCCGTCCATCAGACCAGACCATAACTACGGATGCTTCGGACATAGCCTGATGTGCTCACCTAGAAGGCAGATGCACCCAAGGTCTCTGGGACGCACAAATACTACCCTTGCACATCTACCTAAAGGAACCGATAGCGGTACAAAACTTTCTGGCATCCTTCAAACCCTACCTCAAACCAGGGGTTCTTCTCATAAAAACAGACAACACCACAGTTGTGGTACATCAACAAACAGGGAGGGACTCCGTCTTACCCCCTGTGCAGACTAGCCATGAACCTGTGACTAGCAGCCTCATCCATGGGACTACATATTAAAGCCCAATACCTACCGGGCATCAACAACACCCTGGCAGACCACCAAAACAGAAACCTGGTGGACCCATATGAATGGCAAATCTACAGAGACATTTTTCTACAAATTACCCACACATGGGGGACCCCCCAGGTGGATCTCTTTGCCTCTCATCTAAATCACCAAGTACAGAAATTCTGTACCAGGGAGTACCATCACCTAGCATAGAAGGTCGATGTCCTGACCTTCCCTTGGAATACTCTCTTTGTGTATGCATTCCCACCTCTACCTCTCATTCCAAAAGTATTAATCAAGATAAGGGAGGAAAAACCAAGAGCAATATTCATTGCCCCAGATTGGCCCAGACAGCATTGGCCACCAGCCCCCTTGGCAGCTACCTCTGATACCTCACCTGCTATCCCAGAGGGGCGGAACAATGCTGCACGCAGACCTTCAGACACTCAAGTTCTCAGGATGGCTTATTCTACCAAAACCAACAAGGAATCTGTGCTAAGCAAGCAAGTCCTTGACATCTTCACAGAAGCCAGAAGGCCCAGCACCAGAAAATCTTACTCTGGAAAATGGAAAAGATTATGCTCCTGACACCACTCCAAGGGGGCAGACATTCCTCTTATTCTTGATTATCTTGCTGAGCTTCTTAATAAGGGTTTCTCCTTCTCCTCCATAAAGATCCACGCCTCTGCCATCTCGGCACACTTTGATACAGAACAGCCATAGTTCTCCCACCCTCTTATCAAACAATTCCTTAGAGGGGCCTCTAATATCAGGCCTCCCAGAAGACAGCCCACCCCAGCCTAGGACCTGAACTATGTTTTAGAAAAGCTTACTCTGCCTCCCTTTGAGCCTGCAGCATCCTCAGAACTAAAGTACTTGTCGTGGAAGACTGCCTTTCTCCTGGCTATTACTTCAGCCAGGAGAGTGTCAGACTTTCAAGCCTTAATGGCCATTGAGCCATTTTTCATTTTCCATGCAGAGAGGGTTTCCCTGAGAACCAATCCCGCCTTCATGCTAAAGGTGGTTTTGGATGTTACCCTCAAGCAGGCCATCCACCTGCCCACCTTCTTCCCTAACCCTCAGAACAAGGGAGAAAGGATACTGCATTCTTTGGATGCACAGGCAATTCAGATTTTATCTGGATTGTACAAAGACATTCAGGAAAAGTGACCAGCTCTTGGTCAGCTTTAAAACAGGGGCACAGGGGAAACCAATATCCAAACAGACCATTTCCAAATGGATAGCACACTGCATCCAATTTTGCTACTCCTTGCATGGAAAACCACTCCCGAGGACCATCGGAACCCATTTCACGAGGGCAGCCTCTACTTCCACAGCAATCCATATACGGGTACATACCAAGGACATCCTGGAAGCTGCCACATGTACTTCAGTCCACACCTTCACCAAACATTACCATCTGAACCTATTCTCAAAAGCTAGGGCTGGGTTTGCCTCTGCAGTTCTGCAGGGCATGCTGACCCAATTTTAAGTTTCTGTTAACCTTCCACCTTTCTCCACAGCTTTGGGAATCTTCCCGATGGTTAGGACTGCAGCAGTGAAACACAAAGTACATAATACAGTTGTGTGCACTTACCATAAATCTAGATGTTCAAGTGTATTCACTGCTGCAGTCATGCTTTCCCTCCATCCTTCCCCCTGATATCTTCTTTCCTTACAGAGACGGATATTTCTGTGGGGGTCTGTGACCCCAGGACTACTAATGATTATTAACATTGGACTACTTTGATTGGTTAAGGCAAGACAAAATGAGGTAGTGGCATTGCCTGCTCTCCTTTATAGCTCGAACAACCTGACGTCACCCAGTAAGCGACAGCAGCCGACGCACAAAACCTTGACCCTGGTATTCGGACCGACTGAGGGCTACCACAACATGGATAACCCAGTGGTTAGGACTACAGCAGTGAATACACTCGAACATCTACATTTATGGTAAGTGTACACAACTGTACTTTTTCCCTAACTATGAGAATAAAGCAGAGTACATGTTGCACCAATTGGATGTACATAGGTAATTACGTTTCTACTTACATAGGACAAAGGACTTCAGAAAGTCTGACCAATTATTTGTATCCTTTTCAGACATTTTGAAAGGTGCTCTGGTGTCTGAAGTCACACTTTCAAAGTGGTTATCAGATTGTATAATGTTTGCTTACAAATCACAAAACAAAGAAGTTTCCCATAAAGTAAAAGGACATTCGACAAGAGCCATTGCAACCTCTTCCTCCTTTCGGGCGAGACTACCTATTGATACCATTTGTGCTGCGGCAACATGGGCAAGATCACATACCTTTATCACTCATTGCAAAGTCAATTTGGCCTCCAGGAACAGGGCCTCCTTTGGGTCCACTGTTCTGAACAATATTCTATTTTGAGCCACCCAAGGAAAGATGGTGCTAGGGATGCTGTCCCAGCCTGCTAAGAATGAAGGCGAGATGGGACAACAACACATAAAAAAGTTGTGTACTCACCATAATGTTCCATGTGTGTTGTCCCTCTCACCTTCATTCTTACATCCCACCCTCCTTTCCTCAGCAATGGGCTCCTGGAAGACCAAGCCGATACAATTGCCTATTAATGTTCTCTGATCTTCTTGATTGCTCTATAAGGTAATCAGTGGTTTGACTTAGTATTTTCTTTTTATCTGCAAACAAGATCTGGGAAGCTCTCCTAGTGCGTGATGGGAGAGAGTTTTAGTTACGAGCTAGTGGAAAACCTCGAGCTTATGTATAAGGCCGAGTTGGAACCGAGGATCAGTTCCGACCCCAACCTGCTAAGAATGAAGGCGAGATGGAGAACACACATGGAATGTTATGGTGAGTACATAACTTCTTTTTTTGATAAAGGGGAAGTTCTTCTGCACCAGCTATATGGGGAATACTGCCGCCCCCAGGCACCCTGCTTCTTAATATGTACAAATGATGAAATCTCACAACCACAGAGAAAGGGAAATGGTCCCATTTTTGTATATAGTATTATTCCCCCCAGAATCAGTGATTGCACATTCTAGTTCATAGGTACTTATAAGGCTATTAATCTCTGAAGATTATAAAAAACCTTGCCTTAACTGGTCAGACTTCAGACAACAGCTCAAGGAACACCTCTTCACCCCAAAAAAGTGCAGTTGCACTCAACTCGGGTCACATTACATGAACCTTGCAGCTCTCTCATACCCCTTAATCCCAAACTCATCCTTCCTTATACTAGCTTGTCATCCCCTCACTCACTGCCTCTCATTCATACGATCTCCACTTCACATCTCTCACACTTCCTCTAATTTCTACTCCTCTTCCCTCTGCATGCCATTTCTCTTTCTTCATCCTGTAGTATCCTTTTTATGCCATTATTCTCACTTCGTCAATGGGTCTATATTATATTATCGAAAATTTAATTCAGCAAACGCTCACGAGTAAAAATGCTGGAAATCGAACTTCTTATTGTAGGGGGCTATGCCCCCCACACCCTCGCTAACTATATTTTTCAGCTCCCAGATCACAATACAGTGAGGAAAGGGCAAATATCCCACTCCTCACTATACCACGACCCCACAAACACCCTTTCGATTTCCAGCATTTTCGCTCTTGTGAGCATTCGCTGAATTAAACTTTCGATAATATAATATAGACCCCCCCCTTGAACACGTCACTCCTCCTCCTCCTGGACATTATTCTACATGTATTGTTCACACAAATTCCATTTATTTCTATTCAGTTTGCTTCTTTCCTTTTCTAAAGTTACCTGTTTCAGTTTTTTTTTTCGTCTGTTTTACAGCATTCAATACTTCAAATATCGTTGGTTTAGATTTTAATTTCCATTTTCTAGTGATTGCATTTTTGGCGGCTGACAGAATAAAACGTAACAAGGTCTTACTATGTCTAGGCAATTCAGATCCTGTGCCACAGCTCAAAAGGATCATTTCCTTAGTTACAGCCATTTGCTCCCCCAGTATTTCTTACAGCGATAATTGTAGGGAATGTTTAAAATATACCAACTTATTACATTCCCAAAAAACATGTGCCCAGTTAACTCTTTCTTTTCTTCTCATCTTCCAGCATAAAAATACCGGTGCAAATACTTCCAAGTAAAAATCCTAAGCCTTCTGGAATTTGTTGCATACTTGGGAGCCATATATATGTCCTCCCATTGTCCCCTTGTAAATTGTTTTGCAGTCTCTTCCCAATCTTTTCTAACCTCATCTGATTGAGTCTTACAGTTATCATGCAGTATTTTATTTGTCCTACTAATTATCCCTTTTTAACAGCAACTTCTGTTCTTGCTTTGACTAAAAACTCTACCAGTGCAGGCCTTTCACTTAGTAGGCCTTTGATTGTTTTTCTTTTTTTAGTGATAAAGCATTGCAGTCATTCCATTTGTGCCAGGTGTTTGTACAGGTGCAGATCAAAAGGTGCATTATGTTCAGTGATAGGCCTAGTGAGAACTAAATACAGTGGAGTGATTACACTCCTGGACCTGGATGCCATACCTTTAGCTGTAAGCTGTAGAATGAAAAAGGGACTTCCTTATAATAGAGGATACGTGGTGATCAAAGGACAGTTCATTGTTGAAACAGGTTGGTCTACTGTTATAAGTTTATACCAAACAGGACAGTTGATGAGAAAAAATAAATGATTAACTACCTCTCACCAAGTTGCCCCAAAATAAAATGGACTGTTCTCCTCTATATTATTCCTCACAGTCCAGCGCCCAGTGTGCTTACATAATCAAACACATTTTCATCATGTTCCTTTTTTGGTAAACGAATGGTAGTATCCTCTGAATAGCAAACCTCAGTAGATAATTGCTTTATAATAGCCCACCTGCAGTCATATTTTTTAAACTGTTCACCCTCCTAACGGTTTTTCTTTTTCTTAGTCTTGAACTTGTGCTACTCACACTTCCATCAGTAATATCATTACTGATGTCCTCCTTCGCCTTATCTTCTACACTTAGTAAATTAGATTCAGTCCCTGCTTGTTTCATGCACATTTGCATTGATTTTTAATGCTGAACCACAGAATATCCCAGTGTAATCCTTCGTTTTCTTTTTCAAGCCATTCTGTTTTCTTGTGTTAATTTATCCTGTCTTCTCCATCCATAAGCTACCCAAATGGTTATCAGCCCCATATATTGTGCAGTACCAATTGCAGTTTTTTGTCATTGCTCTACTCTCCACATTCTTAATACTACAATTGTAAATATTTTCTTAGTAAGTGTCCCACATCCACACACATAAACGCACATGCACATACACAGACAAACACACGCACGCCCCGCGTGCTGTGTTCTGCTTGCCTAACATATCATAATAGATATCTGTTATTAGTAACCATTACTCAGTTAGCTAGATCACCTAAGTGGACATTTTAATGAGTAATTTATTATTACAGTTCTATTTTCCAGTCTGTAAACTAGTGTCATTCAAAGTCTTAGATAAATGAGACCCAGTACCACAAAAGTGCTTCAGTCTAGTTTCATTTTGCTCCTTTCCTAAGAAAGTATTTCTCACCAAAATCTCTTTTTCTTGTTCTTTCCCAAATAGTAAAATGCAAAAGATCTCCAAGAGAAAATGTCTTTTTTTCATTTTCTTCACATACTTGAGTAAAAGTCATTTCAGTTTCAATAGCATTATTACGCACAGTTTCTTATCCAAAGTGTATAATTACTGTTGTGTCTTTTACACTCATGAAATCCTCACAATATTCTGCTAAAGCAATTATGTGTACAGCTTGATTCTTTTCTGCTTCCAAAAGTGGAATTTTATCTGAAATATGTATACTGTAGTATCTGTCTGCGACCCTTGGCTTTTCAGGAGTTGGAAAAAGTATTCTCTGTTCAAAGAGTGCTGGTCCCTTCAACAGCAGCTACAGCCAGTGCTCCTCCTTTGGATCGAGGCCTTGGATCAACCATTCCTGCCCAGGGTTAACATGTCTCAAAGTTCCATCTGAGCTGGTCCCTTCCTCTTCCAGCTCTTCTCCTGAATATCCCATGGAGGATATTCCATGGAAGAGGACATGCAAAAGGAGGAATGTGGACTCCCCTATGAAGTCTCTCACTGAGATGCAGATTATGATGATGGCGAGGAGTCGCTCAGGTCACCACTCGACAGTGTCTCCTTCACAGACATTCTGGAGATTTTGAAGGTAAAGAGTGGCTGGACCGCCAAAACCTCCTCTCTGGAGAAATCTGTATTCCTGAAGGCCTTTGGGATGGGCCGTCTACATCTTGAGTGGTGTTCCAGGCTGACGCTGTCATTGATCTGGTCACCAGCCGGGCATGGAAGGAGCCGGACATGATAGAGCCAGTTCCTAAGGGCCCTGATAAAATACTTTCACCCCCTGAGGCTCGCGCCTTCTGGAGCAAAGGTATTTCCATTGACGCTGTGTTGGTGGTGGCCACTACCAAGAAGGAGCTCACCCAGCAGAGCTCCACTGTCCATCTGCCGAACAGGGAGTCCCGAGAGATGGACAGGTTCGGGAAGCACACTTTTGCCTTAGCGACTTTTTTACTGAGGGCAATCAGTTACATGGCACGTTTTACTTGCCTTCAGAGAGACTTGATCAAGGAGCTCTCTGATTCTCTGATGGAGTCTATGTGTAAGTGGGGGGGGGGGGGGTTTACCAAAATTTCCCCTAAGCTTGTCACTCTGACTTCTGTTGCCAACTCCTTCATGAGGCTTATTTCACACTCACTGGAGGGTTCTTTTAGGGTAGCTGACACCGGCATCACGATGCGCCGTCATGCTTGGATGCAGCTGTGTGATTTTTGCGAAGCCCTTTAAGGTGTTGTTTGTCAACTCCCCCTTTGATGGTGCCTCGTTGTTCGAGCCATCTGTTAAGGACATCCTGACCTGCTGTGTGCAAGAGGGCAAAACCTTGTCTGCCATAAGAATCAATTTTTCTGTCCCCTAACAAACCTGCTGTAGGAATCAAAGGGGTGCTAAGAAAACTTGGATGTTCATCGTGTTTCACTGTTGCAGTCATTACACTTGGGTTATCCTGCTGGCAGGCTACCTGCAGTCAGCCTGAATTCCAAAGTCCTGGTCCGGCGTCGGTTGCTGTCGCCTCTTCCCTGACGTCAGTGCGCCAGGGGTATATAAGATGCAGCTGACACCATTTTCTTCAGTCTTTCTTGCCGTGTGGTGCCCGAAGCAAAAGCAGTTCGCAAGTGCCAGTCGGCCGACTCCTGAAATTTTCAAAATTGAATTTCAGATCTGAAGTCTTCAGTAAAGCTAAGTACCCCGTTGGGGAAATTTTTTTCTTGCTCCAGACCGATGTCAGAAAAAGTTAACAATTGTATTTCTTGTGGGAAGCAGATACCTCATAAGGATTTTCATTCTTATTGTATTCCTTGCCTAGGCCCTGACCACAACGTTGCTAGTTGTTGGTTTTGTGCTAGATTTAACCAACACACTATTAAGCGTCAGTACGATTTTGCATTTCATTACTTTGGCCGAAGGTTTAACTATATAATGCCGTTGGAATAGCCGACAACCGGAGTTCATAAAAAGCGCAAGGAAAAAGAAAAGGACAGGCATCCGAGGTCCAAAATCGACGACGAAACCTCTTCTAGGCCAGCAGCCGGTTCACCGGTTCTCAATGAGGCGCTTTCGCAGCCCCTGACACTCGCTACCTCAGAGCCACAGGCCGCCTCTGACTCCCACGTGGAGACAACTAGGCCTCTGGATACTCAAGGTATTGGGCCTTCGGAAACTAATCCCTCAGATAGGTCTAGAGCCGCTGAGCAGGCATCGGCTTCTGAGGGTGTTTTCAGACCTACACAGCTTTATATCAAGCCAACTTCAGCATCCAAGACAAAGACTAAAACAGCTTTAAAGACAAGGAAACAAGTACAGCATTCTCCAGGGCAGACTTCCATGCCTAAGAAACAGATGCTCAAAATGGCCGAAGACCTAATTACTTTGATCAGGGGTTCCCATCCCCCTCCTGATAAGAGGCCTAGGCAAGACACTGAATATGATTCCTGTGATCAGGTTTCCATTTCCTCTGACTCCTCTTCAGAACAGGGATACTCTCTTCCTCCCTATGAGGATTCTGATGCTGAAGAATCTATTCCTTCAGCTTCTCCTCCTGAGGATTATTCCTTTGGGGAAACCCTGCATACCATGAGGGAGCATTTCCACTGGGAGAGCCAAGATTACTTAGAATTTAAGAAAAGGCACAGAGACTTTCTTCTGCTACCTCAGCACAGACCTCTTGCTGTTCCACCTGTTCTAGACATTGTAGATGATGTATTTTCAGAGTCCGGACTGTCTCCTGACTCTTTACCGCCTGCACTTGTTAAGCCAGACAGATACTACAGGGTTCCAGATTCTCATAAATTTCTATATAAAAACCCTGCTGCTGACCCAGAAACTATATCTCAGGGTCCTAAAGGGGTCAAGGCCTCCACTGCAAAAAACCCTGTCCCCTCAGATAGGGATTCAAGGGCACTGGACAGATGGGGGAAAAAGTTTACACTTCTGCTACCTTGGCTGTAAGGGCTTTAAATTGTCAGTTTCATATGCTTAAATATCAGCAATACTTAATGTCACTGCTAAAACAGAAAATGTTGACAAATTCTGAATGTTCTGAGAAAAAGGAAATACAGGATTTATTGCATGCAGCTGAACAAGTAGAAAAGCATACTTTGCAATGTGGTTTTGATTCACTGGAGGCCTCTTGCAGGGCCACTGTTACAGGTTCTGTCATTAGAAGGCATGCTTGGTTAAAGGAACAGAATCTGCCTGATCATGTTAAAGCAAAATTATTGGATGCTGCATTACAGCATGATATTTTGTTTGGTGTTAAGGCAGAAGAGGTGTTGAAGAAAAGGGAGGATAAAGCTAAATCTATGCAGACAGTAAAGGATTTCTTACAGGTACAGCCACCCAGATTTAGCAGGAACTGGCCTTCTAAGAATTGGTCCTTTCCAGTGTCAGACAGGCCACAAAGAGGCAGATACAGATGCCCTAGAGGCAGACAACAGCCCCAGGGCTCATACAGGCCCAAACAATGGGGTGCTTCTACCTCCAAAAGCGGAGAAGACAAATCACAGCCATATAGAAAACAGTCCCAATGACTCCCCTCTACCAATGCCAAGCACTTATCTTTTAGCAGCACCCTTAGGGGGAAAGCTAGCACTTTTTTCACAAAATTGGCACATGATCACTCAGGACAAATGGGTCTTAAATATAGCCTCTCAGGGCTACAGGTTCCACTTTCACACCCTTCCAAAGGCAAAAGGTATGCCAGACCTGCCACACAATCAGTGGGCAGAGGCACAAAAACAAGTTTCATCTCTCATGGACATGAGGGCTATTCAGCCAGTACCACAACAAGAGCAGGGACAAGGATTTTACTCAAGACTTTTCTTAGTATCAAAAAAGGACAAAGCCTGGAGACCAATTCTGGACCTGTCTATTCTAAATACTTTTCTGGACATTCCAAAATTCAAAATGTTGACTCTGCAGCAGCTTCTGCCCATGCTGGGCACGAAGGCTTGGCTTGTTACTTTGTACCTCAAAGAGGCATACCTGCATGTCCAAATCAGACAATCTTGCAGAAGATATCTCAGATTCATAGCTGGCTCAATGCACTACCAATTATCTGCACTGCCCTTTGGCTTATCTACTGCGCCCAGGGTCTTCACAAAATGCCTGGCACAAGTAATTGCATTTTGCAGACAAAGAGGAATTTAACTATATCCCTACTTGGACGACTGCCTTATTCAAGCAGAGACCAAAGACATTCTACTAAAGCATCTGGCGTTTGTAAAAAGATTACTAATTTGCATAGGGTACACAGTAAACGAAAAGAAATCAAAACTAGTACCCTCTCAAGAGATAATATTCCTAGGTGCAAGCTTAAATACAACTGCCCAGATGGCTTATCTCACGCCAGACAAACAAAGGCAACTGACTTCTTACTTCGAAAGCATGGCAACAAAGACCCAGTTATCTGCAAGAAAAATTCTGCAGGCTCTGGGCTATATGGCATCCTGTATTCTGTTAATTCCATATGCAAGACTGCATATGAGGAAGCTACAATGTTATCTAGAAAGTGTTTGGACTCAACATTGCCACAGCCTGGAATCATTAATTTCACTCATTCCCTGCCTGCAACAGGAGTTTCGATGGTGGGCACAGGCATGTCACCACAACAAGGGACAGCCATTCACTTTACCCACAGCCAGGCAAACACTAACAACAGATGCATCAGATTATGCCTGGGGGGGCCCACATGGCAGGAAAATGTATCCAGGGCACATGTCCCGCAAGCCAAAGGCATCTTCACATCAATCAAAAAGAGATGCTAGCTGTACAAAATGCCCTGACAGTCTTCAAGGACCTACTTCATCCAGGACAACTGCTGAAAAGACGGACAATACTACAGTCATGTGGTACATAAACAAGCAGGGAGGCACACATTCTTACCCCCTCTGCAGACAAGCCATGATTTTGTGGAACACAGCATTGACTTACCAAGTACACCTGCTAGTACAATTCCTGCCAGGAAAAACAAATGCTCTGGCAGACGAACTAAGCAGAAACCTCATGGATCCTCACGAGTGGAAACTAAATCCACAAATCTTCAACATGATAACAAGGAAATGGGGATGCCCAGACATAGATCTATTTGCCTCCCCTCACAACTGCCAACTACAGAGATTCTGCACAAGGACTTATCACAAACAAGCATGGAAAGTGGATGCTTTGTCATTCAGCTGGAACAGCCTTACAGTATATGCCTTTCCTCCACTGCATCTCCTCCCCAAGGTAATCCTAAAGGTCAGACAAGAGAAGCCACAAATGATACTGATTGCCCTGGATTGGCCACGCCAGCACTGGTACCCAATCCTAAGGAGCTTGTCTCAAGGCCCAGCCTGGACATTGCCTCAAATTCCTCATTTACTGACCCAACAAAACAATCAGATCCTGCACAGCCAACTCAGAACCCTAAATCTGGCTGCATGGCGGATAATGTAACCATTCAGAATACACCTCTCTCTAAAGCGGTTATGGATGTTATTTTGGAGGCCAGGAGGCCCAGCACCAGAAAATCTTATGCAGAAAAATGGAAGAGATTCTGTGCTTGGAATCAGGCACAAGGAATTGACACGCTTGTACCAAATATTCCTCAGATTTTACAATACCTAACTGTGATGCTGGACAAAGGCCTATCCTTCTCATCAATTAAGATCCATGCCTCTGCCATTTCAGCTCATTACAATATGGACTCACCTATTTTTTCACATCCACTGCTTAGGCTGTACCTCAGAGGGGCCAAAAACATAAGACCTCCAAGGAGAGCACCAATACCTGCATGGGACCACAATTTTGTCTTGGAAAAACTCACACTGTCTCCTTTTGAGCCAGCCAATACAGCTGAGATAAAATTCTTATCATGGAAAACAGCTGTGCTCCTAGCAGTAACTTCAAAAAGAGTCTCAGAGTTACAGGTATTAATGGCTGTGGAACCTTTTATTATCTTCCATCCAGACAGGGTTTCTCTAAGGACAAACCCAACATTTATGCCTAAGGTAGTGTCCAGTGTGGCTCTTAACCAAACCATTCATTTGCCTACTTTTTTATACAAACCCACAGAATAAAGGGGGGAGACTTCTGCATTCTTTGGACATACACAGACAGCTACGCTTCTACTTGGACAAAACTAAAGCTTTCAGAAAGACTGAGCAACTTTTAGTGGCATATGCTGCTGGATCACAAGGAAAGGCTATCTCAAAGCAGACTATTTCAAAATGGATAGGACACTGCATTTGTTTCTGCTATTCACAACATGGCAAATCAGTGCCTAAGGGCATTAGACCACATTCGAACAGGGCAGCAGCCACCTCAGCAGCCTTCTTCAGAGGAGTACCAACCAAGGATATTTTGGAGACTGCAACTTGGACTTCAGTGCACACTTTTACTAAGCACTACCACTTACCTCTTTACTCTAAATCCAGAGCAGGCTTTACCACTGCAGTTCTGCAGGGCCTTATAGCCACTCCTAATTCTGTTTAGACCCAGCCACCCAACCTCAGCTTTGGGATTCAACCCAAGTGTAATGACTGAAACAGTGAAACACGATGAACATAGTACAGTTGTGTACCTACCATAAATGTAGATGTCCGAGTGTATTCACTGTTGCAGTCCAGGTTACCCACCTGCCATCCCCCTGTCTTTGCTGGGACTTAGCTGTACTTCTCTATTCTATACAACCTATGTGGTGTATTTGCTTGTAGATGAAGGTAATGTTTATTTTACTGCATGCTTTTTATAAGCAATGTTTTTAGCCTACCCTTTTGGGGGCACCTGACATCTGGGGCAAGAAAAACTGAAGAAAATGGCGTCGGCTGCATCTTATATACCCCTGGCGTACTGACGTCAGGGAAGATGCTACAGCAACCGACACTGGACCAGGACTTTGGAATTCAGGCCAACTGCGGGTAGCCTGCCAGCAAGATAACCCAAGTGTAATGACTGTAACAGTGAATACACTCGAACATCTACATTTATGGTAGGTACACAACTGTACTTTTTGCAAATCTCAAGGTTCCTTGGCTGACCAAAGCAGAAAGTTCTACTCCAGAAGCAGATGAGGAGCCTGTAATGGGAGATGCTGCCCTAAAGGCAGAGGGGCTCACAGAACCAGGGCTCTAGGGAATCCTTTACTAACAAGCCCCTTCAATGTTCCTGAAGTGCTGCCCAACTGTCCTACTCTGGAGGCAGTCGGAGGTCGTTTTATTTATTTATTTATTTTAATTCAAATATTTTATTAAATTTTCCATGAAAAGTAAAAGACAACAAATGACACAGTGTTCTCATTCTGAGACAACTATTTACAACATATACATAGGCCTGAAGCAAAACTGCAGATCACAGTTAAAATACACAAGTTCTTTAGTATAAGTATCAATTCAGAAAGAGTTATGGTCCATTTGTAAAGTCTCAATAAGTGCTAAAACTCTTGTCCAAATATTATTAATAAACGTCTTTGGATAGATTCTAAGTTCTTTGGTCTTAGTTTCTTTGATTGCCAGGTCTTTCACTGAAGACAAGAAATCCTCAACAGTGGGTGGGCAGCTAGGTTTCCATCTTCTGGTAATGCATTTTCTGGCAATAGCAAGTACTGTCCATAGTAAATACAGGGGTTGTTTTTCTCTACACACAAGCGCCTGGGCCCAAATCACATCAAATGCTTGGGTGATAAAAATCATATCCAGAGGTTACTACATTCCCTTTTCCCTTCCTCCCCCAGAGGTACTGAAACCACTCCCCAATGTTCCACCCATTCAGAGGGAGTTGGCAGCATCCGAAATTGCTGCATTGCTGCAGAAGAGAGTCATCCAAAAGGTCCAGACTAATCAGAAAATGTCTGGAACTTTCTCCTGTTTCTTTTTGCTGCCAAAAAAGACAGGGGACCTGTGGTTCATTCTGGACCTAAGCAATCTCAACTTCTTCATGCGGAAGACCAAGTTCCAGATGGTGATGGTACAGTCCATACTCCTGTTACTGAGGAAGGATGATTGGATGTGCTTGGTGGACTTGAAGGATGCGTACTATCACATAAAAATAGACAAGTGCTCTAGGACTCATCTGCGCTTCCATCTGGGAGCCAATCATTTCCATTTTCAAGCCCTGCCATTTGGTCTCACCACAGCTCCCCGGGAGTTCACCAAGTGTATGACAAGAGATCACAACTCATCTACAACTGTAAGGGTTTCAGGTATTCCCATATCTGGATGATTGGCTCCTGACCACCCCCACTCAGAGTCAACTTTATCAAGTCAGGGATTATCTGTACCAGTTATCCCATTCTATAGGCTTAACTATAAATGTTGACAAGTCACAAGCTGTGCTGGTTCATAGCTTTAGTTATAAATCCTGCCATTTGATTATTTTTGTTACTGATACTTTTTTGGAGCATTTCTTCTCGTGACTCCACTAAAACAGGGCTACTTGCCTAGTCGGACTAACCCAGTTAACAAATGTCAAATAAATAAATAAATAACATAATAAAAATAAAGAATAGAACGGGTATTTAATGATAAAACTGAAGATGATAACCTTGAGGGGAAGTACTGTGTGCGGACCCTGAGTCGTTATCAACCAGAAGTGAAAAAATGGACTCCACTATGGTTTTAGGACAACCACGAAATGTGTTATAGGGCAAATGGCACAGGCATGCCTGGATTAACATAACTATAGAGAAATGGTACCAGGTGGCACGTAAATGGGGTGGGGGATCTGCCAGCCATTGCTAGCAAGACAAGCTTGTGGCTGGAAACAGTGGTCTTGTGGTTAAAAGGCGACCACATAGGAAACAAAGCCACAAATATACCTGGATCTGTCCGAAGTGAAACTGACGAAAGTCGAGCTAAACACTAATTTACCCCTTACAGTGACACAGCAGGATGAAAAAACAAACAAAAAATTGTTGTGAGAAACAAAACCAACTCAATCAAATTAAACAAATACAAGTGCAAGAATGCATTGAGTTAAAAAGAAACATAGATACGTAGACCAGACTGTTGTCATTAAAGAACAGAAGAGAGGAAAAAATCAGTGGAATTCCCCGTGGTCCAGTTTTCGAAGGTTGAGGATGGGCATCGGTGATTCTATGGTGTTTAGACTGAGGGGGCTTTCTGCCCATTAATTTGATCTGCCAGCTTTCTTTCTTTCTTTTCCAGAAGATCATTGCTGCCATTCAGTGGAATATTGGCATCTGGTTCAGAATGTGAAAAACAAACCTATTATGCCCATATGGATTCTGGCATGGATTGCCAGTGAGTTGGAGTGATTAAGGTACCATAGATCATTTTGTCCCAAAACAAAGGTCCAGCATGGTGAGCACTGTCATCAACCTCAGCTGTTTATCAGGGAACTGCAGCTGAAACTCCACTTTCGCAACAACAGCAGGGACGACTTGGAGATGACAACTGTCACAAGAACTGTGTCCTGGAGAAGACTTAGCAACTTCTGCCCTCCTCACAACCCAGTCATTACAGCCTTTCAGGAAATGTGTGAAGCTGACATCAGTAAACTGATAAAAAAGGAAAAAAAAAAAGAAAAGAAAAGAATCTACTACATCAGCAAAGAGGAGTTCAAGCCCCTCAAGGCCTTAAGTAATGATAACAAATGCAAGGTGATGAAGGTGGACAAGGGAGGGGGGTATACTAGTTATGGTCACCTCCTCCTACAACAAGAAAATTAAAGATCTCCTCAAAGACAACAGATTCTGTATGACCACAGAGCTGGGCCATGGCAAATCCGCATATGAGGACATATTCACAGAGATCAGCAACCTACATGAAGTGGGGCTCATTAGTGAAAAACTTATGGATTTCCTCACGATCGCCCATCCACAATTACCTCAATTTTTTGGTATCCTCAAGCCTCCCAAGAATTTCCTTGACCCTCTGTATAAACTGGTTGTAGCGAACGGTGGATCTATCACCGAACCCATTGCTAGCTACCTGGATTATAATATTAAACCTCTGGCTGAGAACAACCCTTCTTTTATTTTGGACTCTATGGACTTTTTGCAGAAAATCAAGGACATTCCCATCAGCAATTAATCCTTTGATGTGGAGGCATTGTACACGGTCCTACCAGACCAATATTGCATTGATGCTGTCATTGACAGGGTCTGTGTGGCACTACATGGGCAAATTGAAGTACTTGGCCACTTGCTTTCCATCCTTTTGGGCAACAACTTTTTCAGATTCAATGACATCATTTACAAGCAGGCCAATGGAGTCGCTATGGGAGTGGCAGTAGCTGACAGCTG
This sequence comes from Protopterus annectens, assembly GCF_019279795.1. Taxonomy (NCBI): domain Eukaryota; kingdom Metazoa; phylum Chordata; order Ceratodontiformes; family Protopteridae; genus Protopterus; species Protopterus annectens. Next base: position 1,378,648,189 of record NC_056732.1, read on the forward strand.
AGCCAGTACCACCCTAGGTAAATGGGAAGCCAAATTTGTCTATTACTCCCACTTTTTCTAACATATGGGATGCTATCTGAGGTTTATAGATGATGTTTTCATTGTCTGGAATAGAAGCCAAGAACTTCTCAACAATTTTCTTAAGCACATCAGTGAATCTGCAGACTTTTTACGCTTCACTTCAAAACAGAGCCCAGACAAAGTGGAATTCCTGGATCTCTGTATCAGCAAAACCCAGAACAGCAAAGGACTCACAGACATTTTTTGTAATCCCACCAAGGTCAACATCATACTTAATTTCAAGAGCACGCATCCATATAGGCTTAAATGAAATGTAGTCAAATCATAGGGTCTTAGAATCTCCTGGGTATCAAAGAAGCTCAAGAACTTCACAAGGAATATTCATGACTTAGAGAGGGATGTTTTAGCCAGAGGATATAGCAACAGGCTGCTCAATCAGGTCCTAACACCCATTATTTGACAAAGGAATGAAGGTTTCTTTAGGACACTCGCCATTGAGAGAGACATCCGCAGATTCAGCACCATTTCCAATAACAAGAAGTGGGAACTCAACATGATATTCAGTTATTCCCTGGGATTATCAATAGATTAAAAATGTCATCATTGACAACTGGACAATTACTATGGCCAACAGAAGCTTTGGCCAGATCTCCACACCTAGACCCAGCTTTACCCCGAGGAGAGGGCAAAGCATCAGGGACTACCTTCAGAAAATTGGATCCAAAACAACATCAGGTGGAGGGACTTTTCCTTACAGCAACCCCCCTGTGCACCTACTGCCAATACGTGAGCAGTAAGGTCAGGTTCTTTTGTCCTACCATCTGTAAGTACTTTCCCTCCTTTATTATTAGCAGCTGTAACACTGAGGGGGTTGTTTATAGAGCACAGTGTCTAAAATACCAAGCTTTTTATTTGGGAAAGAATAATAAATTAAAAAACAAAAGGGCAAAGTACTGTCATGATCTATAGTACCTTAATTGCTCCAACATACTGGCAATCCACTCCAGAATCCATATGAGGCATAATAAGTTTTTCACATTTTGGACCAGATCCCGGACATTTCACTGAATGGCAGCAGGAATGACCATCTGGAAAAGAAAGAACTCAGTTGGCAGATCAAATTAATGGTTATAAAAGCCCACTGTCTAAACACCATGGACTCAGTGATGTCTGTCCTCAACCTTAAAAAACTGCACCACAGGAAATTCCGCTGATTTTTTTTCCCTTTTCTGTTCTTTAAAGACAGCATGTCTGGTCTATGTAGCTACGTTTCTTTTTAACTAATTGTATTCTTGTACTTGTATCTGTTTAATTTGATTAGGTTGGTTTTGTTTTGCACAATTTTTAGTTTGTTTTTTTCATCCTGCTGTGTTGCTGTAAGGGGTAAATTGGTGTTTACCTTGACTTTCATCAGTTTCACTTCGGACCTGTCCAGGCATATTTGTAGCTTTGTTTCCTGTGTGGTAGCCTTTTAACCGCAGAGCCACTGGTTCCAGCCCCAAGATCATTCTGCTAGCTATGGCTGGCAGATTCCCCTCACCCCGTTTACTTCCCACCTGGTACCATTCTTCTACAGTTAGGTTAATCCAGTCAAGCCTGTGCCATTTCATTTACCCTTTAACACATTTCGGGGTCATCTTAAAACCATCGTTGAGTACCTTTATTCACTTTGGGTTGATAACCACTCGGGGTCCGCACATAGTACACCCCCTCAAAGTTATCATGTTCAGTTTTGTTGTTAAATACCAGTCCTTTTCTTTATTTTTATTTTTATTATATTATCTTCATTTCCAGTGTATATCATGGTTCTGTTCTTACTGCAGCTCGGTCCGTTTTGGGCAATGGCTTTGCTATGCCTTTTTCTTCACAATTTAGATGAACCATTATTTAAAGAAAACACTGCTTTATATGTTAAAACTTGGAAACATTATGGTATTTATAGACAATTCTGACAAAGGGTTCCCAAAAGCACCACACAACTTAGTGATACTCTTTATTGGGTTTTATAACTCATGTAAGGTTTTTAAACTCATTTAAAGCTGAATGTAAAAATGGCTTTGATATTCTATTTTCTATTGGCTGTTTTTACTACGTGTAATATGTAAACCCACCCACATGCACACCAAGGCAGGCCCACCATTACATCATGGTCTTTTCAGTAAAGGTCGACACCCTTGACCCACCCACCTGCAAATGATTGGTTCCCTGTCTTGGAAGCACACACACACCAGTTTCTCAATAAATACAAACTCTTTAACTGTGCTCCTCAGCTCACTAAGTAGTGCTTAATCGCATTACCAGTAAAAGGAATTTTAACTGAGATCAGATATTGAGATTTTCTTTCTTTTTGAGACAACACTGGAAATATATAATTTTTCTTGAGATTTTGCACTTCTTCGGGTCTCCTATGTGGTCAAGCCAGATTTATCAGCCAGGATTGAGTACTGAGAGTTAGTGGAAAAGGACTGAATATATTTTTGATCCCAGTTGGGCCATTTCCCCTGTTGGACTTTATTATTTTTACTTTGGTCTGAGGTGATCACCTTTCCAGTCACTGAGTTTGGGTCTGACCTTTACCCCACAACAGGAGGTTGTTTCCAGAACAGGATTTGCCCAGGACCTTCCACCACCAGGGCAGCCTTTCAAGCAAGTAATTACATATTTTTATTCTTCTCCTCCTAGATCCTTAGGATTTAAGGTCTGTTTTACTCACAGAACTGAGACTTAGCAGAGATGTTTTTCTTTTTAATTCCATATTAAGGAATACAGCAATATTACATTTTAAGCATTAATGTTTTGTACAGTCTGTACTGTTTAATCTTTGTGGCCTAGCATTGTCTCTCTTGTATAGTTTCTAAAGGTTATATGGATGCTCTTGCTGAATCTGTTGACAGCATGTTTCTCATGTACCGTCTGTGTAATTAATCACTCTAGACTTCATTCTCTCATCCAGGCATTACTTTTAATGTTGCTTTTTAACTAGAGAAACATATACCACCTTAGTTCCATCTAACTTTTTACCTTTATGTCTGTTGTTGCACAGGCCTACCTGGCTGAGCCATCTTTTTGTCAACACTAAAATAGTCTCATCACATCCCTTTTCCATATTATGTTAAATAAAATTATCCATATGTGAAGTACCTAAATGAACTTGCATGCCATTCCTTATTTTCTAATATTCCACCCTTGCATACAACATAATACCTGATACCACTGTACTAGCTAATCAACTTTATAAATTAAAACTTAAAAGACAACCCTGATAGATGTGTTTCATTAGAGCAATTTCTTTTCCAAAATACCCATTAGCTGAAGTAGTGGTTATTGTTGCCTCATAAACTGCCCTAATTAAGTAAAAAAAAGTGTACAAAAATCATAACCTTCCAAAATATTCAGCAGTTCAGCATGAACACATGTTCTTAGTAGCTTTAGCATTTATTTATTTAATTACATATGCATGTATGTGTTTATTTTTTGTTTTGTTAAGACATACCGAATTTCAAATTGACCCTAGAGGCAAAACAGGTATACTGTAATGTAGAATATAATCAAATGAAACATTAGATTGTACAAGACAAGGGATAGCTTCTGCCGTATCAGTTATTCTAAACAGGAGTAATTTATTGGGCTTGACTCGGGGTCTTATGCAGACCCTTGACTTTTCTTTTAAGGTGGTTTCTGGTAAAAGAGAAAGGGATTCTTCTTGAAGATGTTCAAAAATTGAAATCTGTAGGGAAATGTGAAGGGACATTATGCAGTGAATTCTCTTTCTCTGAGACTTTTTCCAGAATGAACCATTGTTTTCAGTGGGACAGTACTGAAGTTTCTCAGTCCCATAGAAAATATTATAATTTGCTACAACTGGCATTTCCAGAACTCCCACCCCCACCCCCCATTGCTTTTAACAATGGAACATGTCATTGTCCTAGCCTTTAATTTCCCTGACAGCCAATCTACTGCTGCTAGAAAGCTGAAGGAATGAGCAAAGTACCCCAGTTTTTCATTTTTACGCACTAGTCTCAGATCTGACTCAACAGCTTTAATCAGTCCAGCTGCTGACAAGTGTTTTATTAATTCTAAGCTTTTGTGAAAAAGAATGCTTCTGCAACTTTGATTGTAAGAATTCTAAACTGTCAGGCTCATGTTAAAGTTTATCCTGAGGATGGTTTTGGCTTCAGTTTCCTCTTGTGAGGCAAAGTCTGCTTTCTCTAAAGATCTAGCTTCTTTTGTCTCTCAGGTCACTACTTAATGCTTGAAATGTACTTATGACTTAAGTTGATACTATTTCATGTACTGCTGCCACAGGTACTGTTTTGAGAAGATTTGCATAGCTCTGTTTTCAGAACCTCACATAAGATGTCAAGAATAACATTTTGAATTTTTCCGTGGACAAATATTTCTTTTTTGGACCCTTTGTTGCAGAGGTTATTAAAAAGTCTGATGAGAGAGGTAAGCTGATTTGGGGAATCTCCCAGATTTTTCAGCTCTCCTTCTCTAAATTTTCCAAAGTATTTACTTCTCCCTCATCTAATTGTGGCAAGAAACAAAATAAAACAGTTACAGCAGAATGCTGGTAATCAGACATTTAAAAAGCAATGACCGGGAAGTTCCAAAAAGAAAGTAGGAATCCCAAAGAACAAAAACAAGTCTAAATGACTGTGTCAGGTGCTTTGTATCTCCCTCCCACACTGGCAGTTCCTTATCCCTTCCAGAAAGTCTGAATCTCCATTACTTTCTTTCTTTCTTTGGCAACAGATTGTTTCAGACAAATGGGAGCTAAACATCATCCATCTGTAATACCGATAGCAGTAGAAAGAAATTCCTTCATTTTGGCAGATTCCTCCTCACAGACTTTATCAGCAAAGACATAGGTAACCTTCAAATTCTTGACTTGACCTAATTTGGCTTTGTTAAGGGGAGATCGTGCTTATTAAAGCTGGTGGACGTCTTTGAGAATGTCCTGGATGAAGGCAAAACAGTGTGTACAGCCTATCTTGACTTAGCCAAGGCTTTTGACACAATTCCCCATTCAGGCATCATTCGGAAACTCACCCCACTGGGAATTAACCCATATGTCACTAGATGGGTAGCCAAGTGGCTCACCAAGAGAATGCATGCAGTCAAAGTTAGGGATTCCACCTCTACCAGCAGACTAGTTACCAGTGGTGTACCACAAGGATCTGTGCTGGGCCCCCTACTGTTTGGAATCCATTTCTCAGAAGTCCAGAAGAAAATAGATGGTCTGTTACCGAGTTTGCCAATGACTACAAATTGAGTCCAATCACTGAGTCCTCCATCGATGCTGACATACTACAGAAAGGGCTTACACAGACAAATGATTGGTGCTAAAGCCATGGACTTAAACTAAGTGCAAAAAAAGTGTTAGCATCCCTTTTGGCAAAGGGGAAGTCCATGCAAATTACGATATTAACAGTACCCCCCTTAGCTCAAACCCTGTGGTGAGAGATTTGGGAACACAGGTTGATAGCAACATTAGTTTTGATCACCATGTGTCCACGGTGGTAAGGAAGGCCTTCTATATTGCACATCTTATAAGTAAAGGCATTGCTTCCTAAGCTAAGGATGGTATAACTCCCATGTACTCATTCCTTATCAGACCACTAATAGAGTATAGTGCTTCCTTCTCTATGTACCTGACCAGACACCTGCAGCAGCTGGAGAAACCTCAGAGCTTTCTCACCAAGAAAATTCAGGGCCTTCAACACATGACCTACGTGGACAGATTGAAGGCCCTGTCACTGTACTCTCTATCTTATAGGCTGCTGAGAGGTGACTTGTGCCTGGCCTACAAAGCAGTCTCAGACCCTGCCCTAATGGAAATGCTGCACATCCACAAGTCAAATGGGACTCACTTTCTTTAAGGATCTTAACTTAGCCTGCAACATTAACAGGACATGCTGGAGAGACAGATATGTCTCTTGGAGATTGCCACTCCTCTGGAACAGACTCCCCATAAAACACAGCTCCTCAATGACCCTATTTAAGTGTAACTTAGACAACTGGATGGGAAATCATAAATTTAGCCTGGGGGGGGGGGTGTCACCTATGTCCCTCTTGGATAAGGGTAGTCAGTGATGATTATAGACTTGCGCTGCAAATATAGACCATGCAGCTTGGTCAGTAAGAGAACGAGTTGGTTTAAAGCTGCGGAGAGCACACCAGCAGTGCAAGGTTATAATGCCTTCCACACATTTAGGCCAGCAGGCAGGGACTAAAGGTGGAAGTATCTCTATTACATCAAAAATAAATATTCTTCAAGGCTGGTCAAACAGGACAATGCATTTGAGTTGCTCCATGTTCAAACCACCATAGATAAAATTCAGTGCCACTTCCTTGCAAGGTATAGGTCCCCCTCTATGACCCAGGAAACCCATACCATATATTTTAACTTATTAGAAACACTAGCCATCTAATCCAATGCCATATTCATGGGTGACTTTAATTATCCCACTATTAACCGGGAATCCTATATGACAACAAATGCACAGGCACAGAGATTCCTGGATTTTGTAAACACAAACTCCCTGGACCAGATAGTCAATACACCAACCAGGGGTGCAACCATACTGGATCTGGTCCTTACTACACACACCCTACTGTAATGCCTTCCCTGGTAAGGTCAGACCACAAAATGATTTCCTTTGAAGTAAAAATAAAAACTGGACCTCCAGCTAAACCTGGAATAATCAGGAACTATTCTAAGGCTAACCTCCTGCTAGTAAGTGAGAATCAGTCAAAATTTTAAGCCCCCATTAACCCTGTAAACACTTCTGCCTATGCATAACTGTTCACAGAAACCCTGTGCAAGCATGTTAATAGCTGCATACAGGTAACTGTACCCATCAGGAAGAAGTACAGAACTTACTCAAAAAACAAGTCACCCTGGTGGAATCACAAAATCAATCAACTATATAACAGGAGGAAGAAAATCATGGCAGAAATTAGGTGGTGCAGTACCCAGCAGGATAAAAGCACTCTTATCAAACTAAACAAACATCTCAGAGAACAAATAAAGTCTACCAAAGCCAAATTTGAGTTAAAGTTTAGCCTCCCAGGCGAACGACAACCACAAAGCATTCTTTAGCTATGTCTGCAACCTCAAAGGCAATACACAATTGTGTGCAGAGCTCAGTGTAAATGGAGCAACCTGTACTGAGCCAAAAGTCATAGCAAACCTCCTGGCTGATATATTCAGTTCCAGCTTTATTCCTCTCTCCCCCTCAACCTTCTCAACCTTCCCTCATGAAATATCAAATATATCTCCCCCTACTATCACTAGGAAACAGGTCCTTAATGCTCTCTCTAGCACCAAGAACACTGCATCAATGGGCCCAGACAATATCCCAGGATGCCTTTTAAATAGCATGAAATATGACCTGTCAGGGCCACTGGAATTACTATTTAACTGTAAACGGGATTCATGCCTCATGAATGGAGAAAGGCAACAACCATCCCTCTGCACAAAGGTGGGCAATCTACAGACCCTGGAAACTACAAACCCATAAGTCTCACTAGTCTTATATGTAAAGCCATGGAAAGAATTATCATGGAGGTGATCAGTAGAGATATAGTAAACCACCAGACACTGGACCCAACCCAGTTTGGTTTCATCAAGGGCAGGTCATGTCTACTCAACCTGGTAGTCTTCCTTGAGAAAGTCACCAAAGGAATGGATGAGGGCAAAATCATTCACACTGCCTACCTTGACCTGGCCAAGGCATTTGACACAATACCCCACTTGGGCATTGTCAACAAACTTCAGAGGTTAGGTTCAAACCCGTATGTTTCTCTGCCTTATTTTGCAGGTCCTTTGCACCAAAAAATAAGAGTATACCAACTCCTGCACCACAAGGATACCACCCACTCCCCTTTGAATTTGCTTCGTCGGTGGAAACCTATCCAGTAACAGTGCCTTTAAGAAGCAGTGTATGTGGTGATGTATATACAATTTTTAAGATCTTCCATTCATGCTGTTGTGTCTTATTTAATACAGCCCCTGGTCAGCTACAATGTCATCTCTGCATGCCCCCCACTCCCCTTACTCTATCTGCATTTAATCATCATACCCCTGCCTGCCTACCCACCTGCACTGCCTGACTAATCCTGTTCTCCTACTGGAAACCCCTTTTCCCACTGGTACAGCCCCTCATGTTATAACCTGCTCTCAGTGTCTGTATCTCAATCTGATTACTCTCAGCCATACAGCCACACATTTTCCTAAATCCCAGTGTATCTCCTGTCCTTTCCAGTAGCTCCCCACTAACCTTCCTTGCGTAAGTCTCTGCCCTTTGTCCTGAAGCTGTTCTCCCCCATAGTGTAGTGTATACAGTAAATTAAAATACATAACAACACAGAAAAGCAAACGGAAAGCTGACTTGCACTCCAAATCGCTAGACAACCCTTTTTCTTTATCTTCTAACCTTTCTCACTGATTGTTTTTAGGTCAGCAACCCCTGCTCCTCTTGGAAGGTGAAAACCACTCTGTTCATCCTATGGGCTCACTCCGTTCCCGTACCCTACCCCCAATTCTCACCCACCCCCACTACCTGTACTATTATACATCCCTGACTCCTCCCCACCACACAACTCTCCAATCACTACCACACATAAGCCACACCCCTACCACCTGTAAATCTATATCTCTCACACACCCACTACTACAACAGTGCTCTACTCTACATCTCTCCCTATAACTCCATTTGCCCTACTACTCTCTATCATCTGTCTTACCTATCTCACACCACTACCCAACACTTGTCATAACTCTAACACACACTCTCCACTACAATATGCCTTAACCCTCACCTCCCCTCCTACTCTTCTATCTTACATGAACTCTTTACCCCTAAACCAATCTATTTAATGAAACCAAAGATGCTCCCAACCCCCCATTACTCTACTCTTAAATATGGAACTAAAAAATATGTACTCTTGCACAACCCTTGTCACACTTGCCCTACACACTACCTCTCCCCACTACTCCACCACATCTCACTCTCACTAGCCGGCGACATCCACCCCAGCCCCGGACCCATCTCAAATTACATTTCCAATAAATCACCCAACCAAACCTCAAACCCAAAGTCCATTCCCTTCACAACACTTAATGCACAGAGCCTTAAAAACAAAATCCCTAACCTCCATGCCTGGCTATCCTATAACCATCCCGACATCACCGCCATTTCTGAAACCTGGTTGAAAAGCAATATAAAAGATAAAATCCTACCAGCAGGTTTCCAAATCATTCACAATGACAGAGCCCACAAAAAAGGAGGTGGAATAGCTATAATCTATTCTTCCTCCCTTATCATAACTCCCTACTCCAATAATTTACCAACCTTTGCCAACACAGAAATTATAATTGGTTTACTTAAATAAACAACCACAAGTCCATATGTATTGCTGCCCTCTATATTCCCCCGGGCAATAATATTAAAGCTCTTGAAAACATCCTGTCCTGATTCTCCTCCAGTATCAAAAATGAAACCTACATACTTGGTGATACCAACATCAACTGGAACACTATTAACTCTAAAGCCGCTTCCCACACAGTCAACCTTTACAATTTCACCCAACTAATAGATTCTCCAACCAGGCCTAATAAAGATGCTACCTCTGGCACCATCATTGACTGGATCCTAACAACTCACCCAAACCTTATAACCAAATCCAAAACTTTGCCAGACCCTCTCAGTGATCACCTACCAGCTTTTGCCAACCGTCTCCCATCTCCACTTCAAAAACAACACTAGTACATCCAAACCCAGAACTTCTCCTCTTTCAACCCACTAACTTTCTCAGAATGCCTGAAGCAGACTGACTGGTCTCCCCTAAAAACCCTCTCTCTGGACAATGCTTTATCCTACTTTAACCACTCATTCCTAACCCTTCTCAACAAACAAGCCCCTCCTCGAACCAAACGCAGTAAAACCAATCCCTGCCCGTGGTTAACTAAAGATACTAAACTAGCCATGCACCAAGGTACAAAAAATGGAAGCAATATCATAAAGATAAAAATCCTAATACCCTACTACAGTATAAGCAACTTCGAAATTCAACAAAAAATTAATAACAAAAGATCGCAAAGCCCACTACTCCAAACTCCAGTCCCTCCACTCAACTAACCCCAAAAAATTCTGGGACTCCATCTCATCCATGCTTCATCCTGGCAACAATGACAACCCCTGCCCAGACCCCAGCCTCTCCAACCAAGAAACAGTCAGCCAGTTCAAATCATTCTTAGACTGTATAGCTAAATTATCTTCCTCCTTCCCACCCACCCAACTCCAACTTCACCCCATCCCATCCACAATCCCAATCAGCAATCTTCCACCAAACTTTTATGCCTCAAGCCCATTCCCACAAGCGCTATCAAAAAACTTCTCCTCAAACTCAAGCCCTGTCGCAATGTACCTGACAATCTCCCATCCACCTTCCTCAAACTATCTGCTGACAGCATTGCCTATCCCATCTCCATTCTTATAAATAGATCCATACAAGTATCATATGTCCCTTCTATCTGCCACCGAGCTTACATCATTCCCCTTCATAAAGGTGGCAAAAATACTGATACCACCAATTTCAGGCCTATTGCCATCCTCTCCCCTCTCTCTAAAATTCAAGAGAAAACAATACATACACAACTCATGGCACACCTAACCCTAAACAATCTTCTCTCCCCTACACAGCATGGCTTCTGCCCTGGCCACAGCACCATGACTGCCCTCCTTTCTTTTCTTGAAACCATGACTTCCATCCTTTCTTTTCTCGAAACCATTAACTCTGAACGTGACTCTGGCAAGTTTGTATCATCATTATTCCTAGATCTGTCAAAGGCTTTTGACACTATCTCACACAGCCTACTTATATCCCAGCTCTCCACTCTGCAACTCTCTCCCACCACCATAGCCTGGTTTTCAACCTACTTATTCAACTGCCAACAAGCTGTCCAGTGGAAAACGTCTACCTCCCCCTTCCTTCCTACCCCCACAGGAGTCCCACAGGGTTCAGTTCTTGGCCCACTTCTCTTCAACCTCTTCAAAAACAACTTTCTCCAATCTATCCCACAATCATTTATCATCCAGTATGCAGATGACTTAACAGTCATCTGCTCAGCCTTCTCCCCTGCTGAATTCCTAGCTAAAACACAACTCGCCTTCTCTACAACCAAAACCTGGATGCAATCTAACCATCTGGCAATAAATGCAAATAAAACTAAACTAATGGTTTTCTCCCTATCCAAAAACTCCATCATTGACAAAACTACATTCACCATACGGAGTCAGGAGTCAAAACAACACCCTCCTTGAAATCATTCCCATCACCAAGCTCCTTGCCATCATTATTGATGAACAACTAAAATTTGACACCCATATCCAATCCACAGTTAAGAAAACCCACCAAAAACTTGGCCTTCTTTACAGGCACAATCACTTCCTAAGGCTCTGTACCCGTCAAACTCTTGCATTCACCTTCCTTCTCCCCTCCCTTATGTATGGTGCCCCTCTTTTCACCAATCTCAATCTTAGTCTTCGATCCAGACTCAAATCCTGCTATCACAAAATCTCCAAATTTGCAACCAATTATAAATGCTCAACCCACCACTGCCACTCCCTCCACACTCTCAAGTGGCTTGAACTACCCAACTACCTCAGTTACCTACAACTCACAATTGCCCAAAAGCTCATCTTTAAACCTACAGACTGTCCTACTCTTGCTACTTCCTTAAAACCCTACATCCCCAACCGCTCACTCAGGTCCACAAACCTTCATGACCTCTGGGCCATTTACTGCTGTCCCACTCATTAGCCAAACAGTGGAACTCTCTCCCTACACACCTTCGTAACCTTCCCAGCCTTGCACAATACAGATCTCAGCAACTCTCATATCTTTCTTCCAAATGGGAATGCCCTTGTCACACTCCTACTTAAAACCCCTCACCACCCCTTTTTTCTCCTCCTCTACCTCTCAATGACTTCTCCACCTACCTCTATCATTACTTCATCCCTCCATAATCACCCCCCTACAATCTAACCTCTCTCAAAAATTTATGACACTATACTCTCCAATCTACCTCTAATCTTTTTTCATCACTCCTAATCTATCCCCCTATAACTAACTATCTCTCTAAAATCTATGATACTGTACTATCCAATCTCAATTTATACTATTACCCTCTCCTTGCATATTTCCTTCTCCTAACCTATAGATAGCTAACAGCTATTTATATCTAAAAGGTTAAACTTACAGTTGTGTTATAACGTTAATGCTTCACTTTGTTAAATATTGAAGTCTGCATTGAATTATTTTCTTCTTTTTCTCAACAATGTGACAACTCTATTTGTAAATAACATGGAACTTATTTGAAACTTGTTACTACCATGGAAATTATTTGAAATTTGTTTAATGAACTGTATCGATTGTGACCTTTGTAAAGGTAAATGTAACTTGGGCCTCCACTGAAAATAGTCTCCTCTAAGCCCAGTGGACTTCCCCGGTCATCAAACTTAAATAAATAAATGTCACCTGGTTGGATAGCCAACTGGCTCACAGACAGGACCCAGGAAGGTAGAATTGGGGAGTCCCCCTCTACAAAGAGGCCAGTCACAAGTGGACTCCCTCAGGGATCAGTCCTTGGACCTCTCCTTTTTAGCATTTACTTCTCAGAAGTCAAGGCAATTGTCAGTGGTCTCTGGCTGACTAAATTTGCAGATGATTGCAAATTAGGAGCTGTCATTGAATCTCACACTGACACAAATGTTCTCCAGGAGGGGCTGACACAGACAAGCAACTGGTGTCAGAGCCATTGACTAAAACTTAATGCCAAGAAATGCATAATAGTATCCTTTGGGAAGTCATCCATCCCTGGTAACTATCATATTGACAATACACCCCTTAGAGTTGACCCAGTAGTGATGGACTTATGGGCACACTTAGATAGTAATCTAGGCTTTGATCATCATGTGTCTATAGTGGTGAGGATATCATTCTATGTTGCGCAACATATAAACAAAGTTATGGCATCTAAGTACAATGAAGTCATTGTTCCACTGTATTCGGCATTCATCAGACCTAGCATTGAGTACAATGCCCCATTTGGTATGTACCTAACCATGCATATCCAGCAACTGGAACGTCCACAGAGATTCCTCACTAAAAGAATACAGGGAGTAAATAATACGTCCTATGCAGACTGCCTCAAGGCCCTATTCCTGTATTCTGTCTCGTACAGGCTTTTGAGGGGGGGATCTGTGCCTGGCATACTGGGCATTGTCAGACTCCACTCTGATGAACTTCCTGCATATCCAGAAAACAAACAGCACAGAAATTATCCATTCTAAAGAATTAAACCTTGCCTGTGATATAAATAGTACCTGCTGGAGAGATAGGTATGTATCCTAGAAACTACCCCATCTATGGAACAGGCTACCCATCCATGTGAAGCAGAGCTCCTCCCTAACCCAATTCAAGTGCAACTTGGAAAATTGGATGGGAAACCAGAAATTCATCCCTGGTTTGGCACCTGTATCTCTAATGGACACAGGTAACCTATAAATGGTTCATCTTTCAGGTCCATGCTTACACTTATCAAGGGTATCAGAATTTGTCAGAGATTTGGGATGCATGGCTAGGCTTAAAAAAGGCCCTTGTGGTCATTAGCCTAGTAAACACCTATGAACATAGCTAGGCTTATAAATGCCCTAGGGCCAATAGCATAGTAACTGCCTATGAACTTGTGAATCTGCCAAACCAAGCCCTTCTTTTTCCTTCTGTCTTAAATCACATGCTGTCTCAGGGGTTAATAGAAGCTGTTCCTCCCCTTCAGTTAAGAGGAGGAGTTTTCTCAAGAATGTTTTTCATACCAAGGAAAGAAATCTCCTGTAGACGATTCTGGGTCTTTCTTTCCTGAATCAATTTGTGATAGTATCCAAGTTCAAAATGCTTTTACTTCACAACCTATTACCCATTCTTCCTCAATTGAATTTCCTAGTAAACTTAGATTTAAAAGATGCTTACCGCATTCCTCCTCATCCATATTTCAAGAGTTTTTTTAAGGTTTTGTGTGTCTGGAACACATAGTTATCTGCATTACCCTCTTGGCTATCCACTGCTCCAAGGGTGTTAACAAAGTGCCTAGCTCTTATTATAGCTTGTTGCAGGCAACTGGATATCCACATTTTCCCGTATTTAGACAACATGCTTATCTTTGCAGAGCATTTTTCAAATTGTCAGGAATCTCTCACCTGGGTAAGAGCTATTATTTAAAGGCTGGGATTACTAGAGAACATTCAGAAGTATTTTTTGACTCTGTCTTTTCTTTCACAGGAAAAGCAAATAAATCTATGTTTAGATTTATTCCAGGGTTTTTCACACAGACATATGTCAAAGAGAAGGAATACCTCAGGATTTTGGGTCTTATGATATCTTTTGCAAAACTCTACATAAGAAAGATTCAGTGGTATCTGAAATCTCTTTGGACCCAGCATCAATTGCTAAAGACATTAAATTTATCAGAAACCAGGTCTCTCCCAGTCTCTCTCTTGCTTCAAAGCAGTCATTCATAACAGATGCCTCAGACTTTATTTGGGGAGCAGAGCCAATGGGTATAAAAGTGCTTGATCTGTGGGACAAGGACTACAGACCAAAACACAACAAATGTAAAAGAGATGATAGCTGTTATATAGGCTTTGAACCCACTGAATCATCTGTGGTCCCTGAGACGTCTTCAGATGGTTACAGACATTACTGCAATGATGTGGTACATAAACAAGCAAAGAGGAAACAGATCTTACCTCCTAGGCACACTAGCCATGTTAACATGAAATTTAGCTTTGGAGCATAATCTCACTCTACAGGCATCTTACATTCCATCAGAACAAAACTGTGCTTACAGACAACCTGAGCGGTCCCAAGGCAGTCCCTCGCGAATGGAAACTGAATCAGGGGGTCTTCCAAGATTTGCATCATCTGTGGGGAATTCCTTAGGTAGATTATTTTGCCTCTTGACTAAACAATCACATGGCAAACGTCTGTTCCTGGACTACATTCATGAAGGCCTGGAAACCAGATGTCGTCTTTTCCTTGGTCAGGATTGTTCCTGCTTGCATTTCCACTCTTTCCACTGATATTCAGGGTACTAATGAAGATTTGGAAGGACTCTCCAAATATGATTATGATGACTGCCTTCTAAACCAGGCAACATTGGTTCTCCCTTCTTTTGGAATTGGCCAGGGGACAGTTACCATAAGCTTCCTCACAGACTGGAATTTCTCACTTAAGATCAGAGTGTCTGAGGCATCCCTACCCAAACTACTACAGCTGACTGGCAAGGTCTTAATATGTTTTATAGGCACCTGTTTTCTGAGGACATGCAGGTACTAAATGAGGCAAGAAGCCTTGCTACTAGAAAAGCATATATAAGCAAATAGAAACGGGTTTCTATTTGGTGCCAGCAAAGCAACCAACACACTTTCAGGGCTAGCGTTTCTCTGGTTTTACAGTATTTGTGTGAATTATTATCCTACGGCTTGTCTTACTCCTCTGTCAAGGTTAATTTGTCAGCCATTTCAGCATGTCTGCACATGGATCCCCCTGTTTTTTTTCTTTTTTTTTTAAACAAGAAATATCTTTATTAAATTATCATGTATGACATAGGCAAACATGCATTTATATAAATGAAAACAGACTATAGTGGCATAATTTTAATTATAATCTATGCAGTCATTGTCAGTCAGACATCACGTAGCTCATTCAAATCTTGCCTTCTTTTAAACCTTGTTCCTTCTTTGCATATATTGCTCCCACAATTCCAATTTTTTTCTAAGTTCATAGGAAGGTACTAGGCTGTCTGCCCAAAGGCATTTATAAGCCTAGCCGGAATGTGTTGGCTTTTGCCACCTCCATAGATTAGTTCCCCGTGTCTCTGTCCATCAGAGCCATTGAAGTGATCCCTGGGGTAAACTTTCTGTTTCTCATCCACTCGTCAAGGTTTCTCTTGATGAGGGCTAGTGAGGAGCTTTGCCTAATGTAGATTGGAATCTTGTTCCAGATCATGGGAAGTCTCTGGGACAGGAAGCTATCCCTCCAGCATGTCCTATTTATTGCTGTGGTGAGGTTTAGATCCCTGGAGTGTGTGGCTCGAGGGGATATGGTTTTCTTTAGGTGGAGCATGTCCATCAATTCTGGGTTGGACATGGCCTTGCATGTCAGGCAGAGATCACCTCTGAGTAAGTGGTATGCAACCGAGTACAGCTGGAGTTTCTTCATTCGAGCTGCATAGGGCATCTGCCTGAGGCCAGTGATCCTCTTGATGAGGTACTTCTGTGGTCTTTCCAGTTGTTGCAGGTGTCTTGTAAGGTACATCCCAAATGGGGCATTATACTCTATGATGGGTTGATGAGTGATGCACAGAGTGGCCCAATGACCTCTTTTGATCTGGATGCAAACCCTTTTGTGATTAGTTGGGCCACATAGAAGGATTTTCTAACCACTTTGGCAATGTGATTATCAAAGGAGAGGTTACTATGTACTTGGGTCCCCAGATCCCTTATTACATCTTCCGTATTTAGGGGGCTACCATCTATGTGGTAGTTTGTGGATACTTTGTTTTTTCCAAAGGGGATGACTATGCACTTTTTGGCATTTAGCTTGAGGCCATGGTTTTGACACCAGGTATCTGTCTCAGTTAGATCCTTTTGAAGAATGTCTGTGTCAGCCGGAGAGTCAATTATAGCCCCTAGTTTGCAGTTGTCTGCTAACTTGGTCAGCCATAGTCCTCCTGTGCTTGCCTGTACCTCTGAGAAGTATATGCCGAACAGGAGGGATCCTAGGACTGAGCCCTGGGGAATGCCACTTGTAACTGGTTTAGAGTCAGACCTAGCTCCCCACAACTCTTACCATGTTGGTTCTGTCTGTGAGCCAGTTGGCAACCCATCTCGTGACGTAGGGGTTTATGTTCAGGCTGGTGAGCTAGTCTATAATACCTGAGTGGGGAATAGTGTCAAAGGCATATGCGAGGTCTAGGTAGGCTGTGTGGACCACCTTTCCCTCATCTATAGCCTTGATAACTGTCTCAAAGAAGTCCACCAGGTTTAGGAGGCATGATCTGCCCTTAACAAAGCCGATCTGTGTAGGGTCCAGTGTTTGGAGGTTCCCAATGTCTCTGTTAATGAGATCCATGATGATGGGCACCATAGCTTTGCAGACCAAGCTAGTCAGGCTTATAGGGTGATAGTTCCCAGGGTCCATTGTGGCTCCACTTTTGTGGAGCAGAATAACCTTTGCTGTATGCCACTCTGTGGACATGTAGCTTGTAGAGAGGCTGAGTTTAAACAGTGTGTTTAGGTGAGGAGTTAGTTCATCTTTGAGCTTGTGTAGGACGCAGTCTAGGACACCGTCCGGTCCCATTGATACTGTATTTTTGGCTTTGGAGAGGGCTGTTTTAACCTGAGTGTCTGTGATTTCAGGGGCACTTCATTCTTCTGGTATAGTTATAGTTACTTTTGGGGTTGAAGTTTGCACTAAACCTGTCTGCCAGGATGTTGGCTATATCGGTCAGTTCAGTGTATTTTGTGCCATTCTGCACTAACTCTGGGCAGATCTGAGAATTGCCACTTAGATTTTTGACATAGCTAAAGAATGCCTTGTGGAGTCCATGGCAATTTTTCTTTCGAAGCTAGCCTTGGATGATTTTATGAGGGAATGTAGTTTCTTGCTGATACTGATCTACAATGTCTTCCCTTCTTGCGATTTTACTCTTTTCTGTACTAGTTTCCTCCTTGTATTGTATAGCTTGTTTATGGCAAGGGTCCACCAGACTGGTTTCCTTTTCTTGGAGGAGTGAGTCTTGGTTTTGTTTGGGATAGCACGATCCATGCATTCTTGTAGGTGCCTGTAGAGTGCATTAGTAAATGATTTTGCAGCTTGGACAGCTTTGAAACTTCCCACCTCGGTCTTAAGTAACGTGAAGTTTGCTTTTGAAAAGTTTTTCACTGTGGTTTCTTTGACTGGGGGTGGTGGCAGAATGTGGATATCCAGAGTGATTAGTTTATGGTCAGATCTAACCAGTGAGGGGTTGACCTCTGGTGTGGATCTCCGGTCACCCATGTTGGTGATGACCAGGTCCAATATGTTGTCACCTCTGGTGGGGGTGTTGACCAGTTGATCCAGAGCGTTTGAGTTTATAAATTCTAGGAAATGTTGTGCAAGGGACTTTGTACTTGAATAGTTCTCCCAGTTAATGTTTGGGTAATTGAAATCACCCAATATGATGGTGTTTGGTAGGACCTTTATGTTTCCCAGTGTTTCCAGGAATGTGGAATGGGGGTCCTGGGACATGGTGGGTGATCTGTAGCAAGCTATAATTTGAATAGCAGTTTTGCCCATTGTTAGTTGGATATGGATGATCTCTGAAGCATCGTGCTGTGCCACTAACCTGGAGGTGTGGGTATCCTTGATGAATATGGATACTCCCCTGCCTTTTGTATTTCAGGTCCGGATTTTGTGGCTGAAATGTATGTTATGAGTTGTAGCCTAGTAGTGCTGGGGTGCTCTCTGGAGCCTTAAACCAGGTTTCTGTTGCACATATATCGATTTTCTTGAGTGCATGCATTTTGAGGTTTAGACTTCTGGCATTGAGTAGCATTACCCTCAGTTTTTTGTTACTTGTGCTATTTACGATGGTGGGTTTGTCTTTTGAGCCTTGCCTAAAAAAGGCACTATGGGGGTGACAAGAGCCTTGGCCAGTATTCGAAAGCTTAAGGGTGACAGGTGCAAGCCATCTGTAGCAAATCAGCATGGCTTGTCGAGCATGTCATCCCAGGCTGACAGACACTGGATCCCCTTTGAATGACACCAGAAGCTTAGCCAATTGTTGAAATTGATAATTTTTTTCTCTATACTGTGGTATCATTCTTGGTGAGGGCAGGATGCTACTCAGGGTCAGGGTCATACCGGCCTGGGCTACATGATCAGAAAGCTCTTCCATGTAGTCCAGGGAGATACGGCTCAGGTCATTCACACCAACATGGACAATGACAGAGTCATATTTGTACTTGTTCTGGAATGACCTGAGTGCTTGTGTTATGTGGAGGATCCTGGCACTTGACAGGCAGCTAACAGTAACCTTCTCCTTGTTCAGCCTAGTGAGTGGGACATCAGTGTGCCTGACTATAGAGTCACCTATTACTAGTGTGTTGGGTATGTTATTTTGCCTTAAGGGCTGTGATTGCGTGGCACACTGGTTTTGTGAAGTATTGTGTTTCATGATTTGTGGTGGGGGGTGGAGGTTGCTTGGATGTCTGCTTTGGAGGTCTCTGTTGCTTTTGCAGATTTTTATTTAGAGCATACGAGTATGTTTTCGTGTATTTATGTGTGTTTTTGCCGGTGCTGGTTTCATAGGTTTATGTGAGACTGGTGGCGTGATGCAAGTAATTCCCTTCTCCTCTTGACTGCCTGGTTCTGTCTTGGGTTGAGAGAGCTTAGCCCCCAGTTTGGCTTTATAATTGCATCTCTCGCATGTATTAGTGTTTGGTGGAAGGAGGAGAAGGTTAACTGTGTACACAAGGCAATTGTAACATTGCCTCAAAATGCCCAAATTCACCAGTTGGACCGGAGAGTACACCTGAAACTGCCTTTGGACATGCCTGGATAGGTACAGTGAACTGTTTTACTGATTGGCTGGTAAGGTCGAATAGAGAGCCTTGTCCTTTTCTACAGTATAGGGGGGTCTAGTGCTAATGTTTATTAGTGCTTGCTATGAGTTTTGAGCAAGTGCCGGGAAAAGTGAATGGTTTGAGTGCTTAAGTTGAATGTTTGTCTAGTTCCAAGGGAAAAATTGAAGGGTAGACTTTGTGGATCCGGGAATAGTTATAACCTAGCTAACAGGTGCTGCCCGGCGCGCAAAACCATGCAAATGCGGGTTTTATAGCAGGGAAATGAAAGAGATAGAAATTAGCCCAAAATGGCCAATAAACTACTAATTTCTGGGCTGAAACCACTCCTGCTGGGACAGATAGGCTGCTCAAAGCTCCGTCTCTCACAGTGAACAGAGAAACTTCCTTCTATCCAAGTAAGGTATGGGCAAACACAGAAACTTGTAACACAGCCCTGAATTCAGCAGTAAGCTGAAAACTGGACTATACTAGCTTAGAAAGGCAGGAAAACAAGTATATTTTTTGTTTTTTTCCAGAAAATAAAGCAGATACAATCTAAAAAACACTTTAAATGCATGGAAATGGCTATCACACTTGAGTGTGTAGCCTACAACAGTTAAACAGGTATTTTAAATACAAAAATGACTTTGTTAATGTGCAGGCAGTAAAATAAGTACAATATGTAGCTAAAACAAGCTTTTTAAATCACAGAAACTCTAGAAAATCGGCATTTTAGGCAGAATTAGCTAAAAGGCAGCAAGAAAATGTAGAAAAATCATACTTAATCACTCCAGAGTCTCTCTTTTGTCCCTCTGCTGCTGTAGAACTCTTCAGGGCACCAGACAGGAGCTTGCTGAGCTATATACTAGCGCAAAAACATTGCAAATGCGGGTTTTATAGCAGGGAAATAAAAGAGATAGAAATTAGCCCAAAATGGCCAATAAACTACTAATTTCTGGGCTGAAACCACGCCTGCAGGGACAGATAGGCTGCTTAAAGCTCCCTCTCTCACAGTGAACAGAGAAACTTCCTTCTATCCAAGTAAGGTATGGGCAAATGCAGAACTTGTAACACAGCCCTGAATTCAGCAGTAAGCTGAAAACTGGACTATACTAGCTTAGAAAGGTGGGAAAACAAGTATATATATATATATATATATATATATATATATTTTTTTTTTTCTGAAAATAAAGCAGATACAATAACAAAAACACTTAAAATGCACAGAAATGGCTATCACACTTGAGTGTGTAGCCTACAACAGTTACACAGGTAATTTAAACACAAAAACAACTTTGTTAAAGTTCAGGCAGTACAATAAGCAAAATATGTAGCTGAAACAAGCTTTCTAAATCACAGAAAACTCTAGAAAATCGGCGTTTTAGGCGGAATTAGCTAAAGGCAGCAAAAAAATGCAGAAAAATGATACTTAATCACTCCAAAGTCTCTCTTGTGTCCCTCTGTTGCTGTAGAACTCTGCAGGGCACCAGGCAGGAGTTTGCTGAGCTGTATACTAGCGTAAAAACCTCGCAAATGCGGGATTTATAGCAGGGAAATGAAAGAGATAGAAATTAGCCCAAAATGTCCAATAAACTACTAATTTCTGGGCTGAAACCACTCCTCCAGGGACAGATAGGCTGCTCAAAGCTCCCCCTCTCACAGTGAACAGAGAAACCTCCGTCTATCCAAGTAAGGTATGGGCAAACACAGAAACTTGTAACACAGCCCTGAATTCAGCACTAACCTGTAAACTGGACTATACTAGCTTAGAAAGGCGGGGAAAAAAGTATTTTTTTTTGTTTTTTATTTTTTCAGAAAATAAAGCAGATGCAATCTAAAAAACACTTTAAATGCACAGAAATTGTTATCACACGTGAGTGTGTAGCCTACAACAGTTAAAACAGGTAATTTAAACACAAAAACTACTTTGTTAAAGTGCAGGCAGTAAATAAGTACAATATGTAGCTGAAACAAGCTTTTTAAATCATAGTAACTCTAGAAAATCGGCAGTTTGGGCGGAAGTAGCTAAAGGCAGCAAGAAAATTTTGTTCCGACCCTTTACTAAAGATCCCAGTTCTGGTTGTTTTATCTCTGTTATAATCACTACTTCTAGTAAGTTGATTTAGATTTTGATTTCCATTTTCTAGTAGGTTCATAGGTTCATAGATTTGTACTAAGCTAACTGCCCTTGCAAGCCATTTTAAGCCTAGCCAATTATCCCTTGTGAGACTCAAACCCTGCACCTTGTGTTTGTAAGGCAAACACCTTAACCATTAGGCCATCGTCCCAACCCCAAGTAATTGCTTTTTTGGTAGCTACCATAATTAGACTCAGCAAGGCTTTATTATGTCTAGGCAATTCTGATTCTATATCATAGCTCAAAATAATAATTTACCTAGTTACCCTGGATTTGCTCATCCAGTATCTCTGACAGTGCAGTCTTCAGGGAATTTTTAAAGTCTGCCAGCTCATTGCACTCCCATAAAATATATTCCAAATTACTTCTTTCTTCCCCATCACATTTCTAAGATTTGCTGTGTACCTGAGGAAAAATTCTTTGGGGTCTACTTGGGGTATTAAAATATGTATGTAAACAGTTCCAAGCAAAGATCCTAAATCTTGTACACATTGTTGCATATTTGGGAGACATATGTATATCCCCCCATTGTTTCTTTGTGATTTGCTTATCCAGTCTCTCTTCCTAATCCTTTCTAACCTCTTCTAAATGATTTGTATAGTTATCATGAAATATTTTGTATACTCTACAAATTATTCCTTTTTTAACAGCAGCTTCTGTTCTAGATTCTACTAAAAACTCTTCTGGTCTTTCACTTAGGATCCCCCTATTTCCTTCTCTCTGCCTATACTATCAATCCTTGATAGGAAAGGCAATCCCTACCCTGCAGTCCAAATAAATTCTTGACCTCTTCCCATTCAGTTACTTTTCTGTCTCTAATTATTTACTCCGAATACCGTGATTCTTTTGCCAGTTTTCTCTAAATTCCTGACCCCTGTTGCCTATTGTGTGTATCCCTTGTTGCAGTCATCCCTATCGAAAGAATCCCCTTTCTCATTTCCAGTGTTGGCTTAGTTCTTAGAATACTTTCTGCTACTTTATGAATATATTATTCTGTATGGTTATTGTTATTTTCCGTAAGGATCTCCATCCAGAATCCCAGTCTCTCCTTGTTTCTTAAGCTTCCCACCTGTTGCATCATTATCCTTTTCTACTTTGAATTATAGGTTTCTTCTTGTGCTGTGTATAGGAGCTATTTTATTAGAGTAGAGACAGTCGCTGTGGTAGTTGTGCAACTGGGTTAATTTTAGCATCAGTCTGTTGGAGGATCTTAGGGTCCTTGTATTGACTTGAGGTTCAACTAGGGAGGAAAGTGAGGGGCACTGGTTAGGGCTGTGAATGATTTTGTATGTAAAGTGAGATGGTTTAGTGTTAACAGGTTGGGAAGCTCAAGCCAATTCAGTTGGAGAGCAGAGCAATGATGAGATTTGTGAGACTGGTTGCTGGCAAATTTTGCAAATTTTTTATAACATAATGTTAGGTTGTTTAGATCGGTTTTGCAGAGGTTTGTAAAGATGTGTGAGCAGTAGAGTAAGGTAGATAGAAGTTGGAATCTAGCAGTGGATAGTCTGGCTTGGTTTGTAAGGAAAGGTTTTGTATGGTAGAGAGATCCAAGTTTGGCATGGACTTTTTTAATTGACTGGGAGATGTGAGCATCAAATTTTAGCCTGTCATCTATAGTTACACCAAGGAGTTTGGTATGGTTTGTGGGTTCAATTGTGGTTCCATTGGGGAATGAATGGTGAGGGGTGGAGAGTGGTTACTGGATGGTTTGTTGGTGAAAAACATCAATTTGGTCTTATTGGGGTTTAGAATGAGCTGGAGGTTGGATAGGTAGGTTTCTGTTTCATGAAATGCTTTTTGGGTCTTATCTTGAAGTTCTTCGAGGGATGGGGCAGATCAGATAAGAGCTGTATCGTGGCCTGTTTACAGTCAGATAGTAGCTCTTGAACAATGTAAGTGTGTATGAACTGAGATTGTTGGTGGCAAGGATGTTTAGGAGAAGCTGGTGGGAGACAGTGTCAAATGCCTTTGACGTGTCAAGGAAGATTATTGAGACTATGAGACTATTGTTCATGAGGTGATGAATGGTGTCAGTGAATGATATTAAGGCAGTGTTTGTGCTATGCTTTGGCCTAAATCCATGCTGGGAGTGGGATAGTAGGTTGTTGTCAATGAGGTGATTTTGGAGTTGTAGATGAATACATTTCTCTAGGATTTTAGCTATGGGTGGGAGGATAGCAATGGGCCAATAGTTTGTGATTTCCCTGGAGGGGCTGCCCTTGTGGAGGGGGATGATATGTGCAACTTTCCAGAGGTGAGGTACATATTCTTCAGACAGAGCAAGTGATAAGAAGAGATATAGGATAGGCGGTAGATAGGACAGCAATATTTAAGAACTCAGTGTGGAGTTGGTCTGCAGCTAGGCTGCTAGGTTTAAGTTTACTGAGAAGCTTTTTTTATGTAGGAGGTTTGGATAGGTTTGAAGGAGAAAGAGTTGATGGTGTTAGAGGCAGGGGTGGTTGAGATTGTTAGCCTTTGGTGGTTCTGTAGGAGGGAGGTGATGGAATTAATAAAGTGGGAATTGAATTGGGATGCTATGAATTCAGAGGTGTTAGATGTGAAGGGGGAGGGGGGTGGAGGTTTTACCTGGGTTAAGGAGGTAGTTAATAGTTTGCCAGAATTTGCGAGGGTTGTGAAGGTGCCTAACTTGAGAGGTATGGAAGTAGTTTTTTTGTCTTTTTTATACATTTTTTTGTTTGGTTCCTTAGCTGCTGATATACTGTTTGATCTTTTATGCTTTTGGTGGATTGGTATAGGGCCTTAGCTCTGTCTCTTTGTTTGATAAGTTTAGTATCATGGGAAAGCTAAGGTAGTTGTTTGGATTTGATATGTATTTTTCTTATGGGGGGCCTGACTATTTAGGAGTTCAAGGAATTTGTTATTAAATTATTCAACTGCAAGGTCCAGGTTAAGGGTTCTTAGTGGTGACCAAGTCATATTGCTGTAGCAGTAGGTTGAAATTATCAGGGGAAATGTTTTTCTTGCAGTGGGTGTATACAATGGGAGAACTAGACTGAGTTTGTATTCTTTTTTTTTTTAGTAAATAGGTGGGGGAGTGATCACTAAGGCTGATTGGAAGGCAGCCTCTTTCGTTGTGCAGGTTAGGTTTGTTGGTCAATATCCAATCAAGTAGAGATTCTTTTTGAGAGTGTTTGCCAGTACAAGTGAGACCATTTATAATTTGGGTGTAGGTTTTTAGACTGATAAGTTAGAATGGCAGTTAGAAGAGCAGGTAAGCCAGCCGAGATTGAAGTCACCTAGGATGATGGTTTCTTGACAGAAAGTGGTGGAGGACCAGGAGAGGAGATTTTCAATGTTGGGAAGGTTCTTACCTGGGGGTAGGTAGATGGCCATGATAATTATGGCTTTGTGTGAGTTAATATGCAGACGTGATATGAGTAATTCTGCGTTAGGGATGTCTGGTGGGGTTATGTTTAGTTTTTCTACCTTGAGAGTCTTTGAACATTATAGCTACGCCACCACCTCTTTTGCTTAGTCTGTCTTGCCATATGATGTTATAATTTTGGGGAGTAATTTCAGGGTCTTTGATGTGCGGTTTTAGCCAAGTTTCTGTTAAAATGGCTATGTCAGGAGAGTAGGTGGCTAAGACAGCATGGAATTCTGTGATTTTATTTACTAGACTTCTGAGATTAAAGTTGGTGATTTGTAAGTCAGATTTGGAAACAACTGGTAGGGGGGTTTGTATGTTAGTAGTATGGGTGTTGTAGCTTCAGGAGTTTAGGGTAGGGTTGGGGAGGTGTCTTTGTGCTTTGTTTGTGTCACAGCTGGGGACAGGGTTTGGATGGATATCTATAAGTAGTTTTATATGAGTTAGGGAGTGTAGTGGTCTGTGTGCTAGTTTGTTTTTTATGAGGTGATAGCTGAAAGTAGGGAAATATGGGTAGGTGGCTTTTATATGATAAAGATGAAAGAGAAGAGTAAGTAAAGGAGTAAAGCTGTGGGCTAATGTGACTATATGATTTGGTTAAAGGTATGGGGTAGTTGCTTGATATAGTAGGAGAGCAGTTGAACTGGATGTTATGATTGTGGAGGATGTTCATCGTGTTTCACTGTTGCAGTCATTACACTTGGGTTATCCTGCTGGCAGGCTACCCACAGTCGGCCAGAGTTCCAAAGTCTAGGTCCGGCGTCGGTTGCTGTCACCTCTTCCCTGATGTCAGTGCGCCAGGGGTATAAAAGATGCAACCAACGCCATTTTCTCCAGTCTTTCTTGCTGCATGGTGCCTGAAGCAAAAGTAGTTCGCAAGTGCCGGTCGGCCGACTCCTGAGATTTTCGAAATCGAGTTTCAGAACCGAAGTCTTCAATAAAGCTAAGTACCCCGTTGGGGAAACTTTTTCTTGCTTCAGACCAATGTCAGTAAAAGTTAACAATTGTATTTCTTGTGGGAAGCAAATACCTCATAAGGACTTTCACTCTTACTAGTTGTCGGTTTTGTGCTAGATTCAACAAACGCACTATTAAGCGTAGGTCTGAGTTTGCTTCACATTACTTTGGCCGGAGGTTTAACTATATAATGCCATCGGAACAACCGACGACCGGAATTCATAAAAAAACGCAAAGACAAGGAAAAGGACAGGCATCTGAGGTCCAAAACCAACGACGAAGCCTCTTCTAGGCCAGTCGCCGGTTCGTGGTTCTCAGTGAGGTGTTTTCGCAGCCCCTGACACCCGCTACCTCAGAGCCACAGGCCGTATCCAACTCAGACGTGGAGACACCTAGGCCTCTGGATACTCAAGGTATTGGGCCTGCGGAAACGATTCCCTCAGATGGGTCCGAAGCCGCTGTGCAGGCATCGGCTTCTGAGGGTGTTTTCAGACCTTCACAGCTTACTATTAAGTCCTCTGCTGCAGCCAAGGCAAAGTCAAATTCACCATTAAAAACAAGAAAACAGGTACAGCATTCTCCAGGACAGTCATCCATGCCAAAGAAACAGATGCTTAAAATGGCCGAAGATTTAATTACTTTTAATCAGGGGTTCCCATCCCCCTCCTGATAAAAGGCCTAGGCAAGACACTAACTATGATTCCTCTGACCAGGTTTCTATTTCCTCCGATTCCTCTTATGATCAGGGTTGCTCTCTCCCGCCCTATGAGGATTCTGATGCAGAAGAATCTATACCTTCAGCCTCTCCACCTGAGGATTATTCTTTTGGGGAAACCCTGCACACCATGAGGGAGCATTTCCATTGGGAGAGCCAGGATTACTCAGAATCCAAGAAAAGGCTCAGAGATTTTCTTTTACTGCCTCAGCACAGGCCCCTGGCTATCCCCCCTGTGCTTAATATAGTTGATGATGTTTTCTCAGAATCCAGTCTGTCTCCTGACACTTTACCACCTGCTCCAGTCAAGCCAGACAGGTACTACAGGGTCCCTGACTCTCATACATTTATTTACAAAAACCCTGCTGCTGACCCAGAAACTATTTCTCAGGGCCCCAAAGGGGTAAGGTTTCCACTGCAAAAAATCATGTTCCCTCTGATAGAGATTCTAGAGCTCTGGATAGATGGGAGAAAAAAGTTTACACTTCTGCTACTTTGGCTGTAAGGGCTTTAAACTGCCAGTTTCACATGCTTAAATATCAACAGTACCTCATGTTTTTATTAAAACAGAAAATGCTTACAAACTCAGAAGGTCCTGACAATAAGGAATTGCAGGATTTATTGCATGCAGCTGAACAGGTGGGAAAGCATACTCTGCAATGTGGTTTTGATTCTTTAGAGGCTTCTTGTAGAGCTGCAGTTACAGGCTCTGTCATTCGAAGGCATGCTTGGTTAAAAGAACAAAGTTTACCTGAACATGTTAAAGTAAAATTATTGGATGCTCCACTACAGCATGATACTTTGTTTGGTGTTAAGGCAGAAGAAGTGTTAAAAAAAAATGGAGGATAAAGCAAAATCAATGCAAACAGTGAAGGATTTCTTGCAGGTTCAACCACCTAGGTTTAGCAGAAACTGGCCTTCAAAAACTTGGTCCTTTCCGGTGTCAGACAGGCCACAGAGAGACAGATGCAGACGCCCAAGAGGCAGATCTCAGCCCCAAGGCTCCTACAGACCTAAACAATGGGGTGCTTCAGCCCCCAAAGGAGGAGAAGACAAATCACAACCTTATAGGAAACAGTCCCAATGACTTCCCTCTACAGATGCCAAGCACTTACCTTTTGTCAGCACCCTTAGGGGGAAAGCTAGCACTTTTCTCAGAAAATTGGCACATAATCACCCAGGACAAATGGGTACTGAATATTGTTTCTCAGGGTTACAGGTTCCATTTTCACACCCTTCCAAAATCAAAGGTTATGCCAGACCTGCCACAAAACCAATGGGCAGAGGCACAAAAACAAATTGCTGCCCTCATGGATATGGGAGCTATTCAAAGAGTACCACATCAAGAACAGGGACAAGGATTTTACTCAAGACTTTTCCTGGTACCCAGGAAGGACAAAGCCTGGAGACCAATACTGGACTTGTCAATCTTAAACACTTTTCTGGATGTTCCAAAATTCAAAATGTTAACACTTCAGTAACTTCTACCCATGCAAGGCAAGAACGCTTGGCTAGTTACTTTGGACCTCAAGGAGGCATACCTGCATGTACCAATCAGGCAATCTTGCAGAAGATACCTCAGATTCATAGCTGGCTCAATGCATTACCAATTCTCTGCACTGCCCTTTGGCTTATCTACTGTGCCCAGGGTCTTCACGAAATGCCTGGCACCAGTAATTGCATTTTGCTGACAAAAAGGAATTCACATATATCCGTACTTGGGCGACTGCCTTATTCAAGCAGAGAGCAAGGACATTCTACTAAAACATCTGGCGTTTGTAAAAAGACTACTAATTTGCCTAGGGTACACAGTAAACGAAAATAAATCAAAACTAGTGCCCTCTCAAGAGGTAATATTCCTGGGTGCAAGCTTAAATACAACTGCCCAGATGGCTTATCACACGCTAGACAAGCAAAGGCAACTGACTCATTACTTTCAAATGATGGCAACAAAGACCCAGCTCCCAGCAAGAAAAATTCTGCAGGCCCTGGGCTTCATGGCATCCTGCATTCTACTAATTCCATATGCAAGACTGCATATGAGGAAATTACAATGGTATCTAAAAAGTGTTTGGACTCAACATTGCCACAGCCTGGAAACAATAATAACTATAATTCCCTGCCTTCAACAGGAGTTTTGATGGTGGTCCCAGGCCTGTCACCACAACAAGGGACAGCCTTTCACTTTACCCACAGCCAGGCAGACAATAATAATGGAATAATGGATGCATCGGATTACGCCTGGGGGGCACACATGGCAGGAAAATGTATTCAGGGCACATGGCCCAAGGAACAAATGCATCTTCACATCAATCAAAAAGAGATGCTAGCTGTACAGAATGCTCTGACAGCTTTCAAGGATCTACTACATCCAGGATAACTATTACTAAAGATGGACAATACCACAGTTATGTGGTTCATAAACAAGCAAGGGGGCACACATTCCTACCCCCTCTGCAGGCAAGCCATGACTTTGTGGAGTACAGCACTGACTTATCAGGTACATCTGCAGAGACAATTCCTGCCAGGAACAAAAAACACACTGGCAGACGAACTAAGCAGAAACCTCATGGATCCTCACGAATGGAAACTAAATCCACAGGTCTTCAGCATGATAACAAGGAAATGGGGACGCCCAGACATAGATCTTTTTGCCTCCCCTCACAACTGCCAACTACAAAAATTCTGCAGAAGAACATATCACCCACAAGCATGAAAAGTGGATGCTCTATCATTCAGCTGGAAAACCCTGACAGTTTATGCCTTTCTTCCACTGCCTCTTCTTCCCAAGGTGCTCCTAAATGTCAGACAAGAGAAGCCAAAAATTATCCTGATTGCCCCAGACTGGCCACGCCAGCACTGGTACCCAATCCTAAAGACCTTGTCTCAATGCCCAGCCTGGCCTTTACCTCAAATTCCTCATCTTCTGACTCAACAAAACAATCAGATTCTGCACAGTCAACTCAGAACCTTAAATCTGTCTGCATGGCAGATATATAGCCACCCAGACCACACTTCTCTCTAAAGCTGTTATGGATGTCATTTTAGAAGCCAGGAGGCCCAGCACTAGGAAATCTTATGCAGAAAAATGGAAGAGATTCTGTGCTTGGAACCAGGCACAAGGACTTGAACCACTTGTTCCAAATATTCCTCAGATTTTACAATACTTAACTGAGATGCTGGACAAAGGCCTATCCTTTTCATCTATTAAGATCCATGCCTCTGCCATTTCAGCTCATTACAATACGGGACCGCCTATTTTTTCGCATCCACTATTAAAACAGTACCTCAGAGGGGCAAAAAACACAAGACCCCCAAGGAGAGCACCAGTACCTACTTGGGACCTCAATTTTGTTTTAGAAAAACTCACTCTGCCTCCTTTTGAGCCAGCCAGCACTGCTGATATAAAATTCTTATAATGGAAAACTGCTCTGCTCCTAGCAATAACTTCAGCAAGAAGAGTCTCAGTGTTACAGGCACTAATGGCAGTGGAACCTTTCATTATTTTTCATCAGGACAGGGTCTCACTGAGGACAAACCCAACATTTATGCCAAAGGTGATTTCCAGTGTGGCTCTTAACCAAACCATTCATTTGCCAACTTTCTATCCAAATCCCCAGAATAAGGGGGAGAGACGTCTGCACGCTTTGGACATACACAGACAGCTACGATTCTACCTGGACAAAACAAAAGCTTTCAGAAAAACTGAGCAACTGTTTGTAGCTTATGCTGCAGGATCACAAGGAAAGCCTATCTCAAAGCAGACAATTTCAAAGTGGATAGGACACTGCATACGCTTCTGCTATGCACAACATGACAAATCAGTGCCTAAGGGCATTAGGCCACATTCTAGCAGAGCAGCAGCCACTTCAGCAGCCTTTCTCAGGGGAGTACCAACCAAGGACATTTTAGAAGCTGCAACCTGGAGTTCAGTGCACACTTTCACCAAGCACTACCACTTACCTCTTTACTCTAAATCCAGAGCAGGCTTTGCCACTGCAGTTCTGCAGGGCCTGGTAGCCTCTCCTAACCCTATTTAGGACCAGCCACTCAACCACAGCTTTGGGATTCTACCCAAGTGTAATGACTGCAACAGTGAAACACGATGAACATAGTACACTTGTGTACCTACGATAAATGTAAACGTTCGAGTGTATTCACAGTTGCAGTCCAGGTTACCCACCCACCATCCCCCTTTTCTATGCTGGGACTTTACTGTACTTCTCTATTCTATACAACCTATGTGGTGTATTTGCTTGTAGATGAAGGAAATGTTTATTTTATTACATGCATGCTTTTTGGCATACTTTTTACAGCCTTCCAATTTGGGGGCACCTGACATCTGAGGCAAGAAAAACTGAAGAAAATAGCGTTGGTTGCATCTTTTATACCCCTGGCGCACTGACGTCAGGGAAGAGGCGACAGTAACCAACGCCAGACCTAGACTTTGGAACTCTGGCCGACTGCGGGTAGCCTGCCAGCAGGATAACCCAAGTGTAATGACTGCAACAGTGAATACACTCGAACATCTACATTTATGGTAGGTACACAACTGTACTTTAGTAGAGTTATAGGCCTGGAAGACAAGGCCTGATAGTATGATGTAGTAATGAAAGGTGTGGTAATAAGGCATTGTTGGGAGAGGTTACAGAGATAAGGTGAGAGAGAAGAGGTTAAGTATGTTAGGATGGGCAGTAGTGGGAGGATAATGTGAGCTTTGGGAGCTATGAGGAGTTGAGTAAAGGTGGGTAGAACTGGTTTGGTGGGTGGGGAGGATTGGGGAGAGGTGATTGGTTAATTGAGTAGAGGGTGTGGTTAACAAAATGTATAAAAGTAATGAAAGGGGTATGGGTGGGAATGGGGGTAGGGTAGGGGAGTGGAGTGAGCCCTAGCAAAATGAGGACGAATGGAGCGGGTTTGGCCAGAATGTCAGTCTTGCGCAATCAGAAAAATAATCAGAGAAGTAAGGGAATTATGTTATATTTGACTTTTTTTCTTCTTTGTATTTGTTTGTTTTCTATTTCTTGTGAACTGTAATTGTTAAAAGCAAAGAGGTTTATAAGAAGATATGGGTATGTGGGATAGCCCCAAGAGACCAGAAATTAGAATTGTAAGATGTCCGTGAAAGAATGTAGCAAGGCAGGGGGTTTTAGATTGGGGGGTATTGGTTCCTTGCGGTATTGGTTCCTTGTTGCCACGTCTCCCAGGGAATCCCAAAGATGCAGAGGTAGGTGAAGGAAATTCCTGATAACAAAGGACGGTACAAATTAAAAATTGCAGATTGCTATGTACTGTTGTTGAACCAGTTTGTGTATGGGTACGTACTTTACAGTTGTTGCCTTTGGTTTTATCACAAAACAATTTTAAACTGTCTCAAAATGTTCCACAACTCTGAAATATCCTTTTTTGGTTTTATCAGGTATAAAATAATATCATCTGTAAACAGAGCCAGCTTTTCTTGACTACCATACCAACTGTATCTTTGATTCTCCGAGTCTCTTATTTTATTTGCCAGTGGTTGTAAATATAGTGCAAATAAAGGGGAAAGAGGACACCCCTGATGGTTTCTCAGATGGATCCCCCTCTTGCAGTGCATTTTCATTTGAAACATTTTTTGAAAGGGTTGCTAAATAAGAAGCCTCCCAGAAAACTGGTGGCTCATCCTACTTGGTGTCATAACTTTGAGATGAGAAGCTAATATTAGCTTCATTTAAACCAGCTCATCTGGGTGACTTGAGGTTCGTAATATGGAAAACAATTTTGTTGATTGCTCTGACCTCTGCAAGAAGAATGTCTGAGTTGCAAGCTCTATGGTGGGGTAACTATATCTCATCTTCCACAGAGACAGGGCTTGTCTGAGAAATAATCCTTATGTAAAAGTTGTTTCCAATTTACTTTAAGCTAATTTATCCCATCTCCCTGTTGTTTTTTTTCCCAGAACCCAAAAATGATGGAGAAAAGGATGTCCACAGGCAACTCTGGTACTTTCTTGACAGAATTAAATATTTCAGAACTACTTATCAGTTGTTCATTTCTTGTGAAGGTAAGAACAAGGGGTAGCCTGTGTCAAAGCAGATTATTTCCAGTTGATGTCTCAAGCTATTACCTTTTGTTATTCCCACCACAACAGAAGTATTCCAGTCAGGGTCAGGGTCACGGCTCATTTTACTATGACCATGGCTTCATCTATGGCTTTTTGCAAAGGATTGGATTGTAGAAGTAGTCTAGAAGCAACAACTTGGTCCTTTATGCATACTTTTACACTGCACTATAAACTGGGTTCCTTCTCTAGGTCAAGGACAAATTTTGCTAGGATCATTCCACAGAGACTTCTGAACTGTTCCAACTTCCAGTCCTTTTAAGCTATGGAATTTCCCATATAGCTTATGATACTGCAGCAATGATCAATATGAAGAACATAGTACAGTCATGTAAGTAAACTTGTCACAACAGTAGCTGTTTGAATGCAGTAGTTGATCCCTCCCTCCCCTCCCCTTGTTTTTTTATCTGTGTTTTTATGCCAGGATGTGGCCATTTAAGTTTTCTTTTCTTTTCCTTTTCCTAGCAATGCCCTCTTTAGCACTTAGACTCCATCTCTCAGTTGGCATGAAAGCTCTAAAGGGCATGGTGCCCAAACCTTTCTTTTTGGTCAGCTCAACTTGAGCTAACAGTTTTGGCACATGAAAGATGCCCTGAAACTTTGGAAGCTGTCTGGCTGTTATGTCATATGCAGGATATAGCCCATGTAGTTTAAGCTACTGCAGCAGTGATCATTCGAGCATCTGCTGTTATGATAAGCTTACTTATTCGACTGTACTTTTCAGAATAATGTAGCTTTTGGAGAAATAATCTTGAAATCAAGACCTTGTGTCGTTCACAAGGCTTTCACAAGTCTTCCCAATCTTAGAAAACAGTCTCTGAGGCTGCAATGAAAAATTACATCCTTAGGATGGACTACACTTCACTGATATACTATTCTGTTACACGACACACTGTTTATTCTACTCTTGGTCCTTTCTGTATCCTGTTATGGCAACTGCATCTCTACCTCAGTTTCTATAGCTAGATCCTGCATATTGACTGATCACACCTTATCTGAACGTACTGCTTGGGAATCTGCAACCTTATCTAAACCAAACAGTACAGAATACAGCAAGCCATGGTCAGACAGTTATGTAATTTGAATGCCCATCTCCTAATGCAGTCTAGCAGATGTGTTTTCTGTTTCACGAAAACCACTCCTTGGAAGATGTCACACCATTGTCATCTGTAGAAAGAGTAGGGATCTTTACAGTTATACTTTGACAGAATTCCTCTAAATGCCAGCTTAGGTTTTTCGGAAGAAAATATTCCATAAGTCTAGTGGGACCAATCCAGTCAAGGAAAAAGGCGATAACTCAGATTTCATGCAGATGACTTAGCTCTGTATAGAGAAGTAGGCTGTAGACATTCATTTATTATCAAAATATAAAAATAAGGTAACAATAAAAGTATTCCCATACCAACTCCATTTGTTTTTGATGACATGGGTTATGCATTAATCTGCATAAAAGTTGCCTGTTGCATGCCAAACACCACGTGCGCAGCAAGACCTAATACAGAAGACTGAGGTGCACAAGCAGCTAATGTTCATCAGTAGAATGGCTGATTGCAGTCTTGACATCAAAAGTGAATTTATCAGTTTCATTCATGTTGGTGAGGCAGACTCCTTGGCATATTATATCCATTTTATAATACATTAATGAAGCAATATCTGTTTTGCATAGTTGTATGTCAGGCTTTTTTACCAATGGTGGAGTTAGACGTGGACATCATTGAAAACTGTCGATTCAACTGGGTGAGTTGCAACTTCTTCCTAATGGTTGCAACTCCATAACTCCATTTTTTTTTTAGGTAGCTCTTTTAACATGCAGTTTTATGACCATGGAGTTGGTGTTTATAATTAAGGGGGTCTAGGGTGCAAAGTCCTTCACATGGAGCAGGAGTTACAGGGGGGCTTATCCCCGTAAAAACTGCATGTTTTATTTATTTTTTCATTAGGGTTGAAGCCTTGGGTAGTTGTGTTTGGTGAAGTTTCAACTAGTGGTTACTTGGCAGCACATAGTAAAAGTAGTCTGTCATCATGTGTTTTCTGTTAATTGACAGGTTATTTTGGATTTTCTGGAAATCACTGATATAGAAACAAAACCAAAGTGAATTGTACTTGTTTGTTTTATAATTCTGTTGTCAAGACAATATGACTGTTCTGAATCCTGTAATTTAGCTAGCAGTTCAGAAGTACGGGCATGAAAACTTAAGGCCTTGGATTCCTCAGTTTTTCTCAGACTTTGTTTCTTTTCCACAAGGTATGCTGGGATACTGTCTGCCTATGGGATGGCACTAGCAGATGTTGTCCATGAAGCCCAAGAACCTTGCTCTGTGATCTATGGACCTGAGAGCTTTAAATTGCTGGATCAACGAATTGCAGTCTTGAAACAGCAGTGCATTACTTCATTACAAGGACAAGGATTCCAGAAGTATGATATTCACATTTTCTTTTCTAAATTTTCTTTTAGTGGTTTTCATCATAATAAACTGCTGATATTTTTGCTAACTTTGTGTGCATAGCTAGATTTGGAATATAATTTTTAGCTCAGGAGTTATGTTACAAGAAGCCTTTCTAACCCCCTTTATAGGGTTACCGCCTGTCCCTCTTTTCGAGGGACAGTCCCTCTTTGAACAGTTGTATTCTGCAGAAAAAAATAAAAAATGGCAAATGTCCTGACGCAAAAGTATTTCCTAAGTTTTCTTTAGTAGATATTTTGCATCTGAAACACCCAAATATTATATGAAATAGTATAAGCAACTCAAATGCTACAAGAATAAACTTTTATTTAGGGAAAAATATGTATTCTTCCCAGCTGCAGTCCCCTCCTTTTCTCTATATTCATCAATGACCTGCCCAAAGTTATCCCACAGGCAACTTCTATACAGTACGCAGATGACTCTACGCTAATCTGCTCTGCCTCTGCTACCACAGAATTGCAATCCCTTTCCCAAACCACCTTCAACAAAGTAGAGAACTGGCTTAATAATCATCATCTCTTATTGAACCCAAACAAAACCAAACTACTACTTTTCTCCCCCACCCATAAGCTGACACCACCAATAATTAGAGTATCTTCTAACAATGGCACCACGATTTCTCCTGAACCTTGCACTAAACTACTAGGTATAATCATTGATAACAGTCTGAATTACGATGCCCATATAGACAAAACCATAAAAACAATAAAGAAAAAAATAGGCTCCATGTATAGGATTAAGAAATTTCTAACCCCAACTGCCTGAACCGCCATAGCTCGCACACATCTTCTGTCATCCCTTCTCTATGCCTCACCCATCCTCACTAATCTATCTAAATCAAACCTCAACAAAATCACCAGCTGCTATAACAATATAGCAAGATTTGTCACAGGCTCCACATACAGTACCCACCACTGTCATAATCTTCACAAATTAGGCTGGCTAGAACTACCCAGTCAGATATACTATAACCAACTCATAGTTATTCATAAAATCCTCTACCAACCTACCAGTACCCCTATTCTGACTAATATTACCCCCTATAGCAACCTAGCATCCCTCCGTTCATTCAGCAGAATGATAGTACAAACGACCAAAGCCAACAACTCAGCCGGAGATTCCTTATTCTCCAACTCTGCTGGAAAAAAAATGGAACTCCCTTCCTGCTGAACTAACCACTAAATGCTCCTTGTCCCAATTCAAAACACCCCTAGAGATGTACATGCACATTGACTGGCTATGTCCATGTCTAAACCCTGACTAACCCATGCAATAATCAGACTGAGGTAAGATAAAACAATAGTCATGCTCATGTCTAAAACCTGATTAACCCATAATATACCAAGAAACTATTAAACCAAACTTAGCTCACAAATGTGATTACCCTTATTTTTTCTTCCCACTCCCTCATACTATATATTTCTTTACTCCTTTATATGTCTCTAATTTCCAATGTCAGGAAAATAACGTACTATTCTGCTCATTATAAATAAACTCCTTCTTACCTAACCTACTTTCTCTTAATTATCATCCTTACTTTTTAACTGAAAATCCTTTTTCTTATAGACACACTTCTCTTAAATTATTGTTTTCCCTGTATATTTATTCCATCACCAACAGTTTTTTTTTAATTTCCTATCTAAATGTAACCTAAATGTGATTTTGTCTTTGATTTTTTGTTAACTTTCTAGATATCTCTGTAACCTGCATTTTAAGTGTTACTAATTTTTTTTTAACGTGGAGTTTTTCTCCCCGGGCCTCCTCTGAAAATAGATATGTATCCAGTCAGACTTTCCCGGTTAACAAATGTAAAATTAATAAAAGTTCTGTCCTTTGCATTGGCTGTGGGCTTGTTTTGTCCTGCAGAATCTCACTTTTCTAGAAACAATGTCCCACTTTGGGCATCTGAAAAAGTGGCAACCATGTCCCTTTATAATATGTATTCTTCCCAGCTGCAGCCAACCAGTTGTCTCACTGTTTTGGAGCAGTTTTCACTTTATCAAGTCTTTGTCTTTTTATGGTCAAGAGGCAAAACTAAGGAGGCGGTAGACATGGCAGTTAAAAGATAACTTAAGTTTAATCAAGTATGAGCGGTTTCGCATTGTTTCCACAACGCTTCTTCAGATACAATAAAATAAATCTTAAAATACTTGTATTTAAGTCTCCGTAAACCAATAAAAATACTAGGAATAGTCAAATGACATATAAAACAATCAGGTGACTGTTCAGTTATACTAATCACCTGACCTAAACTCCAGCTTGCAAAATCACAAGTAGCACATTCATCATAAAAAAACAAATATAAAACATTCAGCCTATAATGCAAAGCTGAAAAGCTGGTAAAAATAACATATTAAGTACCTAAATAAAATATACATGCATGTTTATATATAACAAAAAGTTCTCATACTGTCAAAGGCATAATCATATAATAGCACTCAGACACCCCTGATGGAAGTCATAAGAACTAGCAAGTAAAACCATACAAAGCTGCTCAGTAACCCATTGAGATGTTATTTTTTGTTGTATCTGAAGAAGCGCTGCGGAAGCAATGCGAAAGCGCTCATACTTCATTAAACTCTAGTTATCTTTTAACTGCCATGTCTACCACCTCCTTGGTTTTGCCTTTTGATTACGTTTTGTACCAGTAGTTGGTTACATCCATTGACGTGGTGAGATTTCTGTGATTTTTTTATGGTCAAGCCTTTAGCGGTATGTGAAGATTGGGTGAATATAGGTGAAGGCTGCCAGCCTAGCCAGATAGAATTTTATAGATAATTCTGTCATTTGTAAATATTAATGTAAGCCACAGGCTTGTTGTCTTAAATGGAAAAAATGCTGTTACAAAAATGTAACAACAGTGCACTCTGCTGACCAAGTAAAACATGTTGTGACCCTTTGATCTAAAGTCTGTTCTGGCCTGTCTAGGTGAAGGAATTCTTGCTATTGTTTTAAGGCCAGAGTTAAAGAACAGGATTTGCATGCATAAATGTCCTTTATGGCTTTGCTTCCTGACAAAGTGTGAGCTTACTAAAGAATGTAAATGTAGTTTCTGTTAGCCTGGGACCTCAGGGAAGTATGAAGAATGATGTAATGGGAACCAGGAATGTGATTTTAAAAACAGAGAGACTCAGAGAGCATGAAGCATTTTTGTCTTGACCATCCAACTCATCAGCACTCTGCCTTTGCTCTATATGTAAGTTTACCTTAGACTTGTGTTTTCTCTTAGACATAGCTAGAAACTAGAAAGATTAAACTAAGTGTTTTTCTGTGATTTCAGAACTGTATTAATGAATTATTTTAAGTATTTCTCTGTGATCTCTGAACTCTTGACTAGCACTATGTAGTAAAAAGTATTGTCTTGTGTTTTTAATAATTTATTATTAAATATTTTTAAACCCTGGCTGTTTTGTGTAGAAATAATTTAAGCTCTAGAGTACATTGCATGTATATAGTGATCCTGTACCAAGTCACTGTAATAAGCCTTGACTGTTTAGTCGCACTTACCAATTGGATAATAATATTGCACAGTAATAATTGGACACGCTTTTAAGGGCCCTTGAGTAGCTGATAAATATTAGTGGGTGGTGGCAACTGGTACTACAGTATAGTCTGGGAAAAAGGGGCACAGCTGTAGAGCCTGTGTCAGCCTTCCCCAGGAGTGTCTGTGTGGTTGTATAAACTCTTCTCAAAGTGTGTGTGTGTGTCAGCTACTTGGGCAGGGACACGAAGCACTGGTTGGACAGAGAGGGTGCTGGAGGTTTTGGCTTGCCCACTAGGCTGAGATCTGGACCCTGTAGCTGTGCCAGCAGGGAGTCTTATTGGGGACCTGGAGAGCAAGGGAGTGACCAGCCCTGGACTGACTGTGATCTCTTTGTGCTCTTAAGGGAAATTGCACTTTACTGTGTGTATTTGTTATCCTTTCCTCCTATACGACACCCCCCTTACTGGTGTTAGTGGTGAGGATTGAGGCTCCTTGATTGCTGTGTTAGGGCACGGGCATCACACGGTACACTGGCTGTACATGGTAGAAAGAGCATGCAGCTGTCTAGCAGCACCCAGCAGTGTTTTTTTCTCATTTTATCCCTCTTTTTTCTTCCTTACACTTTTATGGTGTGTCCTGGTGCAGCACTTGAAGTTCTCAGTAGAGTTAAGTTCCCTGGAGTCCTAGCAAGATACATTTGTTTCAGTACTGGTAACAAGTGAAAGTAATGAGCCAAGGTTTATCTCCACATGTGGCATGGGACTCATGTGAGTGCAATTAACCATATAGAGCAATAAACCTAATAAAAACAAACAGTAAAGTAATGCAGTATAGCAGATATTTCCCTCCCTCAACCAGTCAAGAATTTTTTTTATCCCAGAGTCCTGTTGTGATTGCTTTTGATAGAATGCATTTGAAATTTATACACCCCCCTCAGTTCCAATATATGACTCAATCTCTGTATGAATCAGTGTCTATTTTTGATATATATATATATATATATATATATATATATATATATATATATATATAGTGATCTTGTATCTTCCTCTATAAAAAATAAACAGAAACAAGGCAATGGTGCCTGCTGTCCCATTTCTTATTTATCCTTTTCAGACCACCTTTTTACAGAGATTTCCCAGCATTCCTTAATATGTGGGGTCAAACTCATAAATATGTCTGTTAATATTAAATTGGCTGATGATATTTTAATGTATAATCCATCAGTATCTTTGACATATCTATTGAACATAGTTGCCAGCTGTAAAACATGACAAATTATAAGATGATGTTTGATAAATCAACATTGTTCCTATCAATGAGTTGGCATGATACATTCAATTCACTTTTATCTAAGGAGATCACCGTCTGTGTAATTGAACTTAAATATGTAGATGTTAAATATAAATCTGATTTAATTTCTTTTTTAGTGGTACTATTGATAATGCCATTTCAGTGGTAAAGGAAGAATTGGAGAGCTACGGAAGTCTGGACTTTAACCGATTAGACAGAGCATTAATTTTAAAATGAATACATTCTCTGCATCATTTTACTTCTGTAGTTGCAGGTGTTGTTGAATTGCAAAAGACTATTTAAATTATCTTCTTCTGTGTGGGATGGTAAATGAGTGGGCTCTAAGCTAAAAAGGAGGTTTGCAAATCCATAGTGTTAAACTTCTTTATAGTGCTTCCCTTCCAGGGAAGTTCTTTACAGTATCAGGGCACCTGGAATGTTGGGGTCAAGATCCACTGTAATGTAATAGCTGGATTTAGATCAACTGTCTTAGAGTCAGGGCAGCTCCAGAAGATTAATAAGTTTTGCAGTAACAGGAGTCAGGTTCACAGATCTTTATGTAAAGTTATCAAACACTTAGTAGTTAATACTGAAAAACTCATCCAAAACCTAGGCTTCTTGCTTGTAGTTAGTTCGTACTGTCCTGTTGTAAATAATCCCAGCATTACTGCAATTTCTTGCCTTGAAAGATTTCCCAATGTTACACATTAAATTAGTTTTACAAACCATTAAGAATTAGAGACTTACATCTAATTCAAAATTAGCCAAAATGTTGGGTTATAACCACATTTATTTTAAGATGAAGCATGTTTTGTTATTTGTAGTTCAGTTATAAACTCGTTGTACCCACTTTTCCCATTATTGCTCTAGAATGATCTATGATGGAAAACCTATGAATTTATCCCATTTTCTAAAAGCGTTTAATAGTAGTTTATCATCATCTTCTTTTGGCTGTTCCCATTAGGGGTTACCATAGTGGATCATCTGTTTCCATTTCTTCCTGTCCTCTGCATCTTGCTCTGTCACACCAACCACCTACATGTCCTCTCTCACCATATTCATAAACCTTATCTTAGGCCTTCCTCTTTTCCTGTTACCTGGTAGCTTCATCCTTAGCATCTTTTTCCCAGCATACTCAGCATCCCTCCAGCACATGTCCAAACCAACGTAATCTTGCCTCTCTGGCTTTGTCTCCAAACCTTCCAACCTGGACTGACCCTCTAATATACTTATTCCTAATCCTGTCCACCCTCGTCACACCCAGTGCAAATCTTAACATCTTTAACTCTGCCACATCCAGCTCTAACTCCTGCCTTTTTGTCAATGCCACTGTTTCCAACCCATATAACATAGCTGGTCTCACTACTGTCTTGTAGACCTTCCCTTTCACTCTTACTGGTACTCGTCTGTCGCAAATCACACCTGACACTCTTCTCCACCCAATCCTTCCTGTCTGTACTCTCTTCTTCACCTCTCTTCCACACTCACCGTTACTCTGAACTATTGACCCCAAGTATTTAAACTCATCCACCTTCGCCACCTCTACTCCTTGCATTCTCACCATTCCTCTATCCTCCCTCTCATTCACACACATATATTCTGTCTTAGTCCTGCTGACCTTCATTCCTCTTCTCTCTAGAGCATATCTCCATCTCTCCAGGGTCTCCTCCACCTGTTCCCTACTCTCACTACAGATCAAAATGTCATCTGCAAACATCATAGTACACGGGGACTCCTGTCTGATCTCGTCTGTCAACCTGTTCATCACCATTGCAAATAAGAAAGGGCTCAGAGCTGATCCTTGATGTAATCCCACTTCCACCTTAAACACATCCATCACTCCCACCACAGACCTCACCGCTGTCATTCTACCCTCGTACATATCCTGTACCATTCTTACATACTTCTCTGACACTCCTGACTTCCTCATACAATACCACAACTCCTCTCTAGGCACCCTGTCATATGCTTTCTCTAAGTCTACAAAAACACAATGCAACTCCTTCTGACCTTCTCTGTACTTCTCCATCAACACTCTCAGAGCAAACATCGCATCTGTAGTGCTCTTTCCCGGCATGAAACCATACTGCTGATCACTAATCATGTCCCTTCTTAACCTAGTTTCCACTAGTCCTTCCCAAAACTTCATGCTGTGACTGATCAATTTAATCCCTCTGTAGTTACTACAGCTCTGCACATCAACCTTATTCTTAAAAAATCGGTACCAAAACAGTAGTTTATGACTTCAGTAAAACATTGCTGCAATTGATTTTTCTGTTTCACCAATCTGTTACTTTTGCAGCGATGAAGGTTCAGATACTTTACATTTTTTTGGGGGGGTGCTCTGAAATCAAACCCATCTGGTTTCATATTCATACACCATTAAAGAATATAGAAATCATAGGTACTGTTACAGTTGTGTTTTGAATGTACCTATGGCCAAACTAAACAACAGCAGATAATATGGTCAGTTGGTTCTTTCTCAGCTTGGGTTCAAAAATTTTTGGTGAAATATATGAAAACAGCAGATACATGTTTAAAAGGCTGAAAAAGTTTTATCCATCAACTTGATAGTATATGGAGATTTACAAAAATATTCTGCAACATTAGACAGCAAAATCCAGACTTTTGGGAAAAAAGTTAACTGAAAAAAAAAACCTTCACCATGTCTGATTCTAGTTGGATATCTAAATTGAAAATCATAGACCTTTAGAACAAACTGGATGATACTGAGTTGGTTACTGTATTGTTATCTTTGTATTTATCAATGTTTTACCAACCTTGAAGACTGTCTCTCCACCTATTTTGCTGGAAATGCCTACAGAGCTTTTTTCCCTCTGGTGTTTTTTTCTGTTTGTTTGTTTAGTTACCGATTGATTGATTTATTTTAAATTTGTTAACAGGAGTTGAGAAATGACAAGAAATGACCAATTTCATTCTCAATGTCAACCCTGGATAGTACTGTACATAAACGATAAAGAGGTGACATAAAATAGAGACATTTAGCTAAGGTATACAATTACAAACAATGTAACAGTATTGTAAGAAATATTTGTATAATAAACATTATTTGCAAAATAATATGCAGTTATTTACTAGTGTACACAAGGTAAGGATTATGAATTACAAACTGAGGTGCAGAGCAGTGTAGGAGTTTTAAGAGATAAGTAGCATTGGATGTGAGAGGAGTGGAGAGGTCAGAGTGAATTTTTATTGGCAGGTTAACATAAACTAGACAGGTTATTTGGTCAGAAGGGTGGCAGTGGCATTTGGAGATGAAGAGAAGGTGAGTTTTAACTGTGTGTGAAATTCTTGGTAGGAGGATACATCTTTGATGTAGGTAGGAAGAGCGTCCTATAGTTTAGATTCCAGTATGGAAAAGCAGTAGTTTGTGCAGATGAGTTTAGTTGTGAGAAGGGGATTGTACTGAGGGTGCTGTAAAAATATATTTGTTTAAAAATAAGGGGACATTATTTGTGAGCTAGCAAAAGCTGTCCATTTCAGGAAATGTTTTGAGGAATTCAAGTCAGTTCTACCAACACTGTCGAGGCCACTAATACATTCAGATACCTAGGAATATGGCTGAACCAAACATTAATCTTTCAGCATCCCACAGAAATATCAAACTCACAAAATTGACGTATTGGTTTTCTAGACCTGGAAAATAACCCATGTCTTGACCCCATATTGTACAACAATAGTTGGAAAATGGGTTCTACTATCACAACTTGAGTACAACCTTCCCCTTATTGTTGCTGCTTTCCAAAAAAAAATCCTACCTGCAAATAACTTTTATTAAAGTATGTCTATTCATAACACTTAGTCCACATCAAAAACACTAGTGCCAACCAGATCTTCATGGAAAACAACTTTCTGTTTAGCAGCGAGCAGACTTGCTCCTACACTCCCTGCTTTATAAACTTACTAAATGATATCCATTACCTTTTTTCCCAGGCAGGCTTTCAAGTGTGCACTCCCGATGCAACCTTAATTTGCTCATTGTAAACATTGCATCATTCCTTTCCCCTCATAACAAACTTACTTGTAGTGACTGTAGCTTTTCAGCACTGGTCCCCAAATTTTGGGAATCACTGCCTGCCTTCCTGAGTAGTGAGACATACCCAATTTTTCTGAAAAAAATAAAAATGATCTGAAAACTGCCAGATGCAAATGCTTTCATTTACCTGATCTGAGCCCAAGTGGTGACATGTATTTGACCTCTGGGCTCATCATGGAGTATATATACTGAACACAAGCATGACCATAATTATATTAGATATCAGAGCACCTTGGCCTACAGCCTAGTATCAAGGTCATATGTTGTAGGCACTCAGGCCAAGATAGTTGCTGAAATGTAAAATAACTACAACTTGACAGTGAGCTGGGTTGTCATTCATTCGGGACAGTGGCTGAACAAATTGGGAAGTTCAAATATGTAATGATGGAATCTTGGGAATACCTATAAAATGGAATTAAGTTCTGCTCTCATCTGTGGAGAAGCTTGTCCCCTATACTGGAGAAGGTCAGAGACTCAGGGACATGGAGTTCAAATGGACCTTTGTTCAGG
This sequence comes from Protopterus annectens, assembly GCF_019279795.1. Lineage (NCBI taxonomy): Eukaryota > Metazoa > Chordata > Ceratodontiformes > Protopteridae > Protopterus > Protopterus annectens. The sequence continues at coordinate 1,378,692,992 of NC_056732.1, forward strand.
ACCTTCACAGTTGAAGAAATTACAAGCAACAACAGCTAAAAGTTATTCAGTGCTTGTAAGTCCAGTAGCCATCAAACCGATTTATGCACACCAGTGGCAAAGGAGGCTGATAGGTTAAAGAAAAAAGCCTTCCATGCTGTGCTAGTGCAGGGATGAGGGGGCCTCCAGATCTGCCTGCCTAGTACTACCTAAGCTGTAACAAGGTGAAAAGTGTAATTGTTCCAAAACTATACTGAATGAAGAAAAAAATGCCGGGAATTCTTTAAATGATAAGTTAAAGGAGTTGCATTACGATTGCATATTTAGAAAATAGGTCGTAGTTAAAATAAATGTTGTGAAGTTCTATATTAAAATTCTATGTGTACTGCTGTAGGAATGTACAGCAGTTTTAAAGTGAAACTATGTATACATCTGCAGTGCCTGAAATCTAATGCTTCTTAAATATATTGCTACTCAGTGTCAAAGTTGTAGTATCTTACTTGAGACGATGTAGCTGTGGAAACAAGAAAGCATTCTTCAAAATTCAAAACTGACAAAGTTGAAAAAGAAAATTGCTTGTAGCCTTGATTGCTCCTTCTTTGTCCACTTTAGTCTTGTACACAACAGCAAAATGTTCCATTTTGTTGTATTTCTCACACCAAACACTTCTCTGACTCAGTATGTGCATGGTTATATCTTGTACACTTTTTCTTGTACTAATTGTTTTTAATTTGACTTGCACATTTATAATGGCCTCTACCATACTTTCCATTTTTATTAGTACATGATGTCTGCTGTATTTCACTTTCATCTCCTGCCACTCTCATATCCAAACTCTTTGTTTTAATTTGTTCAGACTGATGTGCAATTTGTATAGCTTTCTCTAACACTAAGTTATGCATAAGCTGTAACTTTTTGACAGTACCTAGGGCAGTTCAGGCTATTTGCTCTTGTTTATTGCCACCAAACTCCCTGTACTGTGCCTGTTTGTACATATGTCTGTCAGACACTTTCTACTCATTCGTCTTCTTTTCTGATCAGTGTAAGGAAATGTATTCTTTCATGTGTTATATTTTATTTTGGGAAAACATGTACATCTGGCTTTGCTACCACAGCCTCAGATGTAACAGATTTCCCCATCAGCAAATATGAAATAACCAAAAATAGGTTCAGCATCTCTGGCCACAGCATAAAGAAGAAGGTTCAGCTGAACTTCATAGCCTTCCTTGTTTAATCTGGCAGTGGTTCTGTAGAGTGCAGTTGTTCTATTGGACTGAATTTCCTCATTTTAATGTTGTTTTCCTCTTTCTATTTTGCTTTGCTGCTCTCCGGTTTGTCTGAGTCAGTAGCATGCATCGTTGCTGAGACATTTTGTGGTATTGTACAGATTCCCACTGATATGATATGTTGGCAGCTTGTGTGGCATTGATGGCACTCTCATTTTAATTCAGTTCCATTCTTGTACCATGTCATGCTCTGTGCTATATTTCGGGGCACCAGGCACTTGAGAGACCATGACTGGTATGTACCAGTTTGTTGCACTTGTTTTCTATACCAGTTGTATCCATGCATACAGAACAGCAACATGTTTGTTTTGTCAGGCTCACAGTGGTCAACTCAGCAGTGGCTTCTAGCTTCATTACTGACCCATGCATTATGGGAAAGACCCCTTTAGGTTTTAGACATGCATGACTAGTCTGTCATTGATCACACAGAGTGATCTAATACCATCACAGATTGTGACTGTAGGAGTCAAGCCTCAACCATCTTAGCTTTTGCATCTTGTCTGTATTATAGTTCATACCGTCCTGGGGCGTTTTACTGACTGAAAATCATAATTGTAGACTCACTAAGGAGAGTTCCTAATGGTAAATGTATCAAATACACTCAGAAGTTGTCAACTAATGATCGAGGCAACCCCCTTTTGTGGGATACATGCACCCTTCCACCATCCTCCTGGGTTTGTATGTCTCTTCCATCCAGCATTTACCATTGAAGCTCCCCATAAGTTGGACACAGATATATTTATTTAGGATTCCTAACAAGATTTGAAAACTAGATAGAATAGAAATGTAATACATTTTAAATTTTGAAGTTAGAATTTTGCCTGACTAAAATTACAATTGTATATTTTAAGTACAAGTTATCAATATTTTGTGTGTGTGATCTGGGTGCGATCTGTGCATACAATTTCTGTGCAGCAGAATGTAGTGGTTGTCCTTCACACCCTATGTGAGACTGTAGGGTTGTTATATATAAGTAAGGCCTAGCCACTTATTTGTCATTAAAATGCTTGTTTTCCAATATGTTAGGGTCATAATTTGGGTTGCCATTATTTTAAAAAATCAATATTTAGTTTTTAGTGTTTGCTATTTCAGTGTTGTGTGTTTTCATTTATTGCCCGCCCTTAATTTTTACTTGTAACAGATTAGATGCTCAAGTAATGTTGCTTATTTGCTTACATATTTATTTACTTATTTTTAAGAAAATGTGCTGACTTGGTGAGTGGGGTAAACTAATCGGTTCGGAGTTTAGTCATGTTCTTGTGTTGTGCTACTGAACAACAAGGCATCTTCTTGCAAAAGTCAGCTTCACTGACCCCTGAATGTGGGAATTTCATAGAAAACTAGTTGAATTGTTCTGGAGTGAAGAGTAACCCAATCACAGAAAGCCAAGGAGGGGCCTCTCATAGTTCAAACGAGACACTAAAAGCCTGGCTGTTATTTTTTAGGGGAAGATACTGGTAATTTGTCAGAGAAGTCTTTTTACCTGCTGTTTTTCTCTTCACTTCTCTGCAGTTGAAAATCCCTTTACCACATTATGTGTCTCATGACCACATAAATCATCCCCCCCACCTGTGGTCATTTGTCACCACTTGCTATATTCACCATAGTCTTCTGGTTGTATTTTCAAAACATCAGACCATAGAGCAAGGCTGTGGAGTAGGTCACTCCAAATGGTAGGGATCCTCATCTTCTTGTATTCAGTGACTGAAACAGAGTATGTATTTTCACTCTGCATTTGCCCCATGTTGCAAGCATGTCTGTCTCTGGTGTAGTGAAGCAGAACTATCATTTTATACTAGATCTTTACAACATTGACTGACCTTATGACACCATTTCCGTTTCTGAATCTCACTCACGAAGTATCTGAGGAAGTACTTCACTGAATGTGGCACTGAACCTGCTCTTCAGTGGGTAGTTTTGATACATTGCACAGTTTACTCCTTTTCATAGCAGTTTTGTGTTGCTTGTTCTAAAACTTATTTCCCTAGTAACTGTTAACTATGGTAATTATGATTCAGGACCCATTATTTTGTGTCTGAAGGACACTGTGATAGCTTGAAGAAGTATATGCATTTTGTTTGCTTTTTAAAAGGAAAGTAATCAAACACTGAATTTCAGATAAACAAGTCAGAACTGGGATGAACTTTTTCATGTCACATAGTGGAATGTGTATCAGTTGTGGTTTAATGTTTTTTCTACTGTTTTTTTTTTCCCCCAGGGCACAGATCAGCACTGAGGCCTTCCTTCATCTACGGTATGAGCGTACTGACTGTGCATTTATGTGCTCAGCAAAGGGTTACCCTGGCAACGAGAACTTCTGTCATGAAGGTGACTTCAGGACAGCATTTTGTCTCAGGTAATGTGCTGCAAGTTGTGTGTGAAAGAATGGGTGGGGGACATACCTCTCAACATTTTAGTGCAAGAAATCCAGACAAAGACAAAAATAAATGGCAGACAAAGGCCCAAAAATAGCGACAGATTTTAAATACTGCTCTTATAGGTTCATAGGTTCATAGGTGTGTACTAGGTTAATGGCCCTGGAGCCTTTACAAGCCTAGCCCATAGGATTACCCTGGCATCATGCCACCCGACCTTAGTTCCTAGTGCCTCTGTTGAGTAGAGCCACTGGAGTGATCCCTGGGGTGAATTTTCCACTTCCCATCCACTCATCAATATATCTCTTGAAGAGGGCCAGTGAGGTGCTCTGCTTAACATGTATGGGAAGTCTGTTCCATAGCATGGGCAGTCTCTGGGTTATGAACCTGTCCCTCCAGCATGTTCTGTTGATTGTGGTAATGAGGTTGAGATCTCTGGAGCGTGTGGTGCAGAGGGATTGGGATTTCTTTAGATGTAGCAGTTTTAACAGAGCTGGGTCAGACATGGCTTTGTAAGTCAAGCAGAGATCGCCTCTAAGTAGGCGATATGAGACAGAGAATAGTTGGAGTTTTGAGTCTGTCCACATAGGACAAGTGTTTAAGGCCTAGGATCCTCTTTGTGAGGTACTTTTGCAGCCTCTCCAGTTGTTGCAGGTGTCTAGTGAGGTACATGCCAAATGAGACATTGTACTCCATGATTGGCCTAATGAGGGAAGAGTAGAGGGAGACAATGACCTCTCTCTTCCTGGATGCAAAACCCTTAGTAGTGAGATGTGCCACATAGAGGGACTTTCTGACCACAGTGGCAATGTGGTGGTCAAAAGAAAGGTTGCTGTCAACCTGTGTTCCCAGATCTCTTATAACGCCTTCTGTGTTCAGTAGACTACCATCGATGTGGTAATTCAAGGGAACCGAGTTTTCCCAAGGGGGGATGATGACACATTTTTTGGCATTGAGCTTAAGGCCATGGTTCTGGCATCAGTCATTGGTGTCAGTGAGGCCTTTCTGTAGGACGTCAGCATCACTTGGGGAGTTAGTAATAGCTCCCAACTTGCAATCATCTGTGAACTTTGTCAGCCAGAGTCCCTTCTTGTTGCTCTGGACTTCAGAGAAGTAGATACCAAACCCTGTGGGACTCCACTCATGACTGGTTGGCTGTCTGACTTGGAGTCATATCTCTCAACCTCTCAGAGCAAGAAATCTGGACAAAGCCATACATAAAAGTAGGACAAAGGCCAAGAAATAGGGACAATTTTGAAATATTGCTCTTACAAACTTAGAAAGTTGATAGAATAACAGGTTTTGCATTAACATGATTTTTCTGAAACGTATGAAGTCTGAAACTCAAATGTCTGCCATTATTTTTTAACTTCAGTGTTGAATGTATTGCCACTAATTTGCCAGAAAACCACAATTTTATGAAAAAGGACCAAAAATATGAGGCAAAAATTTGGACATTCTGTGAAAATCTGTACAGTTGAGAGGTAAGCTTGGAGTCAGCTACATTCACACTGTGGGTTCTGTGAGCCAGTTTGTAACCCACCTAGTGATGTAGGGGTTGATGCTCAGTTTAGTGAGTTTTTCTATGATTCCTGAGTGGGGAATGGTATCAAAGGCCTTGGCCAGATCAAGATAGGCTGTATGAACCACCTTGCCTTCATCCACAGCTCTGGTGACTGACTCATATAAGTCGACCAGGTTGAGCAGGCATGATCTACCCTTCACAAAACCAAACTGTGTAGGATCCAGAGTTTGTAGATTCCTTATATCCTTGTTTATTAGGTCCACAATGATGCGTTCCATAGACTTGCATATCAGACTCGTCAGGCTAATGGGGCGATAGTTCCCAGAGTCTGTAGTCGCTCCTTCTTTGGGGAGAGGGATGACTGTAGCAGTGCACCATTCAGTAGGGACAAAGCCTGAGGTGAGGCTGTGATTAAAGAGGGCACACAGGTGAGATGCCAGTTCACTCTGTAGTTCATGTAGAACACAGCCAGGGATATTGTCGGGTCCCATAGAAGCTGTATTCTTGGCCTTGGACGGTGCTGTTTTAACCTGTGCAGCAGTAATACTGGGTACCTGGCAATCTATTGGTATTGTGATTGGTCCTGGGTGGGGGGAACGGTAAAGTTGGCAATGAATCTGTCGACCAGTATATTGGCAATATCTGTTGGCTTGGTATAGTAGGTACCATTGTGCAGTAGCTCAGAGCAAATCTGGGTATTGCTGTGGAGATTCTTTACAAAACTATAGAAGGCCTTGTGGTTATCTTTACTATCTGCTGCAATTCTGTTTTCATAACTAGCTTTAGAGGATTTGATGAGGGATCTCAACCTTTTGTTGAGGCTGATAAGGGAGTTTTTTCCAGTCTTGGGACTTTACCTTATTCCACATCAGTTTCTTCCTTTTGTTGTTGAATTTGTGTATGGCAGGAGACCACCAGATTGGCTTCCTTTTTTTGAGGAGAGTGTCTTGGTTCTATTAGGTATGGCGAGATCCATGCATTTGTGTACGTCTTCATACAGTGCATCGGTTTTTGATTTGGCGGCCATGCAACTATTCTCCGTTTGCATGGGTGTCGTGAAGATAGCCACCTTTGTTTTTAGGAGCTCAAAGTTAGCTTTAGAGAAGTTTTTCATGGTGGTTACCTTTGTGGGGGTGGGAGGGATGTGGATTTCCAAGGTGATTATTTTTTGGTTGGATCTAACCAGGGAGTTGTTGCCTAGATTCATAGGTTGGTACTAGGCTATTGGCCATAGGGCCTATATAAGCCTAGCCTCGCCACCCAAGAAAATTATTTTCCTGTACCCCTGTTGAGCGGAGCCACAGAGGGAGGTGATCACCGGGGTGAATTTCCTATTTCCCATCCAGTCATCAAGATTTTTCTTGAAGAGTGCTAATGAGGAGCTTTGTTTGATATAAATAGGTAGTTTGTTCCGGAGTATGGGAAGTCTCTGGGACAGGAATCTATCCCTCCAGCATGTTCTGTGTATTGTGGTGACAGGGTTTAGGTCCCTAGAGCGTGTAGCTCAGAGGGATTGGGATTTCTTTAAGTGAAGTATATCCAACAGCTCTGGGTTCGACATAGCTTTGTATGTTAGGCAGAGATCACCTCTCAGTAGGCGATATGTGATGGAATAAAGCTGGAGTTTTTTTTAAGATGGTCTGCATAGGCCATCTGTTTGAGGCCAGTAATCCTCTTTGTGAGGTATTTCTGCAGCCTTTCCAGTTGTTGTAGATGTCTTGTGAGGTACATACCAAAAGGAGCGTTGTACTCTATAATGGGTCTAATCAATGATGAGTAGAGGGGAACAATGACCTCTTTTTTCCTGGATAAGAAACCTTTTGTGATGAGGTGTGCCACGTAGAAGGATTTCCTGACTACTGTGGTGATGTGATTATCAAAGGAGAGACTACTGTCCACCTGTATCCCAAGGTCTCTTATCGCACTTTCGGTGTTAAGTAGACTACCACCTATGTGGTAGTTCATGGATACAGAGTTTTTACCAAAGGGGATGACAATGCACTTTTTGGCATTGAGCTTGAAGCCGTGGATTTGACATCAGGCATTTGTTTCCTTGAGGCCCTTTTGTAGGATGTCCACATCATTAGGCAGTTCGATTATGGCTCCTAGTTTGCAGTCATCTGTGAACTTCATTAGCCAAAGACCTTTTGTGTTAGCCTGTACTTCAGAAAAGTAGATACAAAACAGGAGGGGACCCAGGACTGAACCTTGTGGTACTCTACTTGTCACTGGTCTGAAGTTGGATTTGGAGTCTGCTACTTTCACAGTGTGGGTTCTGTCAATTAGCCAGTTGGCAACCCATCTTGTGACATAGGGATTTATACCTAGTTTAATGAGTTTATCTGTAATTCCAGAGTGGGAGATGGTGTCATGAGCCTTGGCGAGCTCTAGATAGGCTCTGTGAACCACCTTACCCACGTCTATGGCTTTGGTGATTGCTTCAAAGAAGTCTATCAGGTTTAGGAGACATGATCTGCCTTTTACAAACCCGTACTGGGTGGGGTCCAGAGTTTGGAGATTACCAATGTCTTTGTGTATAAGATCCATGGTGATACATTCCATGGCCTTGCAGACCAGGCTTGTTAGGTTAATGGGGCGGTAGTTCCTGGGGTCCGTGGTGGCTCCCCCTTTGTGGAGTGGGATAACCGTCACTGTGCACCATTCAGTGGGCACAAAGCCTGAGGTGAGGCTATGATTGAACATGGTGCTTAGGTTGGGTGCCAGTTCATTCTGCAGTTCGTGCAGAACGCAGACTGGGATGTTGTCAAGTCTCATGGATGCCGTGTTCTTGGCTTTGGAGAGTGTGATTTTTACCTGTGCAACCGTGATTACAGGAACTTTGCATTCTTCCCATATAGAGATGTGCCATTTAGGGGGTGGGGGTGTAAAGTTAACACTGAACCTATCTGCCAGGATGTTGGCAATATCAGTTGGTTCTATATATTTAGTACCATTGTGCTGTAACTTAGAGCTAATCTGAGTGTTGCCATTGAGATTCTTGACATAGCTATAGAATGCTTTGTGGTTGTCTTTAGAATCAGTGGCGATTTTGTTTTCATAACTAGCTTTGGAAGATTTTATGAGGGATCTCAGCTTCTTACTGGGGCTGACCAGGGAGTTCCTCCAATCATGGGCTTTTACTCTTTTTTGCAACAGTTTCTTTCTTCTGTTGTAGAGTTTGTTTATGGCAGGGGACCACCAGATTGGCTTCCTTTTTTTGGAGGATAGCATCTTGGTTCTGTTAGGGATAGCATGATCCACTGGTGTAGAGCAATGGCCACCCATGTTAATAATGACCAGGTCAAGGATGTTGCTACCTCTAGTGGGGGTAAGAATGAGCTGGTCCAGGGCATTGGAATTAATGAATTCCAGGAAGCATTGGGCAGGTGTATTGGTACATGAGTAGTTTTTCCCAGTTATTGAAGGGGTAGTTGAAGTCGCCCAGTATGAGAGTGTTAGGTTGAACCATAATATTCTCCAGGGTGCTTAGGAATGTAGAGTGTGAGTCTTGGGACATGGTTGGGGACCTATAGGTCTATGACCTGAATCGCTGTCATACCCAGTGTTAGCTGCACCTGATGGATCTCAGATGCATTATGTTGGGCTGTCAGTCTGGAGGTGTGCGTATTCTTTATGAATATGGAAACACCATGGCCTTTGGTGCTTCGGTCCAAGTTCTGGGGCCGAAAGGTGTGGAATGAGTTATAACCCGGTAATGCAGGGGTGCTTTTTCTGCTGCCTTGAACCAGGTTTCTATTACAGCACAAATGTCGATGTTCTCCATTTTAAGGAGTGCTTCGAGCAAATGCATTTTGAGATTTGGACTCCTAGCGTTGAGCAGCATGACCCTCAGAGTGCATTTGTTTGTAGCTGTTACGGTGCTAACGTGGTCTTTGGAACACCTCCTAAAAAAGGCACTATAGGGGTGGTAAGAGCCTTGGCTAGTATCCAGAAGCCCAGGGGTGACAGATACAGACCATCTCTGCAAAGCATTGAGGTCTGTCAATCATGTCATTCCAGGCAGACAGATACTGGATCCCCTTAGAATGACACCAGAATCTTAGCCAATTGTTGAAATCAATCATTTTCTGCTTGTACTTTGGTATCATTCTGGATGATGGTAGGATGCTGCTCAGGGCTAGGGTCATACCCACCTGGGCTACATAATCCGAGAGCTCCTCTGTGTCTGTTTTCATGTAGTCCAGGGAGGTATGTCTCAGGTCATTCATCTCTTTGCAAAGGCAATTAGATTTCAGGACCCCCACTATTGCAAAACATATAAAGTTGCTAGAATAGCAATTTAGTCTTAGTATGAATTTTCTGAAGGATATGAAGTGTAAAATTCAAATGTCTGTCATTATTTAGTAGCTTATAGTTACTTCAGCTCTCTCTGTTTTGCCTGAAAACCAAAAATTATATGAAGAACCTACCAAAAATCTGATCATTCTGGACAGTTGAGAGGTGATTAACATGTTTTTGTATTTAACAGTGAGTACAACAAGGTAAATCAGTCTCTAGTGGGACAAGCAGACATACGTAATGAATACATTTGTGGACAAATACTCTGAGGATGTGTGTTAAAGCATGTCTTTTCAGTCCTTTTTAAATATTTTGCTTGGGTACAGAGGAGCCTGTTACTTTAAAGTGGAGGTAGTTTTATGCCTCTTGCAATTTAAGTGTGACAGTAAGGGCTGCCATTTGCTTTTGTAAACAAAAGGAGAAAGATGATGCATCTGTTTATTTAAAATAAGGCTGTGACACGCTAACAAAAACAGAAGCTAGCATTATGCTTTAATTGTCAGACCACGTCTTCATGCACACATTTAAATGAACTGCCTAAAGTTAAAGTAAACTCTTTCATTTAGCCTGTAAAAACTTGTAGAGGAGCATGGATATTTATACTTTCTCCATGTTCATTTAATTATTGCTTTTTCCTGTTAAAATTTAATTTTCTTCTATTAGGTTACTGATTCTGACAATTTTTGGTCTATGTATTTATTTATTTATTTATCTAGGCTTGTAGTAACTCCAGCACCCATGAAAAAAATGTTTACTTGATTATCTTATGGTTGTGTAGATGGTATTGTAATAGTGGGAGTCCTGAAATCTAATTGCCTTTGCAAAGAAATCATAAGGAGACGGAAGATGAGGCAAAAGCTGCTGCGAGTTTATGAAGAAAGTATCCTAGGGATAAAAGATGGTAATAGTCAATATATTGTTGTAAGATGCAAATATTTGGTGAGACAAAGCTTTTTTAAACAGACATTCATTAATAAACATGAACAGACATTAAGTAATATACATCAAAAATTTCACATACAGTAAAATTGTATTCATATGAAATAAAGGCGACTATTGCAGAATAAAAGTTACTTATGCATTAATAGATGTACATAGAGCATTTGAATAAGTGTATTAATTAGTTTGTTAAACAGATGGTAGATTTTGTGATTAGTGCTTAGAAATTCAAAGAAAATGAGGTGAGAGAAGCAACTAGGTAGGGCAGAAAATTTTAATATTGTATTTAGGAGTACCAACCTATGAACCTATAATGAGGTGTGGTATGAAGCAGGTTCACAGACAACTGTATATGGCTATCATTAGGTTTATATTAGAAGTGTAAAGGTGGGATGTGGCCAGTGTCACAAAACTATGTGCATGGTTGGGAGGTGCCAGTAAAACTATTCGGGTACTGGTGAAGACTGGTTGTGGAGTATAGGGATGCTGAATGAAGTGAGATAGTTTGTTGATAAGGCAAGCTGAAAATAAAAGTGGAATTTATCCTGGAGATATACAGGAGCAGATCCATTGGTCTGACAGGTGAACTTTTAGTTGTGTTTTAAATGGGTTTGCATTCTGAATGGCTTATACAGGTAGTGGGATGTGGTTCATACTTTAAATATAGAAAGTCACCTACAGTATTAAATAATTTGCTTGTAGTGATTAGTGTTTTTAGCGGTGGTGGTGCTGCGGTAGCATTGTCGCCTCACAGTAAGACGCTGTCTGGTTCGATTCTCAGCTAGAGCGTCTTCTGCGTGGAGACATGCGTGAATGGGCGTACCTTCGTTGAAGGTTATGCGTCAGGCCTGGCAAGCCGGTACGTAAAAATCAAATGCCAATCATTAGCGGACCGGAGTTCCGCTGTGGCGACCCCTAACCAGGAAAAGCCGAAAGACACAAACAAGCAAAGTGATTAGTGTTTTTCTCTAGGGCATAAAATTCTGTTGGGGGTAATGTTTTAGCTTTTTGTTAAGGGCTAGGTAATTTTTGGTCTTATGTTTAAGTTTGTGTATTGTAGTTAGCTGAAAGAAAGCTAGGTGATTTGGTAGTTCTAACCAGTTTAATTCTCTGAGGGCTAGGCAGTGATGTGTTCTGTTGTTAAAGCTTACTGCAGATTTGGCTATTTTATTATAACATTTTCCAAGTTTTTGACAGTTGTGAGACTTGAATGCAGCATAGAGGAAAGATGGCAGTAAGAGAGTATGGACTGTGCTTGACTTAAATAAAAGAATATGTATTCTTAATTGGAAAGGTTGCAAAAATGCCCAGATAGAGGTGTATTAAAATTGTATTTGTAACACTTGTATGCATATCCACAAAACCTGAATGTTATTGTGCAGTTGCAGGTGATATTTAGCTAATGTTTCTGATGACAGAGTATCTACCACATTATGCTATGAAAAAGTCACTGGCAAACTGGTGTAGTCTGGCAGTTAGTGCAGAGGGCTAAAGCTCTGACCTGTTAGTGAGTTTTTTCCTGTGCCAAGGGTACAAGGTTTGAGTCTTTCCACCTTCATTTGCCTACTGTGTGACCTTGAGCAAGTCAATTAAGCAGACAGTCATTTTGGGCAATTGAGAATTTTTGGTAGGCTCCTTAATGGTCTCCTGGACTACATTTTTTTTTAAAAAATTAAGCCATTCTTTAGTTTAGTAAAATAAAATAATAGTTAAATTATGAATGAGAAAGTAATTTCTTATTTCATCATTTACCATCTTCCTTATAAAATGTTCCTGAGACCTTTACTTGTTGCAGTCTCTGACTTCTCATGGCTTGGCCCAGTAGCACTAAGTTGAAACTGGAAGCATTGGGTTGATCATTTTGTCTGTATGGGCCTTTTTAAAATCCTTGATACTTTTGAGCTGCCAATCTGGGTGAGTGTCTTAAGGTAGGACCTGAGGAAGTCTTTGTATTTAAAAAGATGTTGTACAATTGTTGTGCAAATTAGAACCCTGATTGGACAACGCAATAGAATTGTTTTTTTTGTGTTGAATACACAGTGTCTTTTAGATATTTATTCCTACGTCTCTCAAACGTCTTGCTTTTCTTTTTTGCATGCATTTTTTCATGCCTGTCAAGCTGAAGAATCATACGTGCTCTTGTGTGAATAAAAATCCTTGTGAGATGTAATATTTTGTTGTAAAGTGCCTATGTCTCTTTTGAGGTTATTTAATAGCTATTTACTATATTGTAATTCAAAGAACAGTGTATTTCAGACACATCATAAATCATAATTTGAAAATGTACACTGTCAATCTACTTGTGATGCCACTGAACCAGGTTTCTGACTTAAACCTATGGAAGAATCACTTCAGGCTGGATAAGACTGTGTCATATTAACAGCACTTCCTGACTAAAATGTGTGTGTGTGTGTGTGTGGGGGGGGGGGGGTTGTTGATACAGTGGCATCTGATAGGAGGAAAGAGAGAATAGGATTCTTATGTCATTGTGTTTGCTGAAATATAGAGAACATTAGAAAATGGGTAACTGACCCTTGTCAGTTTGACTTGCCCATGCTAGTTGTAGGATCCTACCACCTATGCAGCAGGCCGTCTGAATCCCAAGTGCATTTTCAACCACAAATAGAGCACTACCAATAACCATTAGGCTACATTTTAAAGGGGTGGAATGCCTACCTTGGAGGGAGCATACTAGGTGCTTGTGAAATAGGGCAATGAAGATGGCCAGGAGGAAGAACATTTAGTCATGATTAGAGTTAGCCTTGTACTGGGCAGCAGAGAATAGGCCAAGGTCATGGACAGGGAGACTAAAGTGCATTAAGCATACAAATCTATACAGAGCTGTTACACATAAGCCATCTGGAAATGTAGACTGAAGTTTTTTAAATTAGATCCCCTGTTTAACATGTGTGTGTGTGTGTGTGTGTGTGTGTGTGTGTGTGTGTGTGTGTATATGTATATATATATATATATATATATATATGTATATATATATATATATATATATATATATATATATATATATAAGTATATACGTATGAATATATATATGTATAGGAATGTATTAATGGAATTTAGGGTTTAGGAGAAAATTAATTTTAATGACTACATTTTTGATCAAAAAATAAAAGAGACATTTGTCCTTCTTTTCAAGATCTGAGGATAAGCCCCACATATAAAATGCTTTAGCCAGCTTGTATCAGTGCTGCCATTTTATTTGGTTTAAAATCTTTTGATGAAAAGTTTTAAAGCACAAGCATACATTAAACATCATGTAGTAACTTTGAAATGTGGACTTTCTTCATCTGAGTAATCCATAGCCATATCCTTATTACTATTATCTCTGCTTTTGAGGTACCCATAGTTTGATGCACCAGTACATAGTATTCACCTCCAACATTTGCAATCTACCTGAGGAAGCATTCTTTGCAGTCTGCTTTGGGTATAAAAATACCCATGGAAAAACTTCCAAGCAAAAATCCTACATCTTCTGGACTTTGTTGCATATTTGAGAATCATACATATATCCTCCCATTGTTTCTTAATAAATTGCTTACCCAGTCCTTTCTACCCTCCTCTGATTCCTATAGTTACCACGCACATGTGATATGCTCTACTTATTATCCCTTTTTAACAGCAGCTTCTCTTCTAGGTTCAACTAAAAACTCTAGCAGTGCTGGTCTTTCACTTACAATCCCCCTATCCCTTTCTCTTTTCCTGTACTCTGATATCAATCCTTGGTACATACATACATAGATATATTTCAAGCATGCGCATTAATGCCCTTCCAGCCTGCCAGTCCATCAAAATAGTTGTTCCCCATAAGTGTCCAGGCTGTTCTTAAAATATCTAAACTAGTGCTTGCTTTAGTGTAATTTGGCAGTCTGTTCCATGCATCAGCTGCTGTTTCAGAGAACCAATTAGTACATTTCTCATTCCTATGGAATCTTCTACATAAGTTGTTTGATGATTCTCTGCTGCTTTTTGATAACCCCAAACATTCTCAGAGGTAGTTGTCTCTAAATGCCCTATATATCTGAACAAGATCTCTTCTTAAATATCTATATGAAACAGTGTATAAGTTCAGATATTTTAGTTAA